>NC_083891.1:58297378-58599867 GCF_032452875.1 Bos javanicus | reverse complement strand
TGACCTTATGGGCTGTAGCCCACCAGGCTCTGTCCATGGGATTTCCCAGGCAAGAATAATGGAGTGGGTTGGCATTTCCTTCTCCAGGAGATCATCCCGACTCAGGGATGGAACCTGCATCTCTTGTGTCTCCTGTGTTGGCAGGCAGATTTCTTTACCGCTGAGCCACCTGGGAAGCCCCATCTGTGACAGCAGTTACCTCCCGAATCAAGCAAAACCCTCTCTCGGGTTGGGTCTCCTAGACTCAGAGTCACAAGTCTATCAGATTTCCAGTCACTGGAGTGGCTCGGTCGCCCTAACTCAAGTCTTTCTGGAGTTGAAACACACGGTTACTTGACTTTCTGGGTCGCTTATAGTGCCAGGTAGAATGCATTTCTTAAAGTGAACTCATAGTTATTTTGCTTTGAGCAATTTGGGACCACTGAGATAATTTGGAATTCTAACACTTAGAATCCCTTTCTAGAAATTTTATGTGTTTGTATACTCCAGAAAGAATGATTTCCTTATCATATCTCTTGGAGCTAACAATGAAACATTTGAATGGGTCATAGTTGAAGATTTAAATAAATGTGAACGTCTTTCCGATTCCAGCCTCCGTTGCTTCCTTATGGCAATGCAGCTGCTGCTTAGTCGCTCAGTTGTGTCCGACTCTGTGTCCCTGTGGACTGTACCCGGCTGGGCTCCTCTGACCGTGGAATTTTCCAGGCAAGAATACTGGATCGGGTTGCCATTTCCTATTCCAGGGGATCTTCCCGACCCAGGGATTGAACCCTCATCTCTTGTGTCTCCTGCATTAGTAGGCAGATTCTTTACCACTACTGCCACCTGGGAAGCCCTTCTGATGGCAATAGCTGGTATCTGATCAGGCCATTCTGGAGGGATCTGAGTCACAGACAAGCTGCCTCACAGACAGATGACTAACAAACACACCAGGCGCTGGTTCCCACAAAGATGGGGCTGGGGAGGCGGTTAGCAGAGTTGAGAGGGTGGAGTGGAGGGAGGAAGTGCGTTCAGAGCCGGAGCAGGGGACTTGAAGATTACTGCCTCGGGTTGACTAACCAGCTGACATTTCCAGGAAGTCTTTAGGCTCAGCCCCTTTGCTACCATTTTACCGGACCTGGAAACCAGCAGGATCCCAGGCTGTCCCTACTTCAGTGTTAAAACGGGTCTCTGGGCAGACAGTGGCCAGGATGATGACGGGGATGGAAATCCATATGTATCTGAGGAAAGAGGCACAGGCAACCTGGATAAACAGGCTTATTTCTTTTCCCCAAACGACACTTTGGAGGCAAGACAATTGTCTTTATTCCAAGAACCCTTATGTGGAAAAGATAATAAGTTCTAACACTTGGGCCAAGGGGTATAAATGACAGGATTCATATCAAGGAAAACTTTTCTGATAGAGGTATTTTTTTAAATGGTATGCTCTGCTTGTGTGATGGTGAATTTCCTTTTACTAGATGAAGCTTAATAGGGGATAAATGCCCACTTACAAGTGCATTTGGACTTCAAAGGGGAGAAGCCACTGGAACACAATAAGGTTAGAAACTTTAATTCTCTACAGCGCTCCTGACTATTTTATTTTCAAAAAATGAACTGACATACAAGAGAAAAGCTTGAAAAGACTTAGATTTGTGGATGTCAGGGATGTCACAGACACAATGATGACAACAGAGTAGCAGGAGAGCCTTTCAACCCCCACGTTCCCGTACAGCACAGCCAAAGGCGAGTGGCTAGAAGTGCACTCAGTGCAGTGGCAGGAGGAGAGTGAAAGCTTTTAACACCAGAAGGAAATGGTTTCAACTCTTTATTGCTCTTCTACCCAACTGTATCTGATGGATTGTTTGGAGAAAAAAAAAAAATGGATTAAGATGGGATTAGGAAAAGGTTCGATCCCTGAGTTGGGAAGATCCCTGGGGGAGAGCATGGCAACCCACTCCAGTGTTCTTGCCTGGAGAAGCCCCATGGACAGAGGGGCCCAATGGGCTGTAGTCCATACGGTTGCAAAGAGTTGGACACGACTGAAGTGACTTAGCACACGTAGAGAGGGGACCCGTGGCTCTCGTCTTTGTCTTCTTGCCCCGTGGTGAGCAGTCCTGGGACTCACCGATATGTCCCAGGGAGGGTGACAACAAAGGGTGTCTGCATGACGGGGCAGAAAGCTGCAGACCCCCCATGTCCAAGCAACTCACACGGAGAGTTTCCTGCTCAGTGTCAATGAAACGGCGACCAAGACGGCATCCTACAGAACGCTCAGTGCATGCGGTTCTTGGACTACATTACCTCTTGATACAGCCATGCACATGTGAGTTTTCAAGTAAATGTCACACATTTTATACACAGAGTATAGAATATTGGCACACACTTTTGTGCTGGAAGCATTTTTATTTTATTTATTTATTTCAAGTTTCTTTATTGACAGCACCAAGTCTTAGCTCCCCCACCAAGGGTTTAACTCAGGGCCCCTACAATCGAGAGTTCAGTCTTAGCCTCCGGACCACCAGGGAACTTCTTGGAAGCATTTTGTTTTTAAACCAGATTTATTCAGCCTTAAGTAATCTATGTGTCACCAACCTCATCCTGCAAACAGTTCCCATTTACCAAGAATGATGAGTACACCGATTGACTCAACTGGGGGCATTCTTGAGGAAACTGACATCTCACTTATAGTAAGTCTAATTTTTATTCTAACTTCACAGTTCCGACTGTCCCTCCTCAATGGTCCACGGGCTACGTGCACTTACCCTGGAAGACTGTATCTTTCTTGGCAAGGCACCCAGGGTTGGTGGTGGCCTCCATTAACTCTTCAACGGGTTTTTAATCCTCATGATGACTAAGAGTGTGCCCTAGCATCCTGTCTGACCACTTAACTCTTACATATGATTTCTGAGGACTCCTTAGAGGCAGCAGCTTTGAAGAGAGTCTCTGAGGAAAGGGGCCTCAGAGACTTATTACAAACTCTGTTCTGCTCAGAAAAGAATGACCACCAGCTGCAGAAATTCAAGGAAAAGCCTCTGGATCGAACCAGAGATGAACAAAAAGAGCTGATAATAAGGCAAAGGGTTACGTAGGCTTCATTAGTATTTTCCAAATGAGGAAATATGTGGGTAGGAAGTGGTTTAAGGCTGTTCAAGAAGCCAAATTATGAAAAACCAGAGTGAGGAAATAGGGAACAGTCATTTAAAAGGTAGTAAATCATGAAAAGAGAATTCCAGTCCCTCTCCTCTGTGACCACATGGAATCCTCCCCCCGCGAGTGGATAGAAATACTACATTATCCTACAGAGGGTCTGAGGGAAGGGGAAGCAGATGAGGAAAGAAAAGGCACTGTGAAGGGCTTTCCAGGGATGTGGAGACATTCTTTATCATCTACTCGTGTTGGGGGGCTTCCCAGGGGGAGCGAGTGGTAAAGAGCCCGCCTGCCAATGCAGGAGACCTAAGAGACTCGGGTTTGACCCCTGGGTTGGGAAGATCCCCTGGAGGAGGGCATGGCAACCCACTCCAGTATTCTTGCATGGAGAATCCCAAGGACAGAGGAGCCTGGTGGGCTACAGTCCATGGGGTCACAAAGAGTCAGTCACGAAGTGACTTAGCACCATGCCTGTGAGAGGGGGGAGGATTACGTGAGACATGGGGGTATAGATCTGACATCAGCCCCCAAACAGTGTGCCTGTGCCATGGGTCAGCCTGGAAGCCTTTAGCTCCCATTTGGTCTCCCAATGGAAACAGCTCCCAGAGGCCACCTAAGGAGGACGCTCTGGAAACTGCCCTAAGCCACAGGCCACCACTCCAGTTCCCCCCTGGAGGAGCAGCTCGCCCTGTAACTCCCCCCTTCCCCAGGAAGAAAAGAAATGCCAGCTCTCCAAGCTGAAGTTAGGACACGGTGAGTAAGTAATAAAGAGATGGGCTGCGAATGAGTGAAATCTCGTAGAAATTTTCTCTGTCTCAAGACTTCTCCTGTGAGCTGGAGAAGCAATCCTGTGATGTCAGGACCACCAACACCCAGCATCTGACACTCCAGAAGTGACGCAAAGGGCTAGGCGGGGGCGTGGAAACCAAGGGTTCAGCCAGAACACCCTGAAGTGAGAAGACTCCCCGGATGCCCTGGGCCATGCTGAGGAGCCGGTGGGAAGCCGGGGCAGCTTCCATCCCAGATATCCTGGCACTTATCTCGGTGAATCCAGGGCGAGTCACTGGTTATTCAGAGTGCTCGCTCCAAGCTGCTGAGGGAGGCAGTGCAGAAACACACAGCTGTGACAAATGGCCTCTCAAGACGGTAAGTGTTAGGGAAGAAGGATGACATGGAGCTCTGTGAGTTTTCAGGGTGGGGGGCAAGCAGTGGCAGACTCGTGAGCATCTGTCCTTCCGCAGCAGCCTAAGTGGGTGCTTCAGTGGCCTCCGGCTTTGGCCTTGTCCCAAAGGCCTAAGGTAGAGATACAAGCCCAGTCAGCCTCTGTTATGGAAGCCAAGCCTGTGTGCTCGCTGAAGAACCAGTCACGCAAGGGCTGCTGTTAGCGGAGGGAGGCAGCCTTCCAGCAAAGACAATGACTAATTGAAGGGGAAGGGATTCAGCCAAGCGAGCACATTCTGTTTACTGATTCTTAAATGGGTCACCTACCATTTCTTTCTATGAATCTATTCATGTTTTCGGGACCATAGCACCAATTTAGCGATGGAAAACGCGGTTGTAATTTATTACCTAACTCTGCCTAAGTTCCATGGCTAGGATGAGAGAAAAGAAAATGTAGGTCTTTGGGGGTAAATTTATGATCTAATTTGGAACTGATGATCAAGTTTGGAACATCAGATGGACAACTAGATGAAGGAGACTAGGGGGGATGTGCCAGTGTCAGAGGCTGATGGAGTAAGATGGGTTAGGGAGCCTGCCATGAGGAGAAGGGCTGGGGTTAGACACGCAAGGTCGGGCTGTATTTGGGGTCTGGGGATCTGTCAAGGGCAAAGGCAGAGAATCTTTGGTGTGGAGCATAGAATGACCCACCTAACAAGAACAGGAGATCGGGTGGTGAGGAGCGATTAGAAAGAGGTGGGGAGTACAGGAGTAAGGGCCTGGTGGCGGAGTCAGACCCGAATCCCTGCCCGGCTTCCTTGCAGCTGTGTGACCTTGAAGAAGCCGGTTAACCTCGGCATCTCAGTGTCCTTTGTAAGATGGAGCTGTGTGCTTCATCAGGCTGTGAGGATCAAAAGAGACAACACCACAGCCGGACTTGGAAGCTTGCAACAAACACTAGCTTTTTAAAAATTTGACTAGAGTTCCGTTACACTGTTGTGCTAGTTTCTGCTGCACAACGAAGGGAAGCAGCTCTGGGTCTACACATATCCCCTCCCTCCCGGCCTCCCTCCTGCTACCCCCAAGTCCCACCAGGCATCACAGAGCACCGGGCTGAGCTCCCTGCGCCACACAACTGCTTCCTACGAGCTCTCTATCATACACACGGTCAAACACCAGCTCTTCTGTGTTTTTAGTCTCCTCTTTAGGGACTATCTGTCTTATCCGTCATTGTTTTCTAACGCTGCCAGTGCATGGTTTTGAGTAAGCAAACGAGTGAACGAACAGAAGTCATGAAAGAGCAAAGTAACCCAAGTGAGCATACCCATAAGGTCATCATGAAGAGTACCAAATTTCTTCAACCTCGTTGCCACCTTTATTTAGACAGAATTTCCTCCTTAGGAGTACTTCCACCTTGGGTCATGGGAAAAGCAAACACACGAAACACCAAGAACCTGATGCCTTGTTGATGGCATTACAGGTAAGAAGAGGATTATCCAAAGGAATTATGTATAGTAACATTATCATGTTCAAATAAATCCAATTATTTATTTGTAAAAGTTCAACGAGTGTTAGGTTTCTCTATAACAAAATGACAAACATCTCTGTCCGTTATATAAAACCCTGGCTACTTGTTCAGGTCACAGTAGTGAGAACTCTGGTACAATTTGAAGAACAGTATTTTTTCAACACAAATGATGCTGTATCCAATTACAGTTAGTCACAATAGCCAGAAAAATCAGATATTCAATTCAGTAGGTTAGTTTATTGTAACATAAATTAATTGGAACTTGAAATCTGAGCCTGGGCCTGTAACCTGGAGTGTCATCTATGGTGTCTGATTGAAAGAAATAAACAGAGTTGGCTGGAAGGCCAAGAGAAGGAAGGTTAACATCGGGCTGACCAAAAAGTTTGCTCAGGTGTTTCCATGCCAGCTTGCAGATAAACCCAAACGAACTTTTTGGCCAGCCCAGTCATATTACTGTCGCACCCACGGAGGGCTTCCCCCGTGTGGTCACTGCATCGTCCTCGCGGTTCCAGGGGTCGGAGGCCCAGTCTGTAGCTCCGTCTCCCACGAGCCCTCAGTGTCAGCCTCGCGTCTCATTCGCCTCTCCCCCTCTGCTTTCGTGTCTCGTGGCACCTTTTACAGAGAGGTCCCTTCTAAGTTCTCCTTGCTGGTGTTGCTCAGACAATTGCTCAGCTCAATCCCCTTCTTTATTTGGCCTGCACACACATAGCGAAAGTCTCTTTAACCCAAGTGAATCTTTAAAATATGTCCCGACCCCGTGTTAAGAGAACTGAAATCACAGTAACATGGCCCATTCTTGCAGTTTTACCTAATCTCGTCACTGATTACAGAGTTATGCGGCGTGAGTCTCTGAACTTACCATGATGTCAGCTTCCATCTCATCCACTGCTGTTCCGTAAGCCCAAAAGCTTTCAATAGATAATAATTGGAGTTGGAATTGGAAAAACTTTTGGCCAATGTGTAGCAGGTTTTCCAGAGAAGTATTTTTTCACTGATACTGTGGAAACCTAAATAAACTTCTCCCTTAGGATCATAGTAAGTCTGGAAATATCAGTCAGCACCCTAAACACAGTCCAAGATTTTATGTTTTCTGTTTTTTTTTTCTTTTTTACAAACTGTCGGTTTTTATTCTTATTGGGCAACAAGCAGTTTCATTGTTTATTGGAACAAACAGGGCAAGTACCAATTCTTTCTTCCAAATGCTGGGTCTTTCCATTCGTTTAAACAACAACAAGTATATTTCTGGTATGCCCATAGCAGGAAAGAATGTAGAGCTGCAGAGCACGCCTTAGAAAGGATTTGCAATGCCTCCCTCGGGTCATTTTCCCGTGATCAGACTATTTGCATTTTGTTCTCTTTTGAAATCTTTGCAAACGCAAATTGGATACAAACTCTAATTCTCTTGTGGTAGAACTGGAAGATACTTTAAAAAAAATGAATTAGGAATTGACATTCCTTGACTGCATCTTCATTTTAAAGCAAAGGAGCGGAGCTTAGTGTCTCTGAGCAAAGAGCTTACAGTGAGCCTGGATCCCCTGCCAGGGAGCATGAGGCTTGGCTGGGGTGGGGCACTGTGAGTAGGGGCTGCTTTGAGGGCAGAGGGCTGCAGCAGAGAGCCAGCTGCTGACACTCGGGATGGGGTGAGCCCTGCCGGGGCCATAACGTAGGTCTTTTTCTCATCTGATTGAAGGGCACATCTTATCCCCTTCTGTCGAGAGAACCATGTTTTAAAGGCTCCACTGAGGCTCCCTTGCTCTTAGCTCTGTGATTACAGAGGAAGGAATTTTTGTTTTCATCTATTTTTTAATTTTCCCTTTCTCTCTTTTCCTTTCTCCCAGGAGGCTCTCTTTCCAGCATAACCTAGAACCAATAAGGAATGTCTGTGAGTAGAAATAGGTTTTTTCCCAGTATTTTTCCGTGTGGTGGGAATTCTTCCTTTAGCCTGATCACAGATTTTCACATCCAGTATATTCGATTGATGGGTTGGTGGTTTTAGAATTTGGTCCTGATCACTCATCACAGTTCCCCAGGGTTCCTTTCTCAGTTTATTTAGTGACTTAGGGACATTACTATGTGAAGTCCTCTTCTTCTCTATCTTAAAAGCCCAGTCTTCTTGTGGCATGATTTTCTTAAATTTGTTGTTTCCAGTGACAAACCCATGAATCCTTTTCTCCCTACTCCCTTATTGATTGAAACCAAGCTCCTGATCGGCCTCCAGGGAGAACAGGAGGATTCACAGGAGGATTCACAGGAGGATTCACTCCACTGGCTCTCAGCATGGTTTGTTGTCTTGTGTGAAAAAATCTTTGTGGACAGATTTCCTGAAGCTGCTGCTAAGTGCTGCTAAGTCACCTCAGTAGTGTCTGACTCTGTGCGACCCCATAGACGGCAGCCAACCAGGCTCCCCTGTCCCTGGGATTCTCCAGGCAAGAACACTGGAGTGGGTTGCCATTTCCTTCTCCAATGCATGAAAGTGAAAAGTGAAAGTGAAGTCGCTCAGTCATGTCCAACTCCTAGTGACCCCATGGACTGCAGCCCACCAGGCTCCTCCATCCATGGGATTTTCCAGGCAAGAGTACTGGAGTAGAGTGCCATTGCCTTCTCCACTTGAAGCATGAGTCAAGTCTTATTATAAGAAACTCCCCAACACAGCCCAATTCCTTTGTTGTGAGACACGAACCATTATAAAGCTTAAAGAATGTTGTAGCAGAAAGGGGTCACAGACCCTGTTGAGTCCAACCTTCTCGTTCTGCAGACAAGGAAACTGAGATTTAGTCAGTTTTAATGAATGAGCCCAAAGGGAAATTGCATGGAGAGTTTGAAGATCTGGTACCCAATGTTAAAAGGTCCTAGTGTTAAAGGAGAGTTCAATCCCATCTGAGTTCCCCTGAAAAGAGTATAATCGTGAATACGAGGTCTGTTTTGATCTTAATTTTAACCACATGTCCCAGAGTCAGGTTCAGCACTTTAACTGGCTCTTGCCCACATTCCTGCTGAAGCATATAAACTGCCAGGAAATTAAATTTTGCTTCATCTTTTGTCTGATAGAAATGGAATCTTTGAGTAAGGTGGTGTTCGAAATTCCTCATTTATAGTTAGAATTCCACTATTCCCTGTTCATTTTTATGAAGTGTTAAGTTGGTCATGGTGCCAGTGCCGTAGCCTAAAGTACAATGCCTGGGGTACTGCGGGTCCCATCAAGCTGCCTGCCAGTGTGTGCCGTGGGGAAATTTTAGCCTGACTTTGGAGAAGGTGCAGATGGCTTCAGAAAATCTACCTGTCAGGCCATTAACACGTCTTCGGTTTTCCTCCCACTCATCAGTAACAGCATACTTATGATGACCATAAGAATCAGAAGTTCCAGAGCTTTGGATTGTTTTTAAGACCTTGTTTTATTTTTATCACTGTCTGAATTATTATTACCTTAGTTAAAAATGGCCAGTGGTTTCTGCCATTTGACTTAGCCAAACTGAATCCTAATTTTCTTTAAAACTGCTGCTGCTGCTGCTAAGTCGCTTTAGTCATGTCTGACTGTGCGACCCCATAGACGGCAGCCCACCAGGCTCCCCCATCCCTGGGATTCTCCAGGCAAGAACACTAGAGCGGGTTGCCATTTCCTTCTCCAATGCATGAAAATGAAAAGTGAAAGTGAAGTCACTCAGTGGTGTCCGACCCTTAGCAACCCCACTGACTGCAGCCTACCAGGCTCCTCCATCCATGGGATTTTCCAGGCAGGAGTACTGGAGTGGGATGCCATCGCCTTCTCCCTTCTTTAAAACAGTGGTTCTCAATTAAGGGTGACTTTCCCACCCCTTCGGGACATTCAGGAAGCTCTGGGATGTTTCTGGCTGTCCCACCAGGGGGTGTGGGGGGCGGTGTGCATGCTACTGCCATTCAGTGGGTAGACCCCAGGGATGTTGCTGAACATCTCACAATGCGCTGGACGACACCCCGAAACAAAGAGTTATCTGGCTCAGAAAGCCAACAGTGCACAGACATAGAGAACAGATGTGCGGTTGTCAAGTGGGAGGAGACAGAGGGCGGGGCAGACTGGAGTTTGGGGTTAGCAGATGCAAACTATTACACACACAATGGCTAAAGAACAAGGCGCTGCTCGACAGCACATGGAGCTGTGTTCACCGGCCTAGGACTAGCCGTATGGAGAAGAGTATATATACATATTGATATATATGTATATGTGTGTGTATAAGTGGATCGCTTTGCTATACAGCAGAATAACAGCATTCTAAATCAACTATACTTCAATGAAAAGAAAAACTGTTTTGGCCTGACCCTTTTTATAAAAACAATATTGATGTACTTATTTTGGACTGTGCTGGGTCCTCATTGCTGCACGCAGGCTCTCTCCACTCCAGGTGAGCGGGGCTTCTCGCTGCGGGGGCTCCTCCTGTCATGGAGCTCGGGGGCCCCGGGGGGTTCGGGGGCTTCAGTAGTCGCAGCATGTGGGCCCCAGAGCTCGGGCTCCGTAGCCGTGGTGACCAGCTTAGTTGCCCCATAGCCTCTGGATCTTCCTGGACCAGGGATTGAACCTGTGTCCCCTGCATTGGCAGGTGGATTTAAATCCCACCCCCACCTATTTTCTTTTAAAAAGCAAATAGTGTCAAGGTTGAGAAAACTTTCTCCAAAAAGAAGAATAATTCCAATCTGCCTACCAAAGACAAGTGCAGTATGATTAACAGTCTTGGAATTTTTAAGTTGGTAAATAAACATTAAGGATTATAACTCCAAATACCATTCTTCAATGGAAACCAGAATATGTCAGAGTGAAAAATGTATATTTAATGGGTTTAACTAAAAACGAGAGAAGACAACTAAACGTGAACACAGTGGTATATCATCACTTCAGTCGCTCAGTCGTGTCCAGCTCTTTGCGACCCCATGCACTGCAGCATGCCAGGCCTCCCTGTCCATCACCAACTCCCGGAGCAGGTATATTATTGCATTCAGGAATTTTACTATATATACGTACACATGTACATATAGACATACATTAGAAACCTTTATACATACACACAAAATCTACCTTAACAAGATTCAGGGCCATTCCTATTTTTAAACTACAATAAAAGGGACTTGTATCATACTGGGTCAATACTTTGTCAGTCCTCATACTGAGGCATTGTTCATTCAAGTCAATATCATATGTTCATCCATGAGATTTCTGGTATTTTTGTCCATGAGGTTTTATCAGTTAGTCTTTGCTGCAACAGCATTCCAAAATTCAGAGGCATTTGCTTTCATACTCTTGAGTCTATGGGCTTCTGTGGTGATTCAGATTATAAAGAATCTGTCTGCAATGCAGGAGACCTGAATTCAATTCCTGGGTCAGGAAGATCCCCTGGAGGAGGGCATGGCAACCCACTCCAGTATTCTTGTCTGGAGAATTCCATGGACAGAGGAGCCTGGCGGACTACAGTCCATGGGGTCACAAAGAGTCGGACACGACTGAGTGACTAACACTCTCACTTGAGTCTCAGTTTGATAGACTTGCTGATTTAAGTTTGGCCCAGCCGGGTGGTTCTTCCTGGGCGGTGGGTCTTGCTTAACTTAGCTGTGCTTAGGACTTGGATTTGCTCCATGTGTGTTCTTTTACTTGGGCTGAAGGAGCAGCAGCTTCTCTGGGGAGCATCTTCTCACAATGATGACAGATGAGCAAGACAGAGAGCAGACATGTGATGCCCCTTAGGATCGGGGCTCGAAACTGGCTCGAAACTATAATTTCTGCCTGCAACCCGCTGGCCAAAGCGAGTCACAAGGCTTGGGCTGGTGACAGTGGAGTGGAAGTATATTCTCTGTCCTCAGTGGGAGGAACTGCAAAGTCCAAAGATAAATAGTAGGGAAGTTGGGAACCATAGTTTAATCTACAACAGGCGTTATGGTAGCTCCCTATGACACCATCTCAGTGGTTCACTAGTTTCATGGGTCATTTTAAAGTAGCTCTGACACCTTGTGGACACCCACTTTGGCTAGATCATCAATAAACATATAATTTTTGTTTAATTTTTTTCATTGTGAAATTAATAAAAAATATTTATTTGAGAATATATGAAAAGTACAAAAGATGAGAATAAAGAAAAAATCATCCACAATATTATAATCCACAGAAAATAATGTTTTGGTGCATTTTTTAGCATAAAATTGCATTGGGATAAGAGAAGTAATTTTTGCCTATGTTGAGAATTTGGAAAGTAGTAAAAAGAATAAAAATCACTTGAAATCCCACCCCACAATTGTCTCTGGTAACACTTTTCTATGCACAGAATTTACATAATTGGTATCAAGCTGTATCTGAATTTCTCATCCTGACTTTTTTCACCAAAATATATGTTAAGTATTTCCCATGTCATTAAATATGTTTTGCAGACAGAACGTTGATAGCAGTCAAATATTCCAGCACATAGCAATTCTCTATCCAATCACTTATTTAAACTATTTTTTCTTCATCTGTCAATACTCTTAAGATGGTGTTTTCTGCACTAGTTATAATGCACATCTTTGAAAAACAGATACAAAAGGAGTGTATCCCTGATATTGGTCAAATTCTGGTTTTACACAACTTTCACCAGCTGACACAGTGATTGAAACAACTCAGCTATTTCTAGCAAGGCTAACGGCAGGAGCCAAACTTCACGTGCACCAACACCACTCAAATGATTCCTTGGAAGTTCATTCCTGGCTTGTTTATTATCCTGGACTAATATTAACATATGCTTCCTGCTGGCACTGTCTGGTGAGTTTCTTCTAACGACGGATGGTAGGATATATGTTTCATCTGGTGATTGTGTACCTGGCAAAGAGGCGTATTAAGGCTTTAAATCGCAGAAGGAGTTCTGAGGAGCCATGTCGACCACTTCAGTTCAGTTCAGTCGCTCAGTCGTGTCCAACTCTTTGCAACCCCATGAATCGCAGCATGCCAGGCCTCCCTGTCCATCACCAACTCCCAGAGTCCACCCAAACCCATGTCCATTGAGTTGGTGATGCCATCTAACCATTTCATCTTCTGTCATTCCCTTCTCCTCCTGCTCTCAATCTTTCCCAGCATCAGGGTCTTTTCAAATGAGTCAACTCTTCGCATCAGGTGGCCAGAGTATTGGAGTTTCAGCTTCAACATCAGTCCTTCCAGTGAATATTCAGGACTGATCTCCTTTAAAATGGACTGGCTGGATCTCCTTGTAGTCCAAGGGACTCTCAAGAGTCTTCTCCAACACCACAGTTCAAAAGCATCAATTCTTCGGCTCTCAGCTTTCTTAGGGTGTGGCAATACTAGCATATGGATGAGGCTTGAAGTATTAGCCAATATAAATGCTTTAAGGATTAAGTTCCAAATGTTTAACCTAACTATCCCTTTATATAGGGCTTTCCCGATGGCTTAGTGGGTAAAGAACATGCCTGCGATGCAGGAAATACAGGATACTCAAGTTTGATCCCTGGGTGGGGAGGATCCACTTTGTAGTATATAAAGGGATCAATTTGTGGTATATAAAGATTGACATCAAATATTGTTGATATCAAAAAGGTTGACATCAAATACTACAAGTTGACATAAAATGTTGTTAAAGGAGACATACAGACTAGGTGTCTTCAACTTCTAGGGCTGCCTGAAGAAAGTACTACCAACTAGGTGTCTTAAAACGACAGAAATTTATTTTGTCGTAGTTCTGGGGGCTGGAAATCCAAAATCAAATTGTTGGCAGGGCCATGTTCCCTGTGAAACCAGAAGCAGAGGATCCTTGCCTCTCTGGCTTCTGGCGTTTCCCAGCAATCTTTGGCATTCCTTGGCTTGTAGATGAATCGCTACAGTTACCGCTTCCGTCACATGTCACACAGCCATCGTTTCTTGTATGTCTTAGGGCTTCCCTGGTGGCTCAGATGGTAAAGAATCTTCCTGCAATGCGGGAGACCTAAGTTCGATCCCTGGGTTGGGAAGATCCCCCGGAGGAGGGAAAGGCTACGCACTCCAGTATTCTTGCCTGGAGAATTCCTTGGACAGAGAAGCCTGGCAGGCTACTGGGGGTGGGGGTGGGGGTCACAAAGAGTCAGACAACTGAGACACCAACACTTTCATTTCACTTTTATCCTCCTTATAAGGACAGCAGTCATATTGGATTAAGGGCCCATGTTACTCTGGTATGACTACATCTTAATTAATTACATCTGCAATGACCCTGTTTCCAAGGAAGGTCACATCTGAGGTGCTGGGGTTAGTATTTCAATATTTTTTTTTTCACTGTACCACGTGGCATGTGGGATCTTAGTTCTGTGACCACAGATGGAACTCACGAGTCTCAACCCCTGGACCGCCAGGGAAGTCCCCTCAGCGTATTTTTTTGAGGATACAATTTAACCCATACCACCAGGGAATGGAAAATTAAACCCTGAGTAATTGAAATACCCCACGTGAGTATTTGTTCCCATTGCTTAGCTGGGAACAGTGAATACATAATAAAAACATCTTTCTGCACTTGTGGGATGGCATTAATGAATAGAGTAACGGGAACTTCCCCTTTGATCACGTCTCAACGTATATTCTGTTTAGATTCCAGACTTTAAAGAGTACCATGTGAGCATTCTCGAGGCACAGCATGTCTACGTACAGCTCTCATAACTTTAGCAAGGACACCTCCTGAGTTAACTACTGTTTTCTGGGAATTTCCCAGATTTCTCTGGATTTCAACACGACTGATATGACCCAGGAACAGTACTGTATGATACAGGACGATATGGCTGGAAAGGACAAATTTTTCTAATTCCACACATGGTCCGCATCTTGGCTAATCGAGTGCATCTCAGTTGCAGAGGAGCCAAAGTAGAAGATAGTTCCCAGAATGTGCCTTGATTAGAAAAGTCTGCCCAGTGTATTCCAGCTGGAAGCCAACTGGCAATGACTTGCCTCACTAAGGAGAGCAGTGCAATGTGGTTTCCTTCATATTTGCTCTCCTCATCACTCTTGATAAGTCATCATTGGCCACTAGGCTCTTTCAGAAAGCACTTATGTAAACCCCAGAGCTCACTGATTTATTGGTTGTCATGTAATAAATCAGTTACACACAGACGTTGTCTGTAACCAACATGCTTTCTTCAACCAACTGCGCTTATAAAGTATCCGTAGCGGTATGAAGAGCTTGTAGCACGTAGAACAAGCCCACTGGTGGGATGACTGATGGAATGCTCCTAGAGCAACGTCAGCCAAGACGCTTAAACAGGTTGAGATCGTTTATCTTTACATTAGGACCGATGAGGATAGCAGAATGACATTGTGTATCGGCAGCATTTAAAGCACTATCTAAATGTCACTCATTGCCCCTGTCCTTGGCGTAGGCACATTGTTTTACAGGAGGGAAATCTGAGACAGATAACTAAGTGCTTTCTTCTGATCCTGAGGGTCAGATGAAACGAGAATGTTTGTTTATGACTTTTACAGTCACTACGGGCATACTCACAGGATCGTGTGCACAGTATGTTTGTTGCGTCCAGCACTCTGTCTTGCGTGGGACTTTTATGCATTGGCTTCCCTGGTGGCTCAGACATTAAAGAATCTGCCTGCAGTGCAGGAGTCCCGGGTTTGATCCCTGGGTTGGGAAGATTTCCTGGAGAAGGGAATGGCAACCCACTCCAGTGTTCTTGCCTGAAGAAACCCAAGGACAGAGGGGCCCAGAGAGCCTCTGTCCATGGGGTCGCAGAGTCGGAAACAACTGAGCAACTAACACTTTCACTTTTAACCTCACATTACACTTTGTAATGAGCATTGCCATCTTTTCTATTTTAAAGATAAGGAAGCTGAGGACTAGAAAGGTTAAGTAACTTGACTCTGATCCCAGTTCATAAGGTACAATGTGGCTAGGAACCCAGGGGGTGCTTCCAAAACCTGTCCTCTTCCTAAGTTTGGTTTATTCTGATTCTTTTAAGTAACATCCTTAAGTTGTCTCCTCTGCCTCTTTTGAAGACATCCTGCGGCTGTGTTTCCAGCTGATGCCTATTCCAGAATATATCATTGATTCAAGAGGTAGCTCAGAGGGTGAAGAATCTGCCTGCAGTGCAGGAGACCCAGGTTCGATCCCTGAGTTGAGAACATTCCCTGGAGGAGGGCATGGCAACCCAGTCCAGTATTCTTGCCTGGAGAATCTCATGGACAGGGGAGCCAGGTGGGCTACAGTCCATAGTGTCATAAAGGGTCAGACATGACTGAGCAACCAATGCTTTCACTTTCCACTTTAGTCCCAGGAGCAGTAAAGTCAGGGATCCAAGATGGAACAAACAGGACCACATCTGGTCAGACCCTCAACCTTGTCATCGTCTTGGGCAGACTGCCCCTGATGTCCCCGCTCAAGGCCCAGACAAGTGTGAGTCAGGGGCGGTGGGTTCTCAGCCCCAGGAGGCCAAGACTCTTCTAAATTGGACGCAGGTTGGAGGTGTCAAGAGTTCCAAGTGCCTCCCTCGCATTCCTTCCAACTCGCATGAGCTGTTATTCTTCCCATGGAAAGCTCCACTGGATGCTTTTGTGTGAGAAGGAGGATTATGTGAGATTATAAATAACACTCCCCCACCCCCACCCCCAGGAGCATATTCCAGGAAAACATTTTGGGAGCCTAGAGGAAGATGAGTAAGTAGGAACAACCTTGGCCAGCTGCGAGTGTGTCCAGAACACGCCTCCTGAGTTTAGAGCATGGTGACCTCACCCCGCAGCCGTGTTAGCTGCGAGGACCACCGCCTCTCCCCCTGACTTGCTCCTAAAGGACACTTCCCCCCAAAACAAAACAAACCCAAACAAAATACAACCAAACAGCTGCCTCCCGTGACTGAATTATATGAGGTGTCAGAAAACCATTAGGATGGCGTTCCCCGATGGGGAACGGAAGGGATGGGGAAGCATGGCTTCCTAACTCCTTTCGCCCTTGCATTTTTTTCTTTACAAGGGTTTTTGCTAATGTTTCATGGGGGGAAATGACAAAGCCGTTTCCACTCTGTCTCCCTGGTTTGTTGGCCCTGGAGGACAGGGGAAGTCGCTGTTCCCTTTTGAGACTCGTAAAACGTTTGTTGCTTTCATCCTGAGACGTGAGGCCCCTGCCCCCCGCATGCCTGCACAGGGAGGACTCCACGCAAGGCCACAGGGTCCCGTCCTGCCCCAGCCCTCCGGCGGCTCATCATCGCCTCTGGCAGACCTCCCCGTGGTTACAGTAACCTCTCAGCAGGGGCCAGGCCACCTCCAACAATCACATCTCTTTAAACAAGAACTTCCGACCTCCTCTCCCCCTCTGCCTCCCAGCCCCACGGGGCCCATTGGGAAGGCTTCTGATGGAACGTTCCTTCTGTTTCCTTGCCCAGGCGGTGACCGTGTGGGGCAGTGGCTAGGCAGAGAAGAACTTCAGGGGGAACTGGGATCTGATCTCCCAGTTTCTTCAATTGACTCATCTACTGGGCTGTGCCAGGGCTTTGCGGCAGCACGCAGGACCTTTCAGTTGTGACATGCGAACGCGTACTAGCAGCGTGTGGGGTCCAGTTCCCTGACCAGGAAGGGAACCCAGGCCCCCTGCCTTGGGATCGAGGAGCCTCAGCCCCTGGACAGCACCCAGGGAGGCCCAGAACCATCATCTAAAGGGTCTAGAAGCCCACATCATCCGCTCACAGAGGCCTGGGCTCCAGCCCTTGGCCCACCGCGCTCAGCCCTGCTGGGGTGGGGCCAGCTTTCCGTCTCCAGCCCAGTTCTGTCTCTGGGGCTCTGCTGAGGCCTTTGTCTTAGGCTCCAACACATTCAGTCGTTCCTTTGCTGTTGTGCTTCTGCTCAGGAAAGCCAGAGACGGCTGGAAATCCTCAGAAGCTAGGTTGACAGAAAAGAGGTGTTGGTCGCTCAATCATGTCCGACTCTTTGTGACTCCATGGATAGTACCCTGCCAGGCTCCTCTGTCCATGGGATTCTCCAGACAAGAATACTGGAGTGGGTTGCCATGCCCTCCAACAGGGGATCTTCCCGACCCAGGGATCGAACCTCTGTCTCTTGCGTCTCCCTTATGGGCAGGCGGGTTCTTCACCTCTAGCGCCTCCTGATAGAAAAGAACTGGAAAGTCAAATGACGGTGGGCCCTGCTGATCTACCCAGTAGCCTCCAGCCCAGCGGAGGAGGCAGCGAACGTGGTCGGGGTGGGCAGGCTGAGCTGGACACTGGACACCAGCTCTCAGGTTTTGAACCCAGAGCCCTGATCTTCCTCACTACTATGGTGCTGATGATAAAACTTTGCAAACGGCGCCATAGCGACATGTGAAAGGAAGACACTCAAATCCCTTCCTTCATACGGCAGAATTCTTTAATAAATAGGAGAAGTTCATTCTATGTGAAGAATGCAATGATAAATCTTTTCTTATTCAACAACCGTTAGGAACATATCATGTATGAGGCTGTGATTTACAAGTTTCCTTGTCTTCAATCCCGACACTTGGGCTCGAGGCTCTAGCCAAATCCTAAGTGGCCCTGAGTTCTTTTCCTGCAAATAATGCAGTAAAACGTCCTCCTTTTGTTTGCACGTCCATTTGCTCCTATCCCTGCCTCCCCGGGGTGCCTGAGGTTTCTCTGATTGTGCTAACCATTTGCTTGCTAAGGTCCCCGTTGACTCATTATGAATTTGCAGGTGGCTGCCGGGAATTACGCACGATCTGTGGCCGCAGAGCCCAGCAGAACTTTTGGCTCACGCGGGGACCGCTCTTGGAAACGTGCTTCCATAAATCACCCACTTGTCCAACTAATCATACATGGCAAGAACTTATCGCAGGACAGCATGGAATGAAGTTTACATTCACTTCCTCTTTCTTTAAGGGAACCGCAGACCTTGTCTTCAGGCAAAGCCCAAGCTCTCTGGCCGGGTGACTCAGGCCATTAAGGGAGACCAGCCCCGTCAGTGAACCAATGGTGACAGACCCAAATGAGCTTTCTGTAGGGAGGATGGCCTGGGTAGTGACTCCCTGTGCAAAACAATCTTTTTAGATAAGAGCCGAGCCAGTCCCTCGTGGCTAAGTGTGTGGTCCCCCAGACCAGACAGCCTGCGTCAGATTCCAGGCCCCATGGCGTACTAGCCAGGGACCTTGGTTGCACGATCAGCCTGTCCACGCCTCAGTTTTCCTCATCTATAAAATGGGGATAATCATGTTTACCTGGCAGGCTTGCTGGGGGACTGGATGACATCACCTCAAAAAATCACTTAGAACAGTGCTTGGGACAGAAGGAATAGCTGATAAAGGATGGTCAGGACTGTTATTGAAACAGGATGGGGTGCAAGCTTCACCTTGAGAGGGACGCCCGGAAGCCGTGTTCTCACCAGGAGCACATGAATTGCAAAGAGTCGTGAAGACTGTGCATATAATCCCTAGTCTGGCACCGGCACTCCAGCCTGGCAACAGACAGTGATGTCACACAAACAGGATTATGGCCCTTTCAGGGACATCCCCACCCCACCCCAGCCCCAGCCAAGGGGAAGAAGCCTGTCTCGTGGGAAAATATAAGGTGACGCTTCTCAGGGAAGGGGCTTTGAATTGCTTTAGTCTCAGTTTAATCTCAAGGGGAAAAAAAAAACCTCTTCCTTGACACACAAGTTTTCTATACCAAAGTCCCGCTTGCCCAGGAATGATAGCATTTTGAAGGCTTATGCTCAAACTGTTTTCCTTCAATCCCCCAAACTTCTGCTCTGTTTTCTTAACCTTGACCTTAGATTTCAGGGAATTCAGGGCAGAAGAAAAATAAAGCCAACCTCAAAAATCGTTACCACAGGCTGCAAATTTCCTCATGTTGTGGAGGCCACCTATTGTTGAGCTGCAGCCGCTTTCCAACTTTTCAGAAATGTCCTGATTTCCAGAGATGAGGTCTAAAACCTTCTGAAGGGTAAAGAGCTTCCTTGTCAAGGACACAGCTCAGTCTGCTCCACTTCATTCACTGTGTGAAGAACAGTTTGGCCTGAAGAGAAAGACACCAGTTTTTGCAGAAAGGGGCTGTCAGGTGGAAGCAGTTGAAACCACCTGCCTCCTGGCCCTTCCCTTTGAGACAGAACTGGATGTGGATGCTGTTTCTGCAATAAATGAGAAATAAGTAAATACAGAGGCACGGCACTGTCAGCCCACACTATGGGAGCTCCTGAAAGAGTCACGGGTGTTTTGTACGCTGGGGTCAAACGTCCGAGTCTGCGGTTAACGGTGGAGACTGGGCTTTGGTGCTGGGAGTAGGGAGAGGGCGCTATGTGGCTTCCCTGCCTTTCTGTGGTGATTCCACTGAACTATTAATACGTTGGGGTCCACGAGGCTGGACCCCAGCCGCTTCACGGATCGCCCGTCTGTAAAGGAGGGATCTTAGGTTTGAGGATCGCTGGCAACAAGCTGGAAATCAGCGGCCTCTGAGCCCTCAGCCCTGGCTTTGCTGCGCTCTCTGCCTAGCAGTCCTGTCTCTTCCGGCTGTCTTGGGTCTTCGCTGTGTCATGTAGCCTTCCCGAGTTGTGGTGCGCCAGATTCTTTGCGCCCTGGCGTGTGGGATCTTAGTTCCCTGACCAGGGGTCGAACCCCCGCCCCCTCCACTGGAGGCAGATTCTTCACGAGTGGACCGCCAGGGAAGTCCCACCAGGCCCACCGTTCCTTCACCAGTGTTGGTTCCAGCAAGCGTTTAATCAACACGCTCTACGCTGGAGTCTTCGAAGAGAGTGAAGCCCTAGCAATCCTGCTCCCAGGTCCTGCAGAAGAAACGAAGCTCTGCTGACACTGTGGTTTCAGTGCAATGAGACCGGCATGGGGCTTCTGATGCCTAGGACTACAGGATAATACCTTTCTGTGGTTTTAAGCCACTAAGCTGGGATCACTTCTCATCACACCCACAGGAAACTCCTATGAGCTTCTCTCTCTCTGCCCTGGTCGCCCCTTGCCTCCGAGTGCAGCGCCCACCTGAGCTGTGGTCGGCCGTCTTGCTCCCCTCCCGGGCGGAGCTGGAGCCCCCTGGGAACAGTGGTGGTCGTCTTTGTTTTAGTTGCCCACACACCCAGCGCTGTAATTGTACGTATCGCCTTTGTGGCTTAGTCACCACGTCGTGTCCTTTGTGATCGCCTGGACTGCAGCCCGCCAGGCTCCTCCGTCCATGGGATTCTCCAGGCAAGAAGACTAGACTGGGTTGCCATTTCCTTCTCCAGGGGATCTTCCTGACCCAGGGATCGAACCTGGGTCTCCTGCATTGCAGGCAGATTCTTTACTGACTGAGCCACCAAGGAAGCCCCTGTCAAACAGCAAATACAGAAAAAAAAAAAAAGAATAATTTTTTTTTTTCACGCAAGAAGGTAGGGAAGGTATTTCTCCCTTCTCTTACAGCAGAGCAGGAGAAGAGCAGGTACAATCAGGCCACGCCACGCCAATATAAGCACCACATAAACATCACTTTAGGAAAGAAAGGCCCAGAACAGCATCTGCGGCCACAGCAGGTGAGCTGAGGGAGGCAGGCAGGGAGGGGGCAGTCAGAGAGGCCGGCTGATACATTCGAGAGACTCGAAACCAGAACCTTCAGGGCTGCAGGGTTTGGGAAAACTGGGAAGATAAACAGATTTCTAAGAAAAATATTTTTACAGTTCGTCTCATCACCGCAGGACAGCTCTGAGATAAGGCAACTGCCGCGCTAAGATGGGAACACGAGGAGGAGACAGGGCGTCTAAGCGGCGAGGCCTGACCACATCTAAGGCATAACGGAGACGCAGCCAAGGGGACGGCTGCGGCCTCGGGGAAGAAGCGATGAGCGGGCGGGAGCTGGACTCAGGGCAGGCTGGGGGCAGGACAGGGGCAGCACCTGGGCTTAGAGTCAGGACATAAACAGCATGAGAGTGGGAGGCGGGTGCAGGTCTGTTTAGGGCAGGATTTCCCAGCCTTGACACCGCTGACATCTTGAGCCAGATAATTCTTTGCTGTGTGGTGGGAGGAGGGGGCTGCCCTGTGCATTGTAGGACCTGGAACAGCATCCTGGTGTCTGCCAGAGCACCTGGGTCTCCCGCTGAGACGCCTAAAGTGTCCCCTAAAACATCAGATTTCTGCTCACTGACAAAACTGACCCCCACTCCCACCCCAGTTGAGAAACAATGACTTTGTGGAAGAAATAGGACTGGGGAGGGAAGATATTTTAAAGGTGTATACTTGGGGGAGGACACACTTGAAGCAAGAGAAAAGGGACTTCCCTGGTGGTTCAGTGGTTCATCGGACAGTACATTCGCCTTCCAGCGTAGAGCGTGTGGGTTTGATCTCTAGTTGGGAGCTAAGATTCCACACACCTCATGGCCAAAAACCCAAAATGTAGAATAGAAGCAATATTGTAACGAACTCAATAAAAAGACTTTAGAATGGTCCACATAAAAAAATCTTAAAAAAAAAAAAAACCCATGGATGAGCAGAGGAGCAGAAGGAGAATAACAGAGAAAATCAAGCAGGGGACAGAAAGAGAAGGCTGGTGGGTGAGAGGATGGAATCTGACCAAGAGAGGAATTGCAGTAACATGATTGATGGAAGAGAAAACTGAAGTAGAAGGCAGAAAGCAGAGACAGAGAGAAAAGGACCCCAAGGAGACTAGGGACGACCGGCCGAGGAGGAAGAACGCAGCCAGAGAGGCAGTCGGCTTCAAAGCAGGTCTCGAGGGACTTTAACGGTGGGTTACTGATGTGCGGGGTCAGGCCCATGAGTCTCGTATCAGGATGAGAGGACTCGAGAGCCAGATACACAGCCGGCTGCATACACCTAACTTTCAGGCTCATTATAATTATCCTGCAGATAAATGCTGGAGCTGAAAGATGCTCTGAAAGCTCTGAACTCCCTTCCTGATGAATTGTCAGGGCTGTCATCAGCGATCACACCAAAGGAACGACAGTAGACATTCACTCAGGCCCAAACATCAGCCATCAGGCAGAAGGAAGACAAACAATTGCCCTGCTAACCCCAGACCCAAAGGGATGCATGTGGATTCCATGAACTGAAACCAAAGGATTCCGCGTTGTTGGTAAAGATTAGGGTGGAAGAATGCAAGCCTGTGCTAATCTCAAATATCTACAAGCCAACAACCTCTGAGGACTGTGTGTGTGTGGAGGGGGTGGTGGGGAGGGTAAGGGGTGGGGAGAGGGAGAGAGGCTGAAAGATCCAAAATTCTCCCAACGTTCATGAGCAAACCTTGGTCGCCACTGTTTACCTTCCACTATTCTTTCTGAATCTCAAAGAGTCAGTTTCCAGGTGGAAGGTGTTCCCATGGGACTGTGCCAGACTCGGAGGTCTGCAAGACATCTTGGCTAGGTATTTCTCTGTGGTGACTACAAAAATAAGCTTCCCCCAGCCCCTGCATGTTTTCCTGATAGCTGAGTGCCATGAGAGTTCTAGGTTTGATAAAGATCTTTCTCATGTCCAGGGCTAGAATGGGAAGGATGGTTTGCAAACAAGCCAGAGCTCTAAGGGTTTTGAAACCAGATCTCAGTCTTCTCAGGTCAGCATCCCCATCCCCATGTGAATCAGCAGACTATCCGGCTCCACAGGGATGGGTAGGTCCGGTGGATAAAGCCCAGGACTCCCGGGGTCAGCTGGCTGGCACAGCACTGTGGAGGAAGGATCGTGCCGGAACACAAGCCAGGATAGTCGCAGGGTCACCGATCATCACAGTGGACTTCGGGCCTTCTGTGGCTTTAATGCCATCCCTGAGCAAACATCCCAGATGCACTCTGTCTCTTAGGAGAAAACTGCCCAGATCCTTGCTTTTCCAAAGGGCAGTTTGGTGTAGTGTTAAGAGCATGGACCCTGGGGCTAAAAATGCCCCAATTCAAACCCAGCTCATTGCTCGTAACTCGGTCCTTTAGGCCAGCGAATTAAAATCTCTCTCTCAGGGACTTTCCTGGGGGTCCAGTGGTTAAGCTGCCATGCCCCCAGTGCAGGGGGCCTGGGTTCGATTCCTGGCCAGGGAACTGGATCCCACATGCTGCAATTAGAGATCCCACGTGCCACAACCAAGACCCAGCATCAGTTCAGTTCAGATCAGTCGCTCAGTCATGTCCGACTCTTTGCGATCCCATGAATTGCAGCACGCCAGGCCTCCCTGTCCATCGCCAACTCCTGGAGTTCACCCAGACTCACGTCCATCGAGTCAGTGATGCCATCCAGCCATCTCATCCTCTGTCGTCCCCTTCTCCTCCTGCCCCCAATCCCTCCCAGCATCAGAGTCTTTTCCAATAAGTCGACTCTTCGCATGAGGTGGCCAAAGTACTGGAGTTTCAGCTTTAGCATCATTCCTTCCAAAGAAGACCCAGCATAGCCAGATAAATAAATAAATATTAACCAAAAAAGTATCTCAACTTCTCACCTGTAAAAAGCAGATGATAATAGAATCAGTGACAGACGATCACAATAAGGATTAGATGAGATGATACTTGCAGACTTTATCTCTTTATTCCTTTTTTTTTTCTGGCCATACTGTGCAGCATGCAAGCATCTTAGTTCCCCACCAGGGGTCAAACCTGTGGCCCCTGCAATGGAAGCCTGGAGTCCTAACCACTGGATAATACTTGTAAAGTGCTTTTAAAAAATATCTGGAGGTACCAAGTGCTCAGTAAGTATTTGTTGTTACTCTTTGTGCCAAATTATTGGAAAATGATCATTGTCCATTAAAAGCTTGCAGGAATGTGTCTTCCTTGGTATTATATCATGAAGAGGCCTCCATCTTGGTTAACAGATGTATCCCATGTTCTGTTAGAATCTAACAACCTCTAACAGGAATGCTAAGATTTTAGGCACCATATGGACCGCCTCATTTTCTTTAAACAAAACTGCCCACCCAGAAGACTGCTGTCTCCTTAGGCAGGGGCCCTTTACTTTGTTGCAAATGCTCCCAGCCTGACCCAGTTAGAAAAGCTCTGCTGAAAACGAAGCGGTTACACCGACGCACAGAGCTGAGGAGACTCTTCACACCACTCTAGAACCGACCACAGCTGGGCTTCAACTAGCCAGTTCCTGGCACACATTTACACCACGATTTGCCTTAATATATGTAAACATCAGACAGGCGCAATATTCAGAAACACAAGTATTTTCTAAGGGGAAGTATGTACATTCTAATTTCTAGCAACTGTTAATGGGCTTGACTTACCCAGGGCCTGACTCACCTCCTAAGGTTTACTTAAAGCCCAACGGTAATGACAGCAGCATGAATCCTCCTGCTCAGTTTAGTCTGTGCTATGAAAGGATGTCTCTCCTGTTAGCCATCCATCTTTTCTTTTATGGAAAGTAAGTTAAATGTGACTGGGCGGATGACCCATCATAGATGCCCTCAAATTTTCAAAGATAATTAAAGTAATGTTTGCTTTATTATCTCCAGTGCAGCAAGCATGTTATAGATCTCATTTACTCTTTTCAATGATCCTCTGACTTCGAGTTTGTTTCTAATTATTTATGGATAAACTGAATCCCAGAAAATTGTTCAGGATCATGAAGGTTCAGATCTAGGTAAATCTGATTTTTAAGTCTAGTTTCTTCCTCCTTCCAGTGCTATTTCTCTAAGTGTATTTGGGGGGGGGGTGTTGCTGCAAGGCATGAAGGATTTTAGTTCTCTGACCAGGAATCGAACCTGTGCCCCTGCAGTGGAAGCAGAGTTTTAACCACTGGTGAGCACGTCAGTCGTGTCTAACTCTTTGTGATCCCATGACTGTAGCCTGCCAGCCTCCTCTGTCCATGAGATTTCCCAGGCAAGAATACTGGAGTGAGTTGGCATTTCCTTATCCAGGGGATCTTCCCGACCCAGGGTTTGAACCTGAGGCTCTTGCATCTCCTGGATTGATAGGCAGATTCTTAACCACTGAGCCATCTGGGAAGCCTTAACCACTGGACTGTCAAGGAATTTCCTCTAAGTCCATTCTTTAAAAGAAGGGAGGTAAAGTCAACCTCATACCTGGAGGAAAAAAAATATTTTTAATTATAGTAACTACCATGCTTTGCTAGCATGGGTAATGCAGTTATATTTACTCCAACATAAAAGATAACCTTGGCTCAAATCAGAAAACTTCTATTAAAGCCAACATGGTTATTATCTGTCAAATTGAATTGATATCATATTACTGAGCTATCTTCCAGTTCTTAATACTAAACAAGTACGCTTACTCCTACAGTGGTGCAGGATATAAAGAGAATATAAAGAGAGTTAGCACTATGAAAATAAAGCAGAGAAGTCTGCAGGGATGGTTGCTACTCCAAGGAGTCCGTTCACAAATCCCGGGTCTGTTCTAATGCCGTGTTCTCCAGCAGAGACCTCGTAGCGAGGGGCTCTGGCTGTTCCTCTAACGCTGGACTCTTCCTCCTTCTTCATGCCTGTGGGACCACAAGAGATGGGGCCCTCCTGGCTGCACGTCCCGCCTTCCCCGTTTTTCCCACAAGGAGTTGCAGAATCGAACGGAGCTAGAACATTCTTCTCCTCCTAGAAACCCCAGGTGTGATCCTGCAGCTGTGACTGGCCAAGGAGATGGCCAACTCCTATAGTCTAGACAAACTTCTTTGGAAGAAATCCCAGGCAGAGACTCAGAGGGAGGGAGGGAGAGTGAGTGAGTGAGTGAGTGAGTGTGTGTGTGTGTGTGTATGTATCAGAACTTTCATGAACATGACACCCAAATCACATAAACAATTTTTCTGGATCTTTTTGAGACATTCGACCAAGTAACAAGAAGTTTCTCTCCCTTTAAAAAGATATTGCCCATTTTTCTTTTAGCCACCTATAGGCATATAAGGCTACCCAATCTTTTAACATTACCTTTATTTCAGAGTTTGGCAAAAATTGTGTGATTCTCCCACGGACGTAGGAATCAGATGTTTCTTCCTGTCTTAGGAGGAAATTCCAGAGACCCACGGCTTATAATAATACTTTCAGAATTTGGACAAGTTAAAACGAAGGCAGACTAGGTACAAAGATGGTGTACACACCCCAAAACCAGGGCTTGAAAGCCCTTTGACTCTGTGAACATGTTTGAGGCTCCTTGCCTCGAGCATGTCCTCACAATGGCTCAGAGCCCGGGGTGCTTTAATACTCCTCAGGGGGTAACCCCATTTCCCTAAGCGGACCTGGCTGTACATCAGTCAAAACGGAAATGGAAGGAGGGGTCCCGGGGCAGCCTGTCTATTCTAGGGGTACAGTTATACGTGTGTCACTCGCAGTTCTGAATGCACGCTACCCAGTGCTTGCTGGGTCTTGCTTCTCTGAAAATACCTTTAGAGGACTATTGCTATGTTCCAGGGAGACCAACAGGAAAAGTCTGTGAATCTTTGTTTAGGCCATTTATAGGTTTTTCCGTGATGGCTACCTGGAATCTTGTAACTGATCAGGTAATTATCCTGGATTGAAATTTGAGACTCTAGAGAACTGATTTGTGAATTGCTCTATTTTTTTTTAATATTTGTTTACTTTTGGCTGCATTGGGTCTTAGTTTTGGCACGTGGGCTTCTCTTGGTTGTGGTCTCTATAGACTGCGGCATGCTCTCTCTAGTTGAGGCTTGCAGGCTCTCAGATCCCCAACCAGGGGTGGAACCTGTGTCTCCAGCATCGCGAGGAGGATTATTAAGCGCTGGATCATCACCGAAGTCCTGCTTTAAACACAGCGTAGAAATTACACAATCCTGCAAACGAACGTCCTTCAGCTCCAATTTATTTCGCGCCCTGATCGTCCCCTTTGCCCTAATTGCTTTATCTACTCTGCTCCACACCATTCGTTGTTGCTTAGTCAGTAAGTTATGTCCGACTCTTTTGCAGCTCCATGGACTGTAGTCCACCAGGCTCCTCTGTCCATGGGGTTTCCCAGGCAAGAATACTGGAGTGGGTTACCACGCCCATTTGACAGCTAGATTAAACGCAGAAGATCTTAAAAGTTCTCATCACAAGAAAAAAAAAAATGGTACCTTTGTGTGATGATGGATGTTAACCAGACTTTTTGCGGTTATCATTTTGCTATAAATAACATACTGAATCATGCTGTATACCTGAAACTAACATATTATACATCCATCTGCCTCAGTTGAAAAAATAAAAGTTAAAAATGTTTTAAAATGAGTGGAAGAAGCCATGGTTCTTATCTCAAAGGGTACCCTGTGACCAGTGGCCTAGCTTTTTTCCTTTCTTGCTTCACGTTGCTTGTGTACGCTGGCCCCTGTATTTTCCAGCCAGTCAGCCCTCCCCTGGACAACGCTCAGAAGCCCTTAACAATAGCTGGTCCCCCCGGGAGTGGAACTTACAGCACAGCCTCGCATCCCTAGGACACGGTAAATTGTATAACTATCCACTCTCTGCTGTGTTTCGGGGAAGCTGACAGGTCTATATGGAAAACATCACGGAGAGCGGTATTTATGCTGAAAAGTTAACAGTTGTGCAGAGCCTCCCTCCAGGAGCACCGAGGGCCGCATCATTAATCTTTATAACACTCCCGTGAGAGAGGCAGGAGGTGCGTCCTCTCAGCCCATGTTTCATAAGTGAGGGAGTGGGGCACATCAGTTGGGGAGATGAGTTAGGGTATCAGGAGAGAAAAGCCCAAGCCCCTGGAGGTCCCTGCCACACTCAGCTGCAGTCTGACGTCTCCCATGCAGGCTGCAGCCTGAGCTAACGCAGGTTTTGTCTTTAACAGGCGTGTTTAACTTTCCAGGGGACCAGAATGCGTCCAGGACATCCACATCGCTTTCCACTCGGCTGTGCTTTCCAGCCCAGCCCCCCAAGAAATGTCTTGTGCAGTCCATAGCTGCCAGTGGGTTTAAATACCAGGTCTTGAGGCAAAGGTTTTCAAAAGGTCTCTGCCCCAGCTTCGCTCTTCCAGACACGCCCTCTGGCCAGCCAGCCTCAGGGTGTCCTCCCCAGGCAAACCTGGCCCGTGTGCCGGACCCCAGCACGTCTTTGGAAACCTCGTTCACATCCGGGCTTGTTGGCGGGGCTGAAAATAAAGAGGCCTTAAAGTCAGCTCCTTGACTCCCAGATCGACTCCTCCCAAATCAACAGATTTGATTTTGCTTTTATCATCTACAGCTTGAATTACTGTCTCGGGAAAGCTTCCTGTCCCCATATATGGCTTATTAACTATTTAATGAGATAACCGATGACGTGTAGAACATCCACAGTTACAACAGTAGAAAAGCAAAATGAGTAACTTCAGTCCAGTTCAGTCGCTCAGTCCTGTCCGACTCTTTGTGACCCCATGAATCACAGCACACCAGGCCTCCCTGTCCATCACCAACTCCCGGAGTTCACCCAGACTCCCATCCATCGAGTCAGTGATGCCATCCAGCCATCTCATCCTCTGTCGTCCCCTTCTCCTCCTGCCCCCAATCCCTCCCAGCATCAGAGTCTTTTCCAACGAGTCAGCTCTTCTTCACATGAGGTGGCCAAAGTACTGGAGTTTCAGCTTCAGCATCATTCCCTCCAAAGAAATCCCAGGGCTGATCTCCTTCAGAATGGACTGGTTGGATATCCTTGCAATCCAAGGGACTCTCAAGAGTCTTCCCCAACACCATAGTTCAAAAGCATCAATTCTTCAGCACTCAGCTTTCTTCACAGTCCAACTCTCACATCCACACATGACCACAGGAAAAACCATAGCCTTGACTAGACAGACCTTTGTTGGCAAAGTAATATCTCTGCTTTTGAATATGCTATCTAGGTTGGTCATAACTTTCCTTCCAAGGAGTAAGCGTCTTTTAATTTCATGGCTGCAGTCACCATCTGCAGTGATTTTGGAGCCCAGAAAAATAAAGTCTGACACTGTTTCCACTGTTTCCCCATCTATTTCCCATGAAGTGATGGGACCGGATGCCATGATCTTAGTTCCCAAAGAAAGGCAATGCCAAAGAATGCTCAAACTACCGCACAATTGCACTCATCTCACACGCTAGTAAAGTAATGCTCAAAATTCTCCAAGCCAGGCTTCAGCAATACGTGAACCGTGAACTTCCTGATGTTCAAGCTGGTTTTAGAAAAGGCAGAGGAACCAGAGATCAAATTGCCAACATCTGCTGGATCATGGAAAAAGCAAGAGAGTTCCAGAAAAACATCTATTTCTGCTTTATTGACTATGCCAAAGCCTTTGACTGTGTGGATCACAATAAACTGTGGAAAATTCTTCAAGAGATGGGAATACCAGACCACCTGATCTGCCTCTTGAGAAATTTGTATGCAGGTCAGGAAGCAACAGTTAGAACTGGACATGGAACAACAGACTGGTTCCAAATAGGAAAAGGAGTTCGTCAAGGCTGTATATTGTCACCCTGCTTATTTAACTTATATGCAGAGTACATCATGAGAAACGCTGGGCTGGAAGAAACACAAGCTGGAATCAAGATTGCCAGGAGAAATCTCAATAACCTCAGATATGCAGATGACACCACCTTATGGCAGAAAGTGAAGAGGAACTCAAAAGCCTCTTGATGAAAGTGAAAGTGGAGAGTGAAAAAGTTGGCCTAAAGCTCAACATTCAGAAAATGAGTAAAGAGGAGAAAAAAGACAGCCGGATGTAAAAATAGAGTAACAGGTAAGAAAATAAAAATAGACCCCCCTAAGAATGGCCTCTAAAGTGACACAAATTTTACAGCCTCTAAGATGGGTTTCTTTTTCACGTGCTTAGAGGGGTATCTCTTTAGGAACTCAAATAGCTATTGTGAAATAAACTCCTATTTATCTAAAAGCAGAAAGTTAAAAAGTTGAAACTGAAAATCCTGTGTAATACAATCATTTAGGTTCAAAATGATAACAGTTAATGTCTACTGAGCACTCGATATATATACACCAGCCACTGTAAAAATGTGTCATATGCATTACCTTATTCATTACTCTTAAACACTTATAGGAAGTTTTCTCCATTTCACATATGAGAAAGCTAAGTTTCAGAAAGGTCACTTGCCCAAATCATTGACCTTGGAAGCCAGGCATCCTGGGTTTGAATCCAGTTTTTTTCTTTCTTTCTGACTTTTGATGGTCACTGTCAGGTTTTACAAGTTTCTGAAGTGTCTCCTGACCATGTGAAAATTCACTTCTTTTGTTTGATTTCAAATCAAGTCTGATTTGTACTCTGCCATGCCTGTGTAAGTTTCGCAGGAAAAAAAAAAAACCCACCTTGCTGAAGTCGGACTCCTAGTTTCAAGGGATATGGTATCAAATAAAGTCATAAATGTGAAAAGCCTTTGGAAAATATAAAAACATTCTACAGAACAACGAGGGTACCACTGCTTTAAAAAATGTCAGACACATAGGGTGATTCTCAGTGGCCCAGAATGTTTTGAATCAAAACGCCTGCTCACCTAACCCATGAGAACTCTAGTAACCTGTGATCAAGCTGTCTTTTCTCCTCCTCAGGAAAGCTGCAGAAACCACGGGTTTGTTAGAGGCTGGGCATTACAACCTGGTTTCTAGGCCGCCACGACTACGGCTGGCTCACCGGGGCACGTTTATGTCAGGAGTTATCTTTAACAGGCAGGCACGGAAACGCCGAATGGGCAACCAAGTGTGAAGATGCAGAGGCCTACGAGCTACACGTGGGCACACCAGCGGAGCCCGTTAGCGGCCCGAAGCCCGGGGGTCTCAGGAGACCTCTTAACAGCCTTGAGTTAACCAGCCCGCCCTTCAGTGTCTCACCTCATCTTCCAGGAGTTTCCAGCTCTCGCCTGTGTGCATGGTGTGAAACAGCATTAAAGCAAGAGGGCTTTTTAAATTAATTTAATTGGAGGCTAATCACTTTACATTGTTGCGGTGGTTTTGCCGTACATCGACATGAACCAGCCACGGTGTACATGTGTCCCCCATCCTGAGCCCCCTCCCACCACACCCCATCCCCCTGGGTTGTCCCAGAGCACCGGCTTTGAGTGCCCTGCCTTATGCATCGAACTTGGGCTGGTCATCTGTTTCACAGTCCTCGGAAAGGGCTGACCAGAGCTCATTACTTGTCTGCCCGGAGGGCTAAGGGACTGGAAACAGACACGCTCTAGTTTCAGGTCTGGGGCCGCCTTCACCTCCTGAGTCCTCTCTTCTAAGAAGGAGATGGGGCGGGGTGGGGTGGGGTGGGGTGGGGGGCGGGCAGTGTAGACGCTCGAGGGGCGGGAGGCAAAACACGGGCCTGACCCGCTCCTTGGAAGCCAGCCCACCACGTGAAGGAGGCGTGTTAAGCCCTCTGCCCACCGCCTCCTCCCCCGCCCCGGCTCTGCGACCCTGGGGTAAAATGCCAGCGGCCGCCCGCGCTCCGCACGCCGCGCGCGGCGCCCAGCGGAGGAAGGGGCCGGCGGGGAGGGCGCCGCCCAGAGCCGAGCGGAGCGCATCCGTCTGTCCGGCGTGAGCCTCGGAAGCGACACTGCCCGGACCCCGCGGGCCCCCCCCAGCCCCGCGGCCCGGCTGGAGCCCCTGCGCCCCAGCCCCGAGCCCGACCTCCCAGCCGTCCGGAGCTCCGCAGCCCTGCGCGGCGCGCAGGTGGCTCCGACTCCCCCGGCCTCGGGCGCCCCCCGCCGGGGACAGGCAGGCGGCGGCGCGCGCGGAGGAGCCCGGCGCAGGGCTGGAGAGGCGGCCAGCGCCGCCAAGAAGACGCGAGCGTCCCCGATGGTGCCGCCGCCTCCGAACCGGGCAGGGGCGGCGAGGGGCCGGCTGGGCAGGAGCCTGGGTCTGCTGCTGCTACTCCTGGCGCTGGGACACGCGTGGAGCTACCGCGAGGAGCCGGGGGACGGCGACAGGTTCGTGCTGCGGGTCCCTGCTGCGTGCGCTCCCGGCTCTCGGGGCGCAGGCGGTACCCTCTCCCCATCCCATCCCGCCGGTGCCCCGCGCGCTCTCGGTTTCCCCCGGCGCTCACCCCTCCTGGGTGAAGGAAAGCTTCGTAAACTCCGGGGTAGGCGCCTCCTCCGCGCGCACACCCCGGGCTCCGGTGGGGCCCGGGGCTCGGTGACACCGCGCGCCGCCCTTCTGCCGCCGTCAGTGTCCCGCTTCTGCACCTCTTCTTTTTCTTGCGGGCCGGGTTCGCTGCGTGGGACCCTCGCCGGGCCCGGACTTCGGGGTCCTCCCGGCGTCCGCGCTCGGGGACCGGAGCCGCCTCGGCGCGCGGGACGCGGATGCCTGGCGCGCGTTGCCGGCCGCTCTCGCGCGGAGCGACCAACCAAGTTCCCCTAACTTTTTCAGAGAAGTCTGCTCGGAAAACAACATCGCCACGACCAAGTATCCGTGTCTGAAGCCTTCGGGGGAGCTCACCACGTGCTTCAGGTAAGCCCCGGGGCTCGGCTGACCCGGCTGGCGCGCGCCCGGGCTGGTCGGGGAGGCGGCGCCCGCAGGAGGGGCCTGGAGGCGCGCTCGGTCACCGCGCGGCCACCGGTGGGGTGCTCCGTCCTCTTTGGTGCAAACTTTTTTTTCTTGTGTGTGTGGTTTCTGAGCCAGAGCAACCACGGGCAACTGAGTGTCCGCACCTGGAGTTTCTGCTCTCAGAAGCCGAGGGCGGTGGTTTTCCGCTCCCCTGCGTGCTGGCGTGGTGGTTGGAGAAAAGGTTGCCAGTTTCATGAAGAAAGGGGATGGGACTGTGGGGTAAGCGGTGCGGCATAGCGAGGCATAGCCAAGATGAGTGGTTGCGCTTGTGTTTTGTTTTGAACATATAAAGTCAACAAGGAAATCCTTAGTCCTTGGCTCTCTGTTGACCTTCTGCCGGGACAGAGTGTAACTTTATCACGGCCTCTGGGCGGGCGGTGGATAAGGTTGTTCCGTACAAGCCAAAAGCGTCAAGATCGTTGAGTCACGGAAGAGGATCCTCTTCCTGAAAATTCGGTCCGCAGATCACCTGGGTGCTTGTTAAAAGCAAATGTGATGAGAGCCAGGGCGTCTGATAGGAAAACTGCCCCAGGCCGTTGTGAGGTAAATCAGTGTTCCCTGCTTACCGCTCTCTGAACGTGAGGGGCGGATCATTGTCACCATAGGTGACCACGGGCACTGTCCCTGTGCCTTTATCAGGAGGAGGCACGCACCCATAAAGACTTGTGAGTTGCCTGCGTTTTAAAGGCATAGTGTTCGAGGTCCAGGGATCACACACTCCCAGCAGACTCCATCTCCGAGAATCCTGCACTGTCTAGGTGCCAGAATCAATCCTGGGCAGTACAGGATAACAAGGTAATCCTCAAAAGTGAACTTGAAAGAAACAGACGTCGCCCTAATGATGTGGTAGCAGATGACTCCTCATGGTCTCAGCTGCAAAAAGCTGCATATGCTTTAAGGCCCAGGTGTGGGTGGTGTCAGGGCTGGTCAGTTTAGAGGTACAGAAGCACCACCAGCCACATCACAGCCCACACTTTAGAAATCTGTTGGCAACAGCTTGACAGTGATCACTTCAGGGAGGCAACAGTCCTGTGAATCCCTGGGAAGGGATTCTCTGAGCCATGGGCGGTAAACACTGAACAGAAATGAGTTAGTAGGGAGGACTGGAGTGTGGTTCAGTTGGCAGGTAGAGTCTTGGAGAAGTTAACAGGGTAAGCGAGGTCTGCCCAACCAGGGACCTGAGCTGTTGGCGGCGGCTTCAGGATTCTGCCTGGCTCCAGCCCTGTGTTTCATCCACACTGTTTCTTAGGACGCATTTCCTCCCTATCACCACAGCATAAAACCTTGATTTAACATGGAACGTGTCCCTGAGGTGGTTTGCTCATTATTTGGTCCCTGAAAGTCAGACTGCCCATAAGTCAATGACAGTTACAGAATGCATGTCCAATTTTCAGAAACCATGAGTGCCTGATTAGCCTTCTAAGCTGATTTCATTCGTTACGCTGTTACTATCACTTCCACGCTGCTCCCCCCGCCAAACTTTGAAAAACAGTGCAGTGTTTTTTCCTACACTGAGACTCTTACAGGAGACATGAGCAGTGTCTTGATGTGTTTTCATTAACGGCTACTCAAACGGCTTATAAGAGCTAACAAAAAGGATATCTTCCTAGGAGAAAAGAGCTTGGAGGGATGGGAGGATGTTTTCAGCTGGAGAAAAAGGTCCCTGTGAATATTGTCTCTCTGGTTTTCCTCTCAGAGTTCTAAGTGTACTTCACTGACTTCACACAACTTCCATCGTTCAGTAACTCCCTGGAGACAGTCAGCTGGAAGCTGCTGTCCCTGTTTTGAACCCCGAGGATGGAGGGATGCTGTGTACTGATTGGTTTGTGAATCCTGTCGTCTTGGCCCTGGAGACCCTTGCTCCTCCCGGTGTGGTCTGGAAATTGGCACAGGCGTCATCTGGGAGCTCGTATTGTCTTGGGGCCCTGCCCAGCCCTCCTGCTCCAGAACTTGCATGTTAATGAGATGTGCATTAAGGCTTGAGGGGCTGCCATGGACAATAGTGTCTCAATGGGAGTCACGGTGCAGTCCCATTTGGACAGGTCCTCAGGAGCCCAGAGGCCTCCACAGTTGAGTGGGTAGTTGGTCCTTCTACCACAATGACATAAAACCAGAGAAAGAGCCAGCCTTCCAGGAAGCTGGACTCATTAACTGTTGGATGACCCTTAATTAAGCTGAGGGAAGCATGTCTGACTGCATAGAACCCCAGTTTTAACAGAAGTCTCTTGTGAAAGGATTTTTGCACAAGAGAATGAGTCCCAGAAGTCACTCCTAAATTGTAGAAAGTGATTATTTTTTTAAACACTGACTTTTGAAAAATCATTGGCATGGAGGATGAGTTTAATATTAAATAAGTAAACGAATTTGGTAGATGTGAGTTATAAATCTGATCTACCATTATTCCTGAAAGTATATGGAGACTTAAGTATCATAATATGGGAAAGAGAATGATGGGATGGGAATAATGTTTGTCCCGGACCCTACCACTACCTGTGTACAGCTGTTTTCCATGGTTTTACCTAAGCAGCATCTTTCCACTTTAACCTTATATTAGATGACAGCTGGAGGATTTACTGTATGTTCAGCACAGTCCTATGCACTTTATATACATATAGCTCTGATGCTCAAAGCCACTCTGTAGCGTGTGGGTGTCTGTTGTACAGAGGGAACTGAAGCTCTGGGCTTTAGTCCACTTGCCCAGAGTCGCAAAGTTAACACACGTGAGAGCCCAGGTTTGTCTGACTTCAAAGCCTGGGCCCTTTCATCATCCTGGAGGTGTCTACAGAGGAGCCTGAAATTCCAGATCTGGGATCTAAGTAAGGGAGACTATAAATTTAAGTAGATACAAACTCAAGCAGTTGGTAATGCCAGCATCCACCGTGACCACGGTGGTTTTCTGAGTTACCATTGCCCTTGATCTGTCTCAAACAATTGACTTTATATTACCATTATACACAGAATTGGTTCATGCATGGAGAGCTTTCCTTCCTTGTAGGATTTCTTTCATCTTAATCACAGTTTCTGTCTCTAGAGACTCTACCCCATTGTGCTTTGAGCCAAGTCCCTGAAGTTGATGAAATTCTGAATGAATGCCTTTGGCAGCTTAAAGGACACATTCACTCAGTGTTATAATCTGACATACGGCAGAGCATATCTTTTACCAGCAGTTAAGATTTCACAGTTCGTGTGACTTATCTAGGCTCTAAATTTATTCTACCCAAGCACATAAAGTTATCATTGTATTTACCCCCTTGTGGCTATTATTTTTTTTCCTGCTCCCAAACCATGTAATTTTTAAACAAAATGTTTCGGTTTACTTTTTGTTATTTAATTGCTAAGTCATGTCTGACTCTCCACTCCATAGCCCTTCAGGCTCTCTGTCCACAGGATTTACCAGGCAAGAATACCGGAGTGGGTTGCCTTCACCTTCTCTAGGGGATCTTCCTGGAACAGGGCTCAAACCTGGGTCTCCTGCATTGGCAGGTGGATTATTTTTACAGCTGAACCATTGGGTCTCATCAGTAAAATGACATGTTAAAGGCTTTTTTAAAACCAGAAAATACATTTGAGTGTGGGAAACATTAAGACATCAACCTGAGTCTGTATCCAATAAGCATGCTAGTTAACACTTTGGATACATGAGCCGATTAAGGATTTGAGCATCTAATATGTGCTTAAAATAGTCCTAGAAAACACATAAGCAGTCTCTGCTCAAGTTTTGCAGAATTGATTTTTCGACCAAGGGTTCTAACTGTAACCAATATACAGCATACGTGACTGAGTTCAAAGTTGCGTAGTTTAGATTATCAGTGATGGGGGAAGAGATTAGAAGCAGCTAGGAATGGCTTTATGGACTTGGTTGTTTTAAGTGATTTTTTTTAAACAGAAGGGTTTCTGTTTAAGTTGCATTAGCTCTGATCCTCAGCTTTGTGGCTCACAGACCTCCAGTGGGGGCCCTCAGCTCTATTAGTCCCGTCAGTGGTGTCTCATTAGGGTCACGTTCCCGTGGGAAATAGTGACACTGGGATGCAAAAACTCCCACTTCGAGATAATGCAGTAGCATTGCCAAATCCTGTTAGATTATGGAAGTTAACGTGATATTTCTGCAAATGTGTTTACTTGGAAATTGGAGAGCAAGAAGGTTGCTTAATTAGAGCAGCAGTACCAGACAGAGAGCCCAGGACTCTAGCTAAGGCTCCATTGGAGGCAAGGCTGGAGAATATCCTCTCTGCCAAGTCCCTGAGTTCCTACATAGGGCTTTGATTGTGTCAAACATGCATAGGATAAAAACCCTATGCCCCGGTTTGAATTCAGGCTCTACCGCTTGTTCTATAACCTTGAACATTCCTCAGTCTCTGTTTTAGTGTTCTCCTTGGAATACGTGAGGACCGTGTTAGTACTGGAGTGACAGGTTACAGGGAAGACGAACTGGTGCACGCAGGAAGCCCTCGATGGACACCGCCCCTCGGGCTCACTGCTTGTGTCTCCCCTCATCCTGCGTCCTGAGCGCATGTACTTTGTGCTCCGTGGACATCTGCTGAGTTTTGAACTTGACAGTCGAAATTTTTGAAAAAGCAAATTCAGACCGTAGCCAGAAACCCTGAGGGTGTTTATACAGCAGTCACATGTCAGCTGTTTTTAGATGCTTTTCCAAATGTAGGCTAGCCCAGAAATCTAGCGCCTTGGGAAAATTATAAAAAGGGTGTCTTTTGCTTCCTCCCTCCTACCTGACTGCACGATGTCCTCAATTCATGTAACTATAAAAGCAGGCGGCAGGCGTAGCTACCCCCGTTTTAGAAGCGCGTAGAGGGTTGCTGTCTGTCCAGGGTCATGAAGGGACTTACTGGCAGAGACTGGCAGTCAGGTCCTCAGCCCATTTCTGGTCTCTGCTTTCTGCCTCCCATCCTGTGGCCAGCATAGCTCAGGACCGGCTCCAAGGGTGGCCCTGAGTAACTGTTGGAAAGAGCATTGTATGTTTCTGATGACCATCCGTATTCTTACCATGAGGAGGAGGCGGTCCCAGTGTCTCGAAGGACAGAGCAGGGGACAGCTGGGCGTGGCTTCGTGCCAAGCCGCCCGAATCGCGGATGTGTTGGAGGGAGCCTCTTGTTCCCGCTGGATGGTTAGCTTGTGAAGCCCCTGAATCATCTGTCCTCTCATCCACGACTGTGGCCTCAGATGCTAGTCCTCCGCCTGGACGGAGTCCACGTGCATTGTCTGCATGCGCACGAGTGGATGAATGTTAATGTTACCAGTAAGCAAAGAAATGTGATCTGTCTTTTAGGTCTTCCCAGAACTTCTGTTGCTATCAGAGTATGTCTCCTTTTCTAGCTTTTTTTTTTTTTTTCCCTTCTAGAAACCAGATTACTTGCCCCTCTGAGATGCTGCCGTTGTTTGCATGAGTTCCCACCTTGACCTGCTTCACTTGAGTTGCAGATGTGTTACGGGAGCTGACTCGGGCAGGCCTAGCTCACTCCGTGAGCTTGTTACTTTAAATAATAGCTGAAGAGGACGTGCGCAGTTCCACCTGGTATGATGCCCCGTGGACGCTGGCTTGGAAGCGGTGCTGGGTCACAGCTTTAAAGGGGATCTCCCTCCCTCCCACACCCTGTTATTTAGCTTGAGCAGGTGTCCGGGGCAGGGAGGAGGCATGGTGGGGGATGTTGGCCCAGGCAAGGTTCTCTCACTTTTCACTCATTCTGTACGGATCAAGACAAAACGATAGGAAACAATGAACTGACCACGAAAGGCCTTGCGGTCACCAGTGTCCTTTGGGACCAGGTCCAGGTGCTACTCATTGTCCCCAGAGTTGTCGATGCCCGACTTTCTACATTCACTTCACTTCCTCTTGTCTAAGTGAAGCTGGGAGGTGGGTGCACCTGGAAAAAGCAAGTACTCTTTCTTCTAGAGCACCCTGTCTTCTCGGGTGGTACTTTGCCTTTCAGTCAGCGGTTTAAGTGTCAGCCATGCAGCTTCTGCAAATTTCACTACCCTCCTGCGTGATGGGACCTGCGCCACTTTGGAGCATTAGAGGAGCTGCGGATTCAGGCCACAGCGGAGTAGCTGAAGAACCAAGGTCTCTGCAGTCTGTTTGCTTTTGTTTGTTTGTTTATTGCTTTTTATTTGGAGGATGAAAGATAATCAGCTGTACCACCTGCAGCTTCTCTCCTGCCAAGCCAGGTTCTTTTCCTTAAAGTCATTTACCAGTTTCAAAGTTTTACCAACAATTTCGTTCACTTATTCAGAGGTTACTATGTGCCAAGCACTTCAAATATGTATGTGGTATATAAACAGGAGTTGTTTTTACTCTGAAAAAAAAATATATGTGAATAAGGCAGGAAAAAATACCCCAAAATCTCTGCCCTCATGGAATGCATGGATTTTCATTCCATTTATTTTTCAGTAAAGGGATTTCGAGCCAAAGATGTCCTTGGGGACGTTTATAAGATGATTATCTTTGGCAGACAACCGATGTCACATTTGGGGAGCTAAAAGCTTAATTTCCTGTGGCCCAGCTGTATCCTTTCAGCAAGAGAAGCCCCGCAGCTCCAGGCCAGGGACCCGAGAAGCTGGGGATAGTAGTAACTAATGCGTTTTTTTTTCCTGCTAGCAGGACGCTAGCACGTGCCACAAGCCCCTTGCTTCTAAGAATTGCTGGAATGTAAAGCATTACGAAGAGAAAGTGAATTCTCTGGCCGTGTCCTGCGAGGCAGCATAGAACTGACCACCTAGGAACAGATAGCTCGTAGGGACCCAGTTCACCTCAGCAGGGTCGCCCCACGCTTCCTGGCAGTGACTTTAAGCAGAGTGTCACGAGAAGGCAAACCCCTCCTGCTTCCCTGACTCTCCAAATAATACAGCCCAGGTCTGTGTTCATAAATGTTTCTAAACCTTCTGGACAGTCTGTTTTCAGCCTATAGAGGACAGAGCCATGTTACGTCTACATATTTAATTTCAAGCAAAGGACAGGCTTCCCTGGTGGCTCATGGTAAAGAATCCACCTGCAATGCAGGAGTCGCAGGTTCGATCCCTGGGTGGGGAAGATCCCCTGGAGAAGGAGATGGCAACCCACCCGAGTATTCTTGCCTGGAGAATCCAATGGACAGAGGAGCCTGGCAGGCTGCAGTTCATGGGGTTGAAGAGAGTCGGACACGACTTAGCGACTGAACCACACCACCAAGCAGAGGACATCTTTCCAGCTTCAGGGTGTGATCCGTGTGAGTCAAAAGCAGGCGTCAAGAGTCTGGAAGGGCGGATATGCTGCCTTCTTGTTCGGGGTGCTAGAATGTGAACTAGGTCATCTTTCTGTGCCCTTTGTGATTTCAGAGACTTGAACCACATCCATTCTAGGCTTATCAGTTCTCCGCCTTTACACCGCGTGCCCACTACTCTGGGAGTTTCCCTGGCATTCGCCCCTGCTGGAGTGAGGCCCTCATTCATAGTCTTCTGGGAATGGCAGGGGCATCTGCTAGCCCAGTGGCTGCTGCTGCTGCTGCACAGAACTGGCGGGAAGCCGGAGGGCCCTCGGCACTGGGATCTGGCTCTGGAAATTCGGTATAAAGCAGGGATTGGTCTTTATGCAACCCACGATCTAAGAATATTTTTTACCTTTTTTTAAAGAATAAATTCTGGCCGTGCTGGATCCTCACTGCCGCGAGGGCTTCCTCTAGTTGCGGTGAGCGGGGCTCCTCTCTGGTTGAGATGGGCGGGCTTCCCCCACGGCGGCTTCTCTGGTTGCCAAGTGCGGGCTCTGGGCATGTGGGCTCAGCAGTGGCCGTGCGGACTCGGTAGTTGCCGGGCAGCGGCTTAGTGTCATCCTGGTAGGTGGAGTCTTCCCGGACCAGAGTTTGAACCCATGTCCCCTGCGTTGGCAGGAGGAGGATTCTTAACCAGTGGACCACTCAGGAAGTCCCTTATGTTTTTGAAAGGGTTAAAGTAAGCAACAGACCTTACTTAGCCACCAATCTCAGTTATTTACCATCTGGCCCTTCTCCAGGAAAAGTCTGCCAACTTCTGAAGAGCCATCTTAACGTGAAGATGGGAGTGGGCTTTTCCATTTGAATGTGACCTCGTCCATGGGTCTGAGTCCTCAAGAAGGTCATGTTGGGGACATTGAGTCAGCTTCATCTTTGGGGCCTGTACTTTTGTGTGGCCGTATTTTATTGTATCTGGTCTCTGGCCCGAGCAGTTTCGATTGTGACTTGGTTTCCTGATCTTGAGGAATCATAGCTGTTGTTGAGCTGGAACTTTATTTCCCGTCATCTTCCCTTAAACGATTCTCCGAGTGAATGTGACTTGTCAGAAGCTGGTTTTACTGCAAGTAGTTAAGCTAACTTACTGCTGCTTGTCTACGTGTTCCCAAGCCTGGCCTTCCTCTGCCAACTGAGTAATCCCAGGGTTGCCTTGGCGGATGGCCCACCATTCCTAATTCCATACTTTGCTGATTCCCAACTTGCATATTCATCATCACATGCTTTGACTCAGACCCAGCTCTCCATAAACTTGTGAGCTTTGAATTTCTACTGTGGAAAATTGCACGTTCAAAAATCAAATGATAGTGTGTATATTTGGGTGAGGGACACACATCTAGAGGAACCTGGAGGAGGAGTCATTTTCACCAATGAGTACCCTCAGTCACAGTTGAAACATCCCACTTTTCCTTTTATGGCTGAAAAGTATCATGGCATGGCTCAGTTGCACTGTGCACATTGGTAATTAAACTGTTGAACTTAAACTCTGAACTGCCTTTTAATAGTGCCACACCTCTGATTCCATAAAGATCACGGAGACGCCTAGAGTGTGATGCCTTTGGACGCTGAGTTTCGGGGAAGAAGGAAAGAACTACTGAAAGGGAACATTCTGAGGAGAGGGGAGCAGGCCGCATGGTGTTTTGGAGAAAGGGAAGGAGGAAGATGTTGGCATGCGCCACCTGATGTGTTAGGAAAGTAAAAAGTGCTGTGGGCGGAGGAAAGGAGAGAGATCCAGGCACAAACGCTTGATAAGGGGAGCATCCTGTGGAGACGACGCCAGGTGAGAAAAAGCTGTTTCTAAGACGCCGCACGCAGTGGTGCAGAGGGCTCAGGGCACTTTCCAGTGTGATAAAAACAGTCTGTGTCCTGATTGTGCTGGTGGTTACACAGCTGCATACGTTTGTCAGAACTCCTCAAATTTGCACTTAAAATAGATGAATCTAATCTGATATAATTATGCCTCAATAAGGGCTTCCCAGCTGGCTCAGTGGTGATGAGTCCACCTGCCAATGCAGGAGACCTGGGTTCCATCCCTGGGTTGGGAAGATCCCCTGGAGGAGGGCATGGCAACCCACTCCAGTATTCTTGCCTGGAGAATCCCATGGACAGAGGAGCCTGACAGACTACCAGTTCATGGGGTCGCAAAAAGAGTCGGACACGACTTGGTGACTAAACAACAATTTCTCAAAATGAATTTTTATGTGTTTACTTGAAAGGTTAGTTTCCATGACATTGGGTTTTTCCTATACACCAAATAGCTAAATAAGTTATATTTTTTAGTCACTGAAAAAGTTTCAGTCAAAGTCACGTGGGAGCCTGTGACCTTGGTAACCAGCCGTTTTAACTGACTCAGCTGAACAGAGGTTAAATGAAAGGCAAGCTAAGTTTGTGAGGGTCGACAGATTGACGAATGCAGTTTCCATAGCGTCCTGCTTGTGTTCAGCAAGATTCCTTCTGAGGCTGGAGCCCGTCTAAGAGGCGGCGTGGGGACCAGGCCACGACTTTCCTTCCAGCTGTCCCTTCTCTCTGCTTCCACTTGGCATCACTTGCGGTAACGTGTCCATGTTTCACTTTGGAATTTCCCTCTAGTGAAATGGCTCACAGCTTTTGTGGTGAAAAATTGCAAGGCAGAGAGGAGGTTGGCTTCCTGGGAGGCCAGAAAGACCACAAGACTGCTCATTGGAGGCAAGGTCATTGCAAAAAAAAAAAAAAAAGGCACTGGAATTTACTTCTGGAAGATTCTGAAAGGTTAGAGGAATCTATCGGAGAAGGCGATGGCACCCCACTCCAGTACTCTTGCCTGGAAAACCCCATGGATGGAGGAGCCTGGTGGGCTGCAGTCCATGGGGTCGCTAAGAGTTGGACATAACTGAGTGACTTCACTTTCACTTTTCACTTTCATCCATTGGAGAAGGAAATGGCAGCCCACTCCACTGTTCTTGCCTGGAGAATCCCAGGGATGGCGGAGCCTGGTGGACTGCCCTCTACGGGGTCTCACAGAGTCGGACACGACTGAAGCGACTTAGCAGCAGCAACAGAGGAATCTAGAATGCAACATCCATGAGGTTTTATCTCTGAGAAAGTTTGGCTGAAAGATTTTAATTCTGTAAAAAGCAATGTTAATATTCTGTCAGTTTTCTGGAAAATCACTCTTGCCCATCGGCTGGGAGGACATAGGGAGAGAGAAGTATGGAGCTGTGTATAAAATCTACGTGGGGGTCACTTAATCAGGCGACCTTTTCTATCTGCCTGGAATCCAGCTGAGAGGAGGGGAGAGGAAGCAGAGGGTGGGTCTGGGGGGAGCTTTGGATACAAAACCAGAGATCAGAGAAACGAGAGCCTGTTTCTCACCAAAGGCTCACTGTCAGAAACTAGCTTGTTGTCCCGTGAACCCTCTCTCAAGTCCCAGGGCAGGTGCGTGGCAGAGCCGGGGTTCTAAACCAGACAGTCTGACTCCACTGGACACTTCTGGAAGGCCTGACAGTTACGGTTACCTTGCCTTCTGCCAGCCTCGATTTAAGAGGCACGTAGACCAGGGAAGAGGAAGCTAGAGGTAAGAAAGTCAGTCCTGCTGGTGACACCGTAAGTCGGACACATGGTCAAAAGTAGACGCGTGAACCAGCACCCGTCTCCCCTCTCCCCTGACCGTGGTAGTTTGCCAGGAACGCCTAGGAAAACTGCCATAGACGGGGAGGCTTCCACAAGAGGTTCTCTTGCAGCTCTGGAAGTGGCAGGGCTGGGATGGGTCTGGTGGCAGGGCTGGTCCCTCCCAAGCCCTCTCCCTGGCTTGCAGATGGCTCTCCGGTGTGTTCACACGGCTCCCTCTGATCTTGTCTGTCCTGGTCTTTGTCTTATAGGGACACTAGGTCCCACTGCATCACGGCCCGTTCTCACGTCTCATTTTAACTCAGTGGCCTGTTAAAAGCTGAAGCTCTGGTCTCTAAACAGTCATGTTCTCTGTACTGGAGTTAGGACTCCAAGGTCTAAGTTTGGAAGGACACAGTTCAGCCCTTCACATCCCAGGGCCAGGTAATGAAGGGGATGCTTTCATGCACACTGATTTCCATGGGCATCACTGCCCACCATGGTGGTCCTGAGTTATCCAGTGAAGTTAAAGTGCCTTCAGCGATGCCATTCAGGAAGGAAAAGGACTAAGCTGTAACACCGTTAGAGGTGACCTCTCTCGTGGTACCTCTTTCTCTAGCCAAATGTTGGAGGCTCTGATCTGTTCTAACTCCCTGCATCGAGACATCATTATTACAATGGTGAGGCCCTACCCCAAGGCCTACTGAATCCAAATCTGTCTTTTAACAGGTCCCTTGGTGTTTCCTGGACTTTCTGGGCGGCTCAGTGGTAAAGAACCTGCCTGCTAAGGCAAAAGACGCCAGAGCCTCCAGTTTGATCCCTGGGTTGGGAAGATCTCCTGGAGGAGAAGGGTGTGGCAACCCACTGCAGTATGCTTGCCTGGGAAATCCCGTGGACAGAGGAGCCTGGGTCCTCTGGGACAGAGTCCCCGGGGTCGCAATAGAGTTGGACGGGACTTGGCGACTAAACAGCCATCACAGGTGTTTCTGACGCACGTTAGACTGAGAATGCGTCCTGAGGGTCAGCATGCTGCTCCAGGGCCCCCTTCCTCTCACTGTCTGTCCTTTGCTTCCTACATGCAAAGCGCTGCCTGTGGCTGAACAGCCTAGACTGCACGTGGAAATCACCCGGTGAGCTTAAAAAGCAATCCCGCTGTCCAGACGGCACCCTAGACCAGTTGTTTCACACTCCAGAGGTGGGTGTCAGGCACTGGGATTTTTTTTAAATTTACTTTTAGTTGAAGGATAATTGCTTTACAGTGTCGTGTTGGTTTCTGCCATACATGAATCAGCCCCAGGTGTACATGTGTCCCCTCCCTCTGGGCCCACCACCCCATCCCACCCCCTGGGTTCTCACAGGGCCCGGTCTGAGCTCCCTGAGTCATTCAGCAGACTCCTACTGACTGACTGTTCCACGTATGGCGGGTACCTGTTTCCAGGCCGCGCTCTCCATTCGTCCTGTCCTCCCCTCCCCCCCTCCCCTCCCGTGTCGGTAAGTCTGTTCTCCCTGCCTGCGTCTCCACTGCTGCCCTGCGAATCGGTTCATTGGTACCGTCTTTCTAGAGCCCGTAGAACCGGTTCATCCGTACCGTCTTTCTAGAGTCCATATATGGCTCCAGACGTTTCTGAAGCTCTTCATATGAGTCCATCACGCAGCCAAGGTGGAAAACCTGGGGCGACAGAGAGCCAAAGGGCGCGGGCTGCCTGGCTCTCTGCCCGGGGAGAAGCGGCCCCGCCCCGCTTCTGTGGCCTCTGGGCCCGATCCTCTTGTCCTTCGCGGTCAGGCAGGCCCGTGCCCCTCAGCGGGGACGTTTGCCCCTAAAGCTGGTGTCGGTGCCTGGCGCCCCCCGTCTCTTCTGCACGTCTCGCTTTCACCTCCTGCCGTTGCCTGTCTCCTCTGAGTCGGTGGTTTCCAGGGGCGTTCAGGCAAGCGATGACGTGGCTGGGATGGATCGAGAAGGGTGGCCCGTTCCTTGTAAGCTTGGTGTTTCGTAAGCTGATCAGCCCTAAATCCAGGAATTCTATCGTTCCTCATTTCCTCTCGCGGCCTCTCAGCTTGGTGTCTGGACCTACTTAGTGACCTTTGTCGCATTTTGTTAAAAAAAAAAAATTTTTGTGGCTCTATATGAACCTTCTCCCAAGATACGAACACAGCTCCTCGTATTATACATGAACACTTCTCAGTATCGAGCTGTGCTTTTCTTTCCTTGTAAGAAACGCTGTTTTTTTTCCACGTCGTGTGATAGGGAGTCTGTGTGCTGGCAGGTTCTTTTCCCGTTCCCTTTTTGTGTTGCTCTTCAAGTCCTCAGGCCTCCCCCCCGAAAACTGAAGGAGCTTCTCAACCGCCAGCTGACACAAGCTTTTTATAGCTTTGCATTAACTCTAGCAAAACAAAGCTACGAGCTTTGTGGTTTGGTTGTGTAGTTATCACCTAAGCCCTGTATTTACCTTATGGCCTTAAACCAGGCAGTCTCCAAACAGGTCCACGTGGAATGCAGCTTTACATACAGTTACATCTTTTTTGAGTAGCATGGCAATCCTGCTGTTAAATCATAGAAATAGAAGTTACTATACATTAAGAAAGGAAAGGTAATTGCATTTCCTGGGTAGATGTGCTCTTGAGGTTCCTAATAATGGATTTCTTTGAATTGGAGGCTGGAGAGACGTAAAGCGTTCATAAATGACCTGAGTCCTTAACCGCTGTCCCGAGTCTGACAGCGTGACGAGTGTGGCACTCTGTTAGAAAGGATACGATCGGGGTGGAGACGGAAAACCTTAGGAGGAAGTGTGAAAGGAGCCTAACAATTTATGAGCCACTCCTGCCATCCCCGCTGTCTTCAGGCCCTTTCCTAGAGGCCCCCGGGTTTGGGAAACACATTTCCAGGTGTTCGCACGCATGAACGTCACCATCTGTGAAGGGCATCTTGAGGTCTGGGACAATGGATGCTCAAGGCTGGATGCTCTGGTCTGATGGCCCTGGCAGTCCGGCTGCCCTCCTGCTGACCCCACCCTGCTGCCCTGGGGCAGGGGGAGATTGAGGTCTCGGCACACCTGGAGCCCTTTCTGGACCGTGGGGGGGTGTGTGTATCTGTCTGTCTGTGTGTACGTACGTGTATGGGGATGCTCCAGTGTAGACCACTCCCCTTACAGCTCTTGGCCATCAACCTCTGTTTGTTCCTCCAAATCCTGCCTCTCCAGTGAATCCTTCCTTGGCTTTTTAAAAATTTTATGTATTTTTTAATTGAGGGATGATTGCTTTACAGAATTTTGTTGTTTTCTGACAAGCTCAGCAGGACTCAGCCGTAGGTGTACATGTGTCCCTCCCTCTGGAACCTCCCTCCCCATCCCACCGCTCTAGGTTGGTCCGGAGCCCCTGTTTGAGCCTTGGCTGTCTTTAACAGCAGTTTCTGCTGTCTGTCCTTTAAAACAGTGACTTGCATCATCTGAGGACATTTATTCACCCCTTAGCTTACGCACAGCTTGACTCTGGATCGTCCTGACACACTCGGTTATGTGCTCATGTGGGTACCATTGATGTGGTGAAAGTCTTCGTTTGGTGCAGCCCAGGGTGCTGTGGGGACCACATTAAACTCCTTGTGCCTGAAGAGATGAAGGTTTCATCCATGCTCCTTAGGACTTTCCACCTGAAGGGCTTGACTCCCAGGGGAAATTGACATCATGATGATGAGCGGAATACACCTTTTTAAGACGTGTGCAAAGGAAGAATAGTTACCACAAAGGGGCACAAGAAAGAGGTAATTGTCTTTTTCTTTTAACTTTACCTTTTGATATGATAGTAATACTTGCTCTTGACATGTTTTACATCACGAATGACTTGGAACGGGGGATCCTGAATAATCTTGCCGCTTCAGGGACTGGAGTGTGTTTTCCTGGTCTTTTCTGTGCCTTTACTAACGAACATACTCATAGTTGTTACTCATAGAAATGGGTTGGTTCTGCGATTGTTTTTTTCAAGTAACAATAGGTAAAGAACACTTATCATAACATGGGATGGTGATTCGTTTTTACAGCGTGATGTTCCATTGTATGGATGCATCACAATTCATCTCTGCACTGGAGAGCTCTTTATAAAGCAGTTAGCAGAAGCTGAGGGTTTCGGTGGGTTCATTTAAGATGCAGATGTCAAATATATCATGTTTTACCTAAACTAATCAGCAGAGAAGAATCTAGAGTCAGCAGATAGAGTTTTGGTCTGGAACCTGCAGGATGTAGCCTCTAGTGAATGGCCCTGGCACTGTGATCCTGGGGCATGTGGCTGAGGGTCCCCGTAACCCCCTGACTCTGGTCCTCACTGTGGGAGGGTGGGGCTCTGATCTGGTTCCTTCCAGGTCTGGGGTCTGTGACTGATTACTCCCTGCCCCGCAGGGAGCAGAGCGAACAGAAGCCAGCTTCGTTTACAGCGCAGGGGGTTTGCTTGACACGAGGAAGGCCATCGTGAAGTGTAGCTACTGCGGGGCAGTCTGGATTCTTATCTCTCACCAGCCTGAGAAGCAGGATAGCCATCTATGAGCTGTCGGTTCTGAAACGCCTTGGGTAGTTTTTCTTACTCTGTATGTGTGTGCGCTCAGTCGTGTCCGACTCTTTGTGACCCCATGGACTATAGCCCACCAGGCTCCTCTGTCCATGGCATTTCCCAGGCCAGAGTCCTGGAATGGGTTGCTATTTCCTTCTCCAGGGGATCTTCCGGATCCAAGGATCAAACTCGCATCTCTCGGTATCACCTGCGTTGGCGCCACCTGGGAAGCTCTAGTTATTTATTTAAAGAGAAAAGAAATCTTTTTTTACTTGCCAAGCATATACTGTTGAAAGCACCCTTCTCTTTGCTGCAAGCACATGCTGCTTGAGCCGGGGGGACCGTCACAGTGTTAAGTTCTCCCTAGCCCCGTCCTGTTTGCTTTTGTTTTTCTTCCAGATGTGCTGTCCCGCAGAAAAGGGAATGAGGCTGAAGATCAGTTTCTTCTCTTAAGGAAGAGCCATGCTCCCGTGATGAACCTCCCCTCTTCTAGAGAGGAGAAATTGTTTGACTCGGGGAGAAGGAAGTGGCAACCCACTCCAGTATTCTTGCCTGGAGAATCCCATGGACAGAGGAGCCTGGAGGGCTGCAGTCCGTGGGGTTGCAGAGAGTCAGACACGACTGAGCGGCTAAACAGCAGCAGGGGAGACGTAATAAAGATGGGAAGGGAGGGTGACATCAGATGAGAGAGCTTTCTCATAACAACTCCTTCGCGTCTTTTAACCCACCGTCCTGGGCTTCCAGTTATACAAGCATTCTATTACAAGCGTGTTTCAGCACGTGGATGTCCTCTGAGTGTGTTTCCTTCAGGGCTCTTGTGAAGACTGCATGTGCTCACTGGCCTGCTGCCCCTGACTTGCCGGGACGGTCGGCTTGCTGCCCTGGTTCTGGCTCCGTATTTGGCTCTTTCTGGCCAAGGGGGGAAGAGCGATGATGCAGCCAGGCCGTAGGTGCGTAAAGTAGATGAAGGGCTTGTTTTGGGTTTGTGTGTTTCAACTAGATTCATGCTCATGAAAGGATGAGGCTTCTCAGGAATTACTCAGGTAATTATCAGATTTTTAATACTCTTTTCCATGTTTAGGTGGTCTAGTTTAACAAAATGCTATCACACTTGAGTTTTGGGCTAAATCAACAGGCTCCTCAGGCTTCCCTGGTGGCTCAGACGGTAAAGAATCTGCCTGGAATGCGGGAGACCTGAGTTCAATCCCTGGGTTGGGAAGATCCCCTGGAGGGGAGGGCACGGCAACCCACTCCAGTATTCTTGCCTGGAGGATCCCATGGACAGAGGAGCCTGGTGGGCTGCAGTCCATGGGGTCGCAAGGAGGCAGACACGACTGAGCAGCTAAGCACAGCACAAAGAGGCTCCTCGTTAACTTGAAGCTTGATTCTTTCTGTTCACTTACCCTAGCTTGCCTTGTCCGCATACTTTTGAAAGAGTTTTCACTGGGGCGAGGTTGTAATTTGGATGGAAATAAATCTCCATGGCAGCCTCTGCTTTTCAGTGTGCTTACTTGCATTGTAATCTTAAAGAAAAAATGTACAAACTTCTCTTCTTTGGAAGATGAAAATCTGACCATATTTTCCTTCCGTGTGTTTTTTTTAATTAGGAAAACTTCAAATAATGCTGCAGGGGAATCAATTTCCATATGCTCACCCATCATTAAGATTTTACATTATTTGCTGTATCTCTTATTTTCTAACGTATGTGAAAGCAAACCCCAGACATGTCATTTTACCACAATATATTTTAGTGTTCATCCCTAAGAAATGTAACGTATTTTCGTACTGCCAAAATGTCATCACACCAAAACATTTTTAAACATCTCCCCCTTCCCCAAATAAAATTTGGGTTTTGTGGAGTTATTTCTCTTGAACTAAGTCGTATGGGTGAGCAGGTACTTCTGTCGCCGCTAGTGAGTGCTCTTGCTTTTGAACAGGTGTGTGTGGCTCTGAGCGTTTCTGGAATGGAAACGCCACGAGGGCACCAGATCAGCACGTTGTCGTGTCCTTTGTAACAGGGCGGAGCTCTGTACGAGGCCATGGCCCAGTGAAAAGACTATTTAGTACTTCACCTTAAAGGTAGTTCCATATGTTTGAGCCCCAGGATACCATCATATGAATGAGGTATGTTCTTTGCAGATGAAAACATAGTTTCAACGGGAAAGCTAACATTTCATTTTTATGTTTATCTGTATTTATATTTCACTTATATTTCATATTTCACATGAAGTGTTTAATAAACAGGCCTTTAAAAAAAATTTTTTTTTTGCACAATTTTTAAAGGTCACTTTTCATTTCGTTACTACAAAATGTTGTCTGTATTCCCCATGTTATATAATAACATCTGCAAGCCTGCCCTACATGGAAACAATAGTTGTACCTCCCCACTGAGTGCGCACACACACACAATGACTAGTTTCTTCTCTATTTCTGTTAGTTACCCTTTTTTGAACCAGTCTTTCTGGTAGCAAAACTATTCATTGACACTCAATACATTCACTTCACTAATAGCAAAATCAGAAAAGCAACTTAGATTTTCTGAAATGAAGGGAAGCCATAATTGTCCTTTTGTCTTTATATTCTGATGTCATCTGTTTATGTACCCTTTCAATGTTTTACATATTTAAAATCAGTGGTATAATTTACCCTGCGTAGTTCACGTCTTACATACATGTTAGCTTCAAACGTTTAAATTACACCACAGCTGGTAAGACAAACAGCCGACCCTCAACCCGTCCCAGACCTTCCCTTCCTGTCCCATGGCAATTATTCCAATTTTTCAACCTTATTCTTCTGAATTTTGTGTCCATGGCCCTAAATAACTTACAGCATAATTTATTTTCAGTGTTCGGTCCTGTCTCTCGACTTCCTTCTCGGGAAGAAGAGAGTTTGGCTGTCGACCACCATGCACACGCTTATTCCCCTTCGCTCGTCCCAGAGTAGTTCTGGATTGACTGGTTTCCACTGTCTTCACTGTGGCTGCAGAGCTGCTTCGGTGTCAGCCCTGCTGGGCGGTGCGAGTCCTTTTTCCTACTGTGTCTTGCCCTCCTTGTAAGTCATTTTTGCCCCATCTTCCGCCTTTTTCTTTTTTTTAAGAACAGAGAAATGAATCCACTGCCCAAGCTACCCTCGTTTGTATGAAGTTCCTCTCAATATATTCAGAATTGACTTTACTGTCATCTCAACCGTCTTGAAGAAATTCCTCCCAGAACCGTGAGGCCTGCCATGATCCGGACTGGTTTCTAAGTCCTTTGAGGCCTAGGATTTCTCTTACTGTCTGTGAGCAGGGGAAATCTGTCTGGTGTTGGATTCCAGGTTTTTTGGAGCCCATTTTTCCCCTTTCTGATTTTACTTCTTCTGGTGGAGTGCATAGGCTTCCCTGGTGGCTCAAGGCGTGAAGAATCCACCTGCAATGTGGGTGACCAGGGTTTGATCCCTGGGTCGGGAAGATCCCCTGGAGAAGGGAGTGGCAACCCACTCCAGTATTCTCTCCTGGACAATCCCATGGACAGAGGAGCCTTGGAGGGCTACAGCCCATGGGGGCGCAAAGAGTCGGACAAGACAGAGCGACTGACACTTTTTTCATAGTCTAGTATTTCCCTGACAAAGGGTCTTGGGAGGGGCATTTGTTGTTTGAAGTTTGGCAGTTCCCACATCCAGCTCTCTAGATCTCTGCTGGTTGCTTTCACCACATTTCAAGGGTCTCGCGTCCAGACTGAGCTTTGACTCCGCTTCACTCCCAGCACGCAGCCTGCGGCCTTCGCTTGTGGTGCTAACGCCTCGTGAGTTGCTCGAGAGAGAGATGCGGAAGCAGCTGCAGAGCATCCTTTTCTGCGTGTCCTGTGCGCCAGCCTTTCATCACGTATCTGCCATCTGGGCTCTGACTCCCCTGCCACCGTTACCTTTGGCCTGACCACTGCAGCGTCTCTTTTCTTCCCATCCTGTCTCTTACAGTCGGTTCCTGTGCAGCAGAAAGTGAGATCCCGAACCTTGTAACAGATGGTGTCCAACCCAGGATTTTTTTAAAATTAATTTATTTTTTGCTGAAGGATAGTTGCTTTACAGAATTTTGCTGTTTTCTGTCAAACCTCAGCATGAATCAGCCATAGGTATACATACATCCCCTCCCTTTTGAGCCTCCCTCCCATCTCACTTCCCATCCCACCCCTGGAGGTTGATACAGAGCCCCTGTTTGAGTTTCCTGAGCCATACAGCAAATTCCTGTTGGCTGTCTATTTTACACACGGTAATTTAAGTGTCCATGTTACTCTTTCCATACATCTTACCCTCTGCTCCCCTCTCAACCCGGGTTTAAAACCCTTCAGGGCTTTCTCATTAGCCGTGAGACAGACTCTCTACTCCTAACCCTAGCCTATAAGATCCTGATTGATCTGTCCACACTAGGATATGTTCCTTCCTCAGTTCAGCTCAATCTCCCCGTGTCTTTAAATGCTTATCTCCAGTTGTTGCTCATTCTGTTCCCTCTGCCTGGATTAAAGGTCTTCCCCTGCTTAAGAAAAAACAAACAAACAAACTACTAATCCCAGCTCCCCGTCCTTCAGAACTGAGTCCACCTCCTTTGTGAGATGTTCCCCAAACCCTTTACTTACAAGTACCTCCCTCTGTCTCTGTAGTTCTGCAGTGCAGGTCCTTGTTTCTTTCTAACACTTTAAACCACGCGTAGCTTGTTTTCTGCCTCTTCCTGACAACAGGAGGAACGGGGCCGTTGTGTGTATTTTTTGTGTGCCAGTGCCTAGCACAGAGTTTGCTCTGTCTTCCCTGCCGGGCACGATCTGTGATGTGGAACGTGCGTATGCGTGGTTGCTGTCTGGTAAGGTCGCCCTCTGAAACAGAGCCATGTGTATTAGCCATGCACTTAAATTTATCCTTGGATCTAGTCCAGGCATATAAGGCAGTTTATAATGCATACAATATGAAGGGAGCATAAATTAAAAGGACAACAAGGGCTGGAAGCGTAAGAAATGGAGCCAGCACCGGGGGCGAGAATGTGCACCGTGAGGACGCTGATTTGCTGCGGATGGGCCACCGGGCTCTGAGCCCTCTAGCAGCCAGTGAGAAAAGATGGTTTACACAAGTCCGCACCGTGAAAGCCGAGCATTGCAGGGAAGAACTTCAACTGTCCTTTATGTTTAGACTAAAGAGAAGTTTCATCCAGGGGTCACTATAAAAAGAATAGATAACATGAAAATCGTCCCTGTAATGGACATGGTAAGTTTCATAGGGGTGGGGGTGGGTTTCCCAGGTGGCTCAGTGGTAACGACTTCACCTGCAGTGCAGGAGATGCAAGAGACACGGGTCCGAACCCTGGGTCGGGAAGATCCCCTGGAGGAGGAAATGGCAACCCACTCCAGTATTTTTGCCTGGGAAATCCCACGGACAGAGGAGTCTGGCGGGCTACAGTCCAAGTTGGTTGCAAAGAGTGGAATATGCCTTAGCAACCAAACAGCAAGTTTCACAGGAATAGTTCTTAGTGTGGCCCTCCAATATGGGCCGCTGCTGTCCTGCCAAATGCAGGTGGTTTAGGGCCCATGCCTGGGGCCCCTGTGAGGCTGTCCTGGCTCTGTGTGCCGAATGGAACAGCCACATGTGCTGTGCCGTGATTGCTCATGCTGCTTTGGTTTATGATGCTGCTGTTGCAGGAGATGACCTAGTGTTGGGCTGGAGTGGGAGGGCGGATACCCTTTTTTTTTTGTTTGTTTTTATTTATGGCAGTCCACTCCAGGACTATTGCCTGGAAAATCCCATGGACAAAGGAGCCTGGTAGGCTACAGTCCATGGGGTCGCAAAGAGTCAGACACGACTGAGCGACTTCACTTTCACTTTCTTTGTCCTAACTAAATGCTGCTGGCCATTACCACTGCATTTTCTTTGCACTTGCTCCTGTTGAAACACCTTCAGAGATCCCCTTCTGTCCTTCTAGACTCTTCTGGGATCTTCTATCCCATCAACAGGTCTATTTACATACTTCCTCCAGCAGCATCTTCTAGCTTCAACAGTGCTCGTCTCCCAGACTGCGTTTTGAGGGTGTCCTAAACCTTCTTTTATCTTCATCTTTGATAACTGTCTCTTCACTCTGGATGGATTTGGCTTTCTCCTCCATCTTCTGAATGCTGTGGGGCTTGTCTTTAAGGGCTTAAACATGTTCACAGTCAGTGGGATTCTAAAGAGTGGAGATGAAAAGGCGGAGGAAGTTATTTTCCTTAGCTTTGTAACGTCGGTCTTTGGTTGTGGGAGCTGTCCACTTAGCATGAGTCTGTGCAGAGCAAACCTGTACTGTGAGGAACAGAAACCTTCATGAGTTTCATAACCTGTGTGTGTGTGCACACAAACATGTCTGTGGGTGGCAGGTGATGTGGCTATAGATTTTAGTTAAGACTGCTTGATTCCCCCCACCCCCATAAAGAGCCCAAAGTAGTCATTGAACTTACCAATCATAGAATGAGCAGAATTAAATTTTATTTAGCACCATGGGTAGTATAGAAAGCAGAAATTTCTTCTGTAGGATCAGCTTTAAACCAGATACAGTGCAGCAGATTAGAGAGCTCCACTGATGTCACGAGCAATCACTGTCTTAAGAAAGCTTTCTTCCCAGGAACTAGAACTGCTCATGGCAACAGCATTGTTGGGATGCTTGGCTTGGGCAGCTGAGTTGGTTTGGGCTTTGGCGGAGACGTCTTTCCTTCAGTGGTCTTCAAGGATCTAAGTTACGGCTGATCTTAACTTTGGATGCTTTATTAACCCTCCTGTTTCCATTTGATGCTTGATGAGAATTCATTGGTGATAAAGATGTCTTTAAGAAAGTACAAATGATCATCTTGAAGATATAAAAGGAAAGGCCTTTTGAGCAGAACCTGGATATGATAAAATGCTGGGTTTGCTCAGGGATGTTTAGGTTTTACAGCTGCAGGCCATTGTTATTTATCAAATTCCTATAGAAAATAACTTCTATTGTATTCCTGAAACTTGAGATCCTAAATCCATTTCCCCCCCGGGAGCAGTTATTTTTTTAATACAGTTGTTGATTATACAAGATTTCTTAGAAATGCAAATATTGTGAAATGGCAGAAGAGATTGTATTAAGTTTTTCTGGATAGTGCCAAATACGCACTTAGAAACATAAATTTTGGTTGTGTTCAGAAATATGGACTTCGCTTGTAATAGTAATTGTAAGTATATGTATTGAGCACTGACTGTGTCCCAAGCACTGTGTTAAGCGGTATGATTTTCTTTACCCCTCTGGGGTATCTTACAAGTAACTTCAGTTGACCTTTGAACAATGTGTGGTTAGAGGCACTGGCCCTCCATAGTCAAAAATCCAGGATAACTTACAGTAGGGGCCTTCTGCACCCCTACCTATATTTACTACTGAAAAAATATCCACATATAAGTGGACACGTGTAGTTCAAACCCATGTTGTTCAGGGGTCAACTGTTTATATTCCTCATTTGACAGATGAAATAAATTAAGGCTTACCCTTGTCAAGCAACTTCCTCAGCATCGTATGGCTTGTTCAGTGGGGGAGCCATGGCATCGTGTGTCCAGTTTTGCTAGTCTATTCTTTATTCATTCCTCAATCAGAACTTTTCTTTCTTCTCGTCGTCTCTTGCTGCTTTGGGCTTCTCGTGGGCTTTTTTACCCCTGAGCCACCAGGGAAAACCCTCACTGTGTCTGCAGCTCTCCTCAAAGCAGCATCCTGCCAACCTTCTCCTTATTATCGGTGGGGCCAAGATTTCCCTGGCTCATTGAACCTGCTTTCCGGGAGTGAATGTTGGTCTTCCTTGCCTTCCATCCATCCTTTCCTTTGTCGAAGCCAACCCTTAATAAGAGCCTCGGAACGTGCCTCTTTTCTTCCCCTTCAGCACTTGTGTTCAGGCCTGTATCCCCTCATCCCTCCCTGAACAGTGTTCAGCGCAGTCACCCTTCTTGCCCTATCTCCTCCTCCTCCATGCCTCTTCCTGCAGCTGCTAGTCTTTAGAAATACTACTAGTGAAACCACGTTCTTGTCACTTACCTCCTCTTCCTCCCAGTCCTTATTGCTGGGTGCTTGAACTGCTTTCTTAGTGTTCAGGATCTGTCAGCTGCTTGCCTTCCCCAACTCAGTCACGTTTAAGTGAGAGTTCTCCCCTGGTGGCATTCAGCTACTCTCTGCAGAGCTCTGCTCTAAGCCAAATTGTGGCAAAGCTTTGAGTGTCAGCCTTGGGCTTAGATTTTATCTTGAAAGGTTCTGAAGTGCTTGGTTCAAAGGAGTGATGAGATGGAACATTGCTTGGGAAGACTGAGGTAGGGTGGCGGGATGCCTGGCAGTGAATAGAATGTTTGTCTCAGGAACAGACGGGCTCATCTGCTTTGAAGTACTGGCCCCAGGCGGTGTTTACACAGTTGGATTGTATAGACTGTAAGCCATCCCGTAGCTGTGAACATACATGCATGATTTTAGGCAAGTCTGAATTATGAAAGAGGCTGATAACATCTCCAGCCTCGTATATCTTCCCTTAGAGTCAGCCTTTCCATCCTAAGCCCATGTTTCATTATCTCGGATGTGGGTTGATATTTCACTTATTTTTTGCTCCACTTGAAAGAATATTACCATTTATAAACTGATTTAAAATTGCAGTGGATGGAATACTTGTATCTCCCCCAGATTCATATTTTGAGACCTAATCTGCAGTGTGATGATATTTGGAGGTTTTGCCTTTTGGGAGGCGATGAGGTTGGGAGGGTGGAGCCCTCATGAATGGGATTCCAACTTCTATAAAAGAGGCCAGAGAGCCCTTCGCACCATGTGAGGCTGCAGCAAGAAAGATAGCTGTCCGTGAACAGCAAGATCTTTCACCGGACACCGAATCTGCTGTCACCCTGAATGTGGACTTTCCAGTCTCCAGAACTTTGAGAAATAAGTGTGTGTTGTTCAAGCCACTCAGTCTATGGTATTGTGGAGTCTATGGTATTGTGGAGTCTATGGTATTGAACTCTGCTGCTGCTGCTAAGTCACTTCAGTTGTGTCCGACTCTGTGCGACCCCACGGACTGCAGCCTACCAGGATCCTCCATCCATGGGATTTTCCGGGCAACAGTACTGGAGTGGGGTGCCGTTGCCTTCTCCCATGGTATTGAACTCTAAAGGAGTTCAAATAGACTAAGAAAAAGTTTTTTTATGAAAGTGTTCATTTCTTTAACTGTGGGAAAAAAATCAACAGGAATGAATTGTAACCATAATCAAAAACATAACACTTCAGGTCTTCCCTTTAAAATAAAAAAAAGGCATACCCTTCTCTTAGCCGTGTCCTGTTGCCTGGAACGCAGACGTGGTGTAGGAACTAAAATAGAAGCACACGTTGGAGATGGGACAGCAAGAAGCATCAGCTCATCAACGCCTCAGCCTGGGCTGTCCATGCGCATCACACAGGCAAGAGGAGGGGACATGTGCCTGTGAAGCCAGTTGTCTGACCCTGTAGCAGCCAGCTAGACGTACAGGCTGATGCGGCATCTGTAAAGGCGATGATCACGGCTCCCTTTTGTTGAGCACCCATTCCACGCTGCACGCTGTGGGCTCATTTTAGTGACCCCTCAAGGCGGGTACATCTTTCAGCTAAGGAAGCAAGCTGGATGTGGTTAATAAGCTTGACCATGGTCCCACACCCCAGAGGTGCCCCTGAAGCCTGGGTTCCATCTGGGTCTGCCTGACGGACTTGAATTTTTATCCAGTCTTAGAAATTTAAGTGACTGTGTAGGTAATGGCCAGTCTTCTGGGAAAGGTTGTTTTTTATCCCAGTTGTTGGGGGCAGGTTTACTCTCTGTCCCCCCAGCCCCTGCTGTCCATCCTTTTCCATCCTGCTTTGTTCCTGTGTTCCAGAGCCTCACTCTTATTTAATCACACACCTTCTGGCTTTCTGTAGGGTTTAGCCAATGACTGCCCTGGCAGCAGGGCAGAGGCTGGGAAGAGAGAGGTTGACCTGTTTCTTGCCCGATCTCTCCTTCTGCTCCTGTGGACTCTGCTGTTGGATGAGTGCATCCGTGAAAGCCCACAGTCCCGCCTACAGCTTCAGCCTCCATCTCTCTGGATTCCTGCCACTGCCTTCTCCTCTTTGCCGTCAAGCCAGTGGGGGTGACAGTTTCCTCCTGCTGTTACCTGCTCTGCACTTCGCGTCCTGGGTTGGTCTCCCTGAACCCCGTGCGTGTCTTTGTAAATGACTCCATCACAGAACTTCCCTCGGACCCCAGAGGACCGCATCGATAGTTTCTAATTTCTATAGTCAGCGCGCACAGGAAGTAGAAAAGTGCGCCTTGTAGATCTGTTGTAGCTTTTATGATACCAGCAAACCCGGCCCTCGTTTGGGCAGTTTCCACACGCCCTGCCGGCTTCTCCTGAGTGACCCCTTTCTGGCTGCTGAGTGCTCCCTGCTTCAGCAAAGCTAGAGGGAGCTTCCCCAGCAGGCCTTTAATGCTTTTTCTCTCTAAAGAAATTGTAATCAGGAAACGCTAACCCTTAGCCCCTGCCCCCAAAGGACAGTCTCTCAGAGGGCAGTCCGCATCGTCGCTCCCACTCCTGTGAAATCACCAGCAGCTTTATTTACCGCAGTGTTTGCACATTACGTATCCTTCACATGTCGGTGACCTTGATGGATTAACTTCAGCCCCTGTTGTTCCTGCTCAGTTAAAGCCATGTTCCACAGCTGACAGTAATAGCCACACAGCAAATGGATGTTCAGAGACCCATTTGCTCTGTCCTGGTTAGCAAGGTGCTTTTTCAGTGAGAGGCACTTAACTAGGAAGAAGCTGGCCCAGAGGGTAGACATGAACTCACTTCATTTATATGAAATGTACGTGTAACGTGGCTGCTCTTGAGTGTACTGCTTCTTGACATCCAGAGATTAGCTTTTATTTTCGCCTTCAGAAGAAAATCGTGTATTTTCCTGTTGCCTACATAGTGAAGTGATACCCAGATATTTCCACAAGATTGAGGCGTTTGCTATTGGATCTATAGGATATGAGCATTTCCACATAAATTAGTGCTTAAAGCCATATAGTACAACTTTAATTTTTGAATGTTCATATTAGATTGCTTTATCTGATAAGCTTAACAGCTATCCAGAACTTACTTGGAAGGGGATAAAAATGCCCGTGGATTCCTCTCTCTCCTGTAATTGCCCGGCTTGTTAGTTGTGTTCTGCCTCTCCCACAGAGGGTCTCACCACCATCCCCCCAGTAATCATGGGGTCCATGTCAGCACATTTTACCCTCCTTTTTTGGGTCCCTAACACTGTGCGTGGTGCCAGTCATGTGGGAACTGCTCAGTAAATCTTTAAAGTCATTCATTCATCTTCTAAACCTAAGCACCTTTAACTTGGAGCCATTCTCTAGGCTCATTCTGTTGTGTACTTTTTACTGTATGTGACTTGATTTAATCACACCCCAGTAGGAAATGGCAATCCACTCCAGTATTCTTGCCTGGAGAATCCCAGGGACAGAGGAGCCTGGTGGGCTGCCATCTATGGGGTCACACGGAGTCGGACATGACTGAAGCGACTTAGCAGCAGCAGCTTGCCTTTGGGCTCTTGCATTCTGCCTGCCAGCTCTTCCTCCCCTCACCTGGCCAACTCCAAGCTGTGCTTTGGTACTGAACTCAACTGTTACCCTCCTCTTGAACCTGCTATTGCATTATGACCCTTTCCCACCCTGCTCCCCATACATTCCCAGGTCTTCTACATCATGCAGTTACCACATTTTGTAACTTACGTATTTGGGGGACTAATTACCTCCACCCCACTAGACTGTTATACAGTGAGGAAGGAACCTGTCCATTCTGGCCACTTTTCTGCCATAGTGGTGGCATTGAGGAAGCTCTCAGTATTTAGGGAATGGATAGAGTTGACTCTCATTGTTTGCCAACCACATATTTGCAACTTTACCTGCTCAGAAGCATTCATCTGCAACCTAAAATCAGTACGTGTGGGACTTCTGTGGTCATTTAGACGCCTGCAGAATAGTGAAAAGTTTGAGTGTCCTGATGTGTGTTTCCAGCTGAGGTTGAACAGGTAACGCTGTTCCTCTCCCTGCACCACTCATACTAAAGTATGAGTCCTTTTATAGTGATGTATGTAGGGTCAAATGTTTAAGTTTTGTGGGTTTTTTTGTGTGTGATTTTACTGTTTAAAATACCCCTAAACATCATGAAGAAGTGCTATCTAGTATCCCTAAGCATAAAAAGGCTGGGATGTGCCTTTCAGAGACAATATGTGCATTAGATAAACTTCGTTCAGGCATGAGTTATAGTGCTGTTGGTTGTGACATCAGTGTTAGTAAACGGATATTTATTAAATGTCTTCAAACAGAAACACACATAAGCAAGGTCATGTGTTGGTCAGTTGATAAACATGCTGTCACCAGAAGTTTGCAGGAACCTCAGCCTCCTCTAGGAGCCATGGTTCAGTGTTTGTGAATTTCATGTTTGTTGCAATTACAGTTGTGACAGCTATAGAAAAACATAATTATTGTGAATAATGAGGATCAGTTGTACAGGATTCATTTCTTGAACTGTGGAGGCTAAAGCTCCAGGAACTTCAGTGTCTCATACCAAGGCAGACAGCTAATGAGCACAAGACTTGAAGCTTTCATTCATTCAACAAATATTTATTGAGCCCCTACTCTGAGTCAGACCCTGTGTACATTTGACGCTCATATCCTTAACCCTCAAACCAAATGGATGTGAATGCGAGTCCTGACTTCTTCAGTAAATTATTGTAAACAAGGTCAGTCACAATGGACATGAGTTTGAGCAAACTCTGGGAGTCGGTGCTGGACAGGGAAGCCTGTGTGCTGCAGTCCATGGGGTCGCAAAGAGTTGGACACGACTTAGCAACTGAACAACAGCAATAAGCTCGATCACACACATCACCCACTCCTTTAGAGCTAAACCAAAAATATTTACTTGGTGGGTTTTTTTTTTTTTTTTTTTTGGTCTCCAGTCTGTAGGTCCGTAGAGACACTGGTTAGATGGCTGAGATGTTTTCTTAAGTTGCAAAATTTTCCAGCTGAATTCCACAATGGGAGTATGTTAGCAGTATATTGTTGGAACATCTCCAGGGAAAATAGCTTTGGTCGGGGGGGAAATACATATTAAAAAAAATTACCAGTACATGATCATCAAGTAGTCATAGGAGGAAATTGTTTACAAAGATGTATTTATTTATACGTTTCCCTTCAGTCCCAGAGTCTGCCAGGTACTGGGATGTCAAGGCAAAAAAAGGGCATTTGTAAATCTGTGGTTGATTGCCATTTTGGCCATGGAATTACGGAGTTATTCCAATGAGAGAATAGTTTCAGCTGAGTACTTCCGTGAATCTAATTTTTTTTAGCCTCTCAGGAGTAATTTGGGAATTACTTTATACCTTTGCAAAACAAATTGGGCTGGGTTTTCATTTATTGTAGAGACAGAACCACGTCTTTGACTTAGGTGGACATGGCTTTTATAAACTCCCCACAACGGACGGGGTAAAGAACACACAGACATGTCAAAGTTGAACTTGAGTAGTATTTATATAGTGTGGTTCAAATAGTTTATATTCACCAAATGCTTAATTGCAGCCTCAAAAAGGCTGTGTCCTCTGCATAAACATACCCAGAATATCACAAGGGGAATATTCTGAAAAGAGCAACTGAAGTTGATGTTTAGGAATCAGTGCAGTTGCTGAGAATGAAATATTAAACTATTTTCCTTAGTACACAAGACTGTGCAAAATGTAAGGACCTGGGCTCTCTGTAAGAAGTCAGTTTCTCTTTCAAGGACACTTGCATTTCTTTACTCATCTTAAACAATTCCATGGGAATGTTTGTTGGTTCTGTGGACAGAAGCCATTCTGAGTAGTTCCTTGGATCCTGCCATATTTCGCATCACGTCTGTGACCCCTGAAACTGGGCTAACCAGGCAGAGGAGGAAGAGGGGCTCTGGGAGATGGCTCCCCAACTAAGTAACCCTGGCTGTCACCCCTTCCCAAACCGGTACCAAAACAAGTGGAAAAATCTGGCCAAGCCCCCTCCCTCCTTTCCCATATAGCCCTCAGAGCAGCCTTTCGTAGCTCCTTCCTTCTCTGGGGACTCTGTTCTCTGAGCTCCTTGACAGTGGCCTTGGCTTAGCTACTCTTGGAGCTCCCACACCTGGGCCGGAGTTCCCCAACGCACGGGACCCTGGTGCATGCTTTTTTCTTCTGTGAGAAAGGAATAGAGCCGTGTTTGTTTTGTGAAAACCCAGCAGTAGCTGAGGTGGTTGAAAGGACACATGCTTTAGACTTGGGAGCTGTGATCGAGGGCAGATCTGCCCCTAGGCAGTCACAAGGCGGTGGGGCCCTCTCCTTGACCTGCAGAGGCCCAGTTGCCCCATCAGTGAAATGACTCTTTGAGGGTGAAATGAGCTACTGCATGTGTTAAGTCCATGGTCAGTTACTACTGAGTTTTGTGCTTTTGTGAGAAGGTTCATGTTTCCAGGAAGGACTTTAGCTAGGAGGCAAGATGCTTCTGTTGGAACTGAGATAAGGCGTCCCTTCCTCTAGGCTGATACACAGCGGAGTGCAGGCTGGATTTCAGCCCCCAGTGGCTCTCGCAACAGGATGCCCATGTTCAAGGCAAAGCTGGACAGCCGTGTCGAAGTCCTGAGTCCTGGAGAGGCTACTGAAGTAGATGTCTGGAGACTTGTGCATGGGATCCAATAAACTCGGGCATTGTGTATCATCTGGCTAATGGACACTTCTAAAGAGAGAAGAGGAAAATGCTCTGGTGGAGGTGCTAGGGGTAAAGGGACTCCGTGTCGCAGACACAGAACTGGGAGGGACCCCTGAGCTCTGTTATGTCTGTGCCTCCATCTCGCTGCTGCTGTTCAGTCGCTCAGTCATGTCCGACTCTTTGCGACCCCATGGACTGCAGCCCACCAGGCTCCTCTGTCCATGGGATTTCAGCAAAGAATACTGAAGTGGGTTGTCATGCCCTTCTCCAGAGGATCTTCCCAACTCCAGGATCAAACCTGCGTCTCCTGCATTGGCTGGAGGATTCTTAACTGCTGAGCCACCAGTGAAGCCCCGTCTCACTGTACAGACGAGCCGACTGTGGTCCAGGAAGCGCTGGTCTGCACAGCTCCCTGCTGACAGTGGGGAAAGCTTCTACCTTCCCACACTCCCAACAGGCTCTCTATTTGCTCTGTATGCGTCAGGACAGTGCGGCCGAGCCCAGCCATGTTTCTTGGGCCCCTGGCTCTTTAGAAACCCTGATGATGTGGTCAGGCACATCCAGACCCTGGTTAACCTCTCTGGCTACACTCTGGATGAGACTCGATGGGTTTTTGTTCCATGTCATGTTTTTCCTCTCATTTTGGCATGCAGTGAATATTAATTGCTAAAAGAGCAGCCAAATCACTTGTAAACTCATTTTCTTTTTTTAATTTTATTTTTGGCTGCCGGGATCTTCATTGCTGTGCATGGGCCTTCTTAGCTGCGGAGAGCAGGGTTGCTCGCCCCTGCGGTGCCCGGCTTCTCCCTGCAGGGGCTTCTCCTGCTGTGCAGCACCAACTCGAGGGCACTCGGGCTTCTGTAGTTGTGGTACCTGGGCTTGGCTGCCCTGCTGCGTGTGCAATCTTTCCGGACCAGGGATCGAACCCATGTTCCCTGCACTGGCAGGCAGATTCTTAACCCCTGGAGCACCAGGGAAGTCCCTGTGAACGCTTAATAGAAATGCTGAGAGTAAGTTTCTGCCTGTTCACCTCCCCACTTTTTGGTGCCTGGGAGAAAGTCAAAAGCAGGCCTTTTATGACTGACTTGGTCAGTCCAAAGCCGTGTAAGCAGTCTGTTGGATTTAATGGTGTCTGCACTGGCTTCTCTTATTCAAGATTGGCTCCTGTTTAAAAAGAAAAAAAGATCATGTCTGTTCTTTTAATTCAGCGTATCAACAAGCATTTATGGAATGTGTGGGCAGCTCCATTTCTTCATAAAGTTTCTGTAACACAGTCCTCAATATTTACACGGAATTTCTCTCCAAGGAGATGAGAATACTTACGGTCATTATTTCTCAACCCTGACAGCTCTGAGATGTGTGCGGAAGGCACGCACAGGAACGTGTGACAAGAACGGGCCTGAGTTGCTTTCCGTTTCCAGTTTTAAACATTATTGCTCGGGGGCTGTCAGAACTGTAATGGTGCTGATGGAAACATAAACTGGTCGGGCCTTTCTGATTATACAGCCCTGAGCACCCCATTTCATGGAACACACTCGCTCACAATAAAGGGTCAGTGAGATCCAGTAACGTTTATTGAGCACTTATTACTATGTGCCAGGTGCCCCTGTATGCGCTCTGTGTGTCTTAGTTCACTGAATCCCACAGTAGCCGCAGGAGGTAAGCAGCATTGCTGTCTGTATTTTACAGATGAGTGAACCTTGGCACGGAAGTTAGGTGCCCTGGCTGAGGTCGCACAGCTCACACGCTTGGCTCAGCAGGAAAGAGTCCGCCTGCAGCGCAGGAGACGCAAGTTCAGTCCTTAGGGCTGGGAAGGTTCCCTGGAGAAGGAAATGGCCACCCACTCCAGTATTCTTGCCTGCAAAATGCCATGGACAGAGGAACCTGGCGGGCTACAGTCCATGGGGTCGCGAAGAGTTGCGTACAGCTTAGCAATGTTTGAAACGATGTTTGAAAATTGGGCCGTCTGCCTTCATGGCCCGCAGCTGGCTTCTCTTCTGATATCCTGCTTCCGAGAGCAGGACATTGTAATGTGCCCTCCTTACAGCCAAGTTGTGTGGGGCTTTAAGTATCTATTATTTTCTTCATCAGACTGTTTTTTTTTTTTTTGTGGGACTCTTCCTGGTGGTCTTGGAGAAAGTAATGGCAACCCACTCCAGTGTTGTTGCTTGGAGAATTCCGTGGACAGAAGAGCCTGGTGGGCTACAGTCCAGGAGGTCACAAAAAGTCGGACACGACTGAGCTGGTGGTTAAGACTCTGTGCTTCCACTGCAGGGGGCACAGGTCTATCCCTGGGTCAGGGAGTTAGGATCCTGTATGCTGCACAGCCAAAAAGAAATTTCTAATCATACAAGAGACTGTGTTCTTAAGCCTAAATATTGGTGGTGTCAACAATCTTGGTACTCAGGTAACCCCAAGAATCATTGAAAAAAGTCCTGGTTAATGAGGATTCTGAGAGTTGGGTGCGCTTTGGGAATGTAGACGGCGGCTGGCTGTGTTGTGAGTGCCCTGCCCGATCAGATAGGAGGCACGTGGAGAGGACATTTGTCTTGGGGTTTCTACTCTCCCCTCTCCCATCCCCACTTTCAGAGCTGCTCAGTTCAGCCACCTTCTTGGGGTTCCCTGGCTCTCCAGCATCCCTCACTATAGATCGGCCTCAAAGCTTCAACTCTTGCCCTTCTGTTCACATACGACTTATGGGTGCTTTGCTGGGTAGCTTGGCTAAATCTGAACTGCTTTCTGCTGCAACACAGGTATGTGACTGGTAGATTTGGAAAGAACTGCGTTTCTATCCCAGACTGCTAGAAATCATGGGACCACGGAAATGCAAAGCCCAAGGTGGACTCTCAAGCTATGGGGGACAAGGAATAGGAATATTCTGGGAACTCGGGCCTGCCCTTCCATCATCCCAGACAATGATCTATGAAGCCGGTAAATTGCGTGAGACCTTAGGTTCATTTTCCCAGTTGTAATAGTTTCTTTCTTGCCTTTTCGGATCTCTGGGCTTAGTTTTTCGCAGATTACAGTGGTGGCCTTTGGGTGCTTCAGCAACCAGACGTAGATACTTTTGGCCCTCCCTTCCCTCTAACCAAAAGTTACCATTACTTGAGTAGAAAGTAATACTAACCAGAGAAGTTTCTGTAGTAGAGGAGGAAGCCTGTGAAATTGGTATTTGGTATGTAAGAATCTTTGTTCTTAAGGCAAATAATAAGCCTTGTGTTTACAACTTCATCACTTAAAAAAAAAATGCTGACCTCTTAAAATATATTAGTTAACCAAACAGTTGCCCTCTAGATACACATGTGAATGATTAGGCCCAGATGCTATTCCTGACCATCAGGAACTAAAAACTAATGACCTGGAATTCATGTCCTCAGAGTGGGGGTCCTTAAAGATTCTTCTCTTGTGAAGACCAATTTAAAGCAGTGGCTCTCTGGAAGGTAAATAACTTCCACCCTCCTTCCCTGTATTGCAAACTGGCAATTAGTGAACATGCAAGAAGTCTTAGTGTTCAAGTAGTTAGTTGCTCTCCTAAGATTCAATATAACTTAAAATGCTCCTTCAAATGTTCTGCGGTCACATGTGCCACAACCATGAATGCTTTGTAGGTTTTCAGATTTTTTCTCTACTGTTTAAAAATAGTACGAAATAATCGGCTTTCTTTTTTCATTAGGTATGAGAATTTCTGTTCACTGTTGTGTCCCATCCCCCAAACCCTACCCCCACCCTCTTGAACCCTCTTCTTTCTGATTCACTTGAAGTGGACCTGCATGTTGCAAATCTAATTGTCAAATTACAGTGTGCAAACTCCGTTCCTTGGGAGCGGTCCTCGGTCTTTTGGAAAGAGTCCAGAGTAGAGAGTGTATTTTAGGGCACCTCATCGTCCCTGCCCTGCCCTCCCACCGCCCTCACACATTCTGTAATTGTGGCTGACACATTCAAAGCAGAGTCAACATTAAAGCTAAACGGCCAGACTGGAATGCTTACAGGTTTGTGAAAACATGCCAGGCTTGTTATCAGGCTTCGTAAGAAAAGTGAGTGTGGTCGTCCTTCTTGCTTTCCAAGTGGTGTGTTTATTTCAGATGGGGCTTTGACGTCTGATGGATGAGTGGCAGTCCTTAGGAGCCAGGTGCGGGGTTCTCATGTGGAGACGGGCAGGTTTTGGCCACCAGCTGTGACCTGTTGGCTCTCTGAAGCTCCACCAGCCTCTTGGGGGATGTTTTGGCCCAGAAGAATCCTTTGTCTCGGGGTTGGCAGAAGGCGCATGCGCAGAGCCCGACGGCTCCGTGATCTAGTTTAATTGTCACGCCCCCGCCCCGCCCCATTTTCTTCCCTGTTGTTTGCAGCAGGTTTCCTGCTACTGAGGCACAACTGAGTAGTTTCAACAGACTGTGTGGTCCATAAAGCCTAGAAAATTTTACTATCTGGTCCTTTCCTGGAAAATGGCCAAGAGATACCATGTCCAGTTTGTTTTTTAACACGTCTTTGAATCCTGCCTCATCATGGCCCTCGCCCTTCTGCTCAGTGGCTTGGCCTTCATCTGCTTGATTTTCATCACGTCGCTCCCGAAAGGTGGCCGGTCTCAGGGAGCTGTGCTTGGGGACGGAGCCTCCTGACCCATGTTTGCAGACGTTGTCCTGGGATTTCTGTGTTGAATGATCTCATCAGTATTGGTCACAAGAAAAAAAAAGAAAGGGGACTCGCTCAGTTGTGTCCGTGGTCACGTGGACTATAGCCTGCCAGGCTCCTCAGTCCATGGGATTCTCCAGGCAAGAGTACTGCAGTGGGTTTCCATTTCCTTCTCCAGGGGATCTTTCCAACCCAGGGACTGAACCTGGGTCTTGTGCACTGTAGGTAGATTCTTTACCATCTGAGCCGACCAGGGAAGCCCCAAAATAACAAGGTGGTCATCAAGTGTAATCCACTTCTGATATGACTTTCTATTTCCTGCTCCTCACTGGGCTCAATGGCAAATTGGATTGTAATTAATATTTGATTTTGACTTATAATAAAAGATTATAAGTGGAAACGGTACTATACCTACTCACCAGTTTTGTTTTTTCCCCTCTCTTTATTGTCAGCCTGGGACTTCTTACTCTGTTGGGAACACAGAGCAGCTTCATGTTGAGAGTGAATCTGGGGGCTTATTGGGTGACCTTGAGAAATTATTTTTAATGTCTCTGAGCTTTAGGTTCCTTATCTATAAAGTAGAACTAATGATACTAATCTAATAAAATTATTGCAAGAAGAAAGCTGGTAGAATGAGTGAAAAGCATGTAAAGTTCTGTGTTTAGCATGCTGTGAAGTCTCCAGATAGAGGCCTCTAAGCCATGTGATTTTTCTTATTACTTCATTAATTAAAAAATTTCTTTTGGAGTATGGTTGATTTACAGTATTTTAGTTTCTACTGTACAGTTATATATACACATACCAACTCTTTTTAGATTCTGTTCCCATAGAGGTCTTTACAGAGAATTGCACAGAGCTCCACATGCAATTCAGTAGGTTCTGCAGTCCAGTCACTCAGTCGTGTCCAACTCTTTGTGACCCCATGAATCACAGCACACCAGGCCTCCCTGTCCATCACCAACTCCCAGAGTTCACTCAAACTCACACCCATTGAGTCAGTGAAGCCATCCAGCCATCTCATCCTCTGTCCCCTTTTCCTCCTGCCCCCAATCCCTCCCAGCATCAGAGTCTTTTCCAATGAGTCAAGTCTTCACATGAGGTGGCCAAAGTACTGGAGTTTCAGCTTTAGCATCAGTTCTTCCCAGGGAGAACACCCAGGGCTGATCTCCTTTAGAATGGACTGGTTGGATCTCTTTGCAGTCCAAGGGACTCTCAAGAGTCTTCTCCAACACCACAGTTCAAAAGCATCAATTCTTTGGCGCTCAGCTTTCTTCACAGTCCAACTCTTACATCCATACATGACCACTGGAAAAACCATAGCCTTGACTAAACGGACTTCTGTTGGTAAAGTAACGTCTCTACTTTTCAATATGCTATCTAGGTTGGTCATAACTTTCCTTCCAAGGAGTAAGCGTCTTTTAATTTCATGGCTGCGGTCACCATCTGCAGTGATTTTGGAGCCCAAAAAACTAGTTATCTATTCTAAATACAGTAGTGAGTGTGTGATTTGTTAAACGATTTTCTACTTAAAATGGGCTTCCCTGGTGAGTCAGAGAGTAAAGAAACCACCTGAAGTGTAGGAGACCCAGGTTCAATTCCCAGGTCAGGAAGATCCCCTGGAGAAGGGAATGGCAACCCACTCCAGTATTCTTGCCTGAAAACTCCCATGGACAGAGGAGCTTGGAGGGCTTTAGTTGGTGGGGTTGCAAAGAGTCGGATACAACTGACTAATACTTTCGCTTTTACTTTCCTACTGAAAGTGATGAGCCCTCAAATACATTGATTTTATTAAGCAGGTGGACTTAAAAAAAATGACCAGGTTAACTTTGCCCTTAATTGGGTGTGAAGAGTTTTGAGATCTTGCACCATCTTTGAAGGAGTGACCCTCAGCTGAGTTCAGGGTGTCTATCAGAGGTGTACTCTGGTCTCCCCAGGCCCCTGGGGAGCAGGAGGGATGTTTGCCAGCTCTGTGTGGCTGGGACAAGAAGAGCATGAATCTTTGAGAGAGCTGGAGGAGAGGGTGTGATGTCAGAGGGGTCGTTTCATGCAGGCTGATGCTGCATCTGTGTGATCTTTTTTTTTTTTTTGGAACATGGCAAGAGGGGGTTCCGGAAAGTGAAATGGTTAGAACAGTCTGATTCTGCTGCCTTTGCAAAATTTTATATAAAAGCACAGTGGGGTGGACATCAGACTTCACTAGAACTGGAATTCCCTTTTTACCAGCGGGAGAAATGTTTTTCTTAGTTCTGAGTCCAGTTGGGATGACAGTGGAAGCTTCTCTTCCTCTTTACACTATTGTCACCGAATATTATTCTTGTAGACTCAGGCTCAATCAAGGGCTATAGCATGGATTTCACATTTTAGAGAAAGTCAAGCGGGAGTCGGTGTGTTGTGTTACCTTTACTGACCATAGAAACCAAGGGCGTAGAAAGAGCCCAATTGTCCCAGTATCTGCTGGGCTCAGTCTTGACCTCTGCCTACAGGAGAGGAGTCATGGCTGATGATGAAAGGCAAAGAGATTCAGCGGGGGCCCTTGTACCTAACATCCCATCTGTGATGGAAGTGCTCAGTCAGTCCAACTCTTTGTGACCCTATGGACAGCCCACCAGGCTGCCCTGTCCGTGGGGTTCTCCAGGCAAGAATACCAGAGGGGGTTGCCATTTCCTACTCCAGGGGATCTTGATGCAGGGATCGGACCTGCGTCTCTTGTGTCTCCTGCATTGACAAGTGGGTTCTTTACCACCATTGCTCAGTCACTCAGTCGTGTCCAACTCTTTGCGACCCCACGGACCGCAGCACGCCAGGCCTCCCTGTCCTTCACCATCTCCTGGAGTTTATTCAAACTTGTGTCCATTGAGTCAGTGATGCCATCCAACCATCTCCTCTGTCGTCCCCTTCTCCACTAGCGCCACCTGGAAAGCCCTCAGTGATGGAAGAGAGCTGAATTTTCCTGTCTTTGATTCCAAGTCTGAAGCTCCTGGGAAAGGTGTTTTATATAAATGATGACACCCCTCTTCACCTTGTGTCCCCGCAGCTGAAACTTACACGCCATGGTCGCTGGTCCTCAAGGTGCAAGGTGATGTTACTAGGCTACAACCTATGAACTGTGCATTTACTAAACTCTCTTCTGGACGTCTTGGTTTGAAAAATGCCATCCTTGAAGACTGGATTAATCTGCAGTTCTGTCGATTGCTTTCCATCTCAGAAAAGATCCTTCCTATGGGTATACTGACCCCAGCAAACACATTCTTTGATTCTTAGAAAAAAAATTCAGCAGTACAGAGAAATCTTGACTTAGTTCTGTGGATGACGGTCAGCCTAATCACTTAACAAACCTGATAAAGTCAATCTAAAGGGAAGAACCAGCGTTTGGCAGGCACTCTTGGCAGAGCCTGTCCTGGAAAGGTGGTGGCGGTTTTTCCCTTAGCGATGGCTGGTTTTGTTTCTAGCAAGGCAGGCTGTGTCCTTCCTTTGGGGACTGGTGGCAGCTCCCAGGGCCTGCCCCTCTTCCCCTAGGTCTGCTTCATTGTCTAGAGGAAAGCCATCTAAGCTGCCTAAATATTTGCCCCGGAACACACTGGAGCTCGTGGGATCCCGGGGCTTTTTCCTTCTGTATCCTGGGCTCCGCTGCTTCTGTTCACGCCTTTGGTGAAAGGGAAGCAGGTGAGACACCTTCACCGTCTGAAGGGAGGTTAGGAAATGCCACCCAATATGCAGATTCATTAGCTGGCCATGACCTGGAAGCAATCCGTCCTTAATAAACTCTTGGAACATTCACTTTGACCCCTTCATGCTATAGTTTTTCAAGCTACACTCGAGCTTCTTTCTCAGGTTCTGTGGCTGCTCCTCGTGCACAAAAGAGAATCTGCTTCCTTCTAATTCATTTGTTACCTGCTGTTGCTTGACCACCCGCGCCCCCCGCACCATGGTTAACCCTGTTGCCAGTTTGAGTCGCCTTCCCAGGTGTGGTTTGGCTGCGGAAAATGGGTGTATGTTTTCAGGTGAGACTGCAAGGCACTCAGAGTGGAGGAACTAATAATAAAGATGCTCAGCAGCTAAAAGGGGGAAAGCGGCTGTAAGATCAAGCAGAGAGTGGTTACAGGGAGAGGTGTGGGCCTGGCATGTCTGGGGAGCTTTCCTGGGATGTTAGAATGCATGAACATCCAGATGCCAGCTGGGATAAATCCTTCAGAGCAAGGTGCACTTAGAGTAAGCCTGTGCTGAAGTGTGCTCTGAAACCATCGTCTCTCACACTGAAAGGATTAGGTGCCTTTTTTGCTTGCTTGTTTTGACCATTTCAGCCACTTTTATTTTGTAATTAATTTTAAATTGAAGTATAGTTGATTTACAATATTAATTTCTGCTCTGCAGCAAAGTGATTCAGTTAGACATGTATAACATTCTTTTTTTAGTCTTTTTCCATTACGGTTTATCATAGTATACTGAATATAGATCTCTGAGCTGTACACTAGGACCTTGTTTATTCATTCCATATAGATTAATAATAGCTTACATCTAGTGGCCCCAGCCTCTGCTCCAAGCTTCCCCTCAGCCCTCCGCCTTGACAGCCATAGGTCTGTCCCTGGCGTGTCTGAGGCTTCCTGAACTCAATCACGTTAGGAGATTTCCCAGGGAGTGATAACAGCTGATGGGAACAGAGGTTGCATGTCATTCGCATGCAGGCCCCTGGGGACGCAGGGGCCACTTAGAAGAGGGTTGCAGCAGAAGTAAAGCGGCTTCTGCTCTGTGGGCAGCTAGGCTTGGTCCCTCCGCATCCAGTTAGTGTGTTATCCAGGCCGAGGTGGATCAGGGGAAGCAGCCTCTACTGTTCTGTCTGCGTTCTTTTTTTAAAAAACAGGTCTCCTTACATCATGTTGTTGTTCTGCGGGCAGAAGCCGTGCTGAGTAGTCCATGGATCCTGCCATATTTCACATCACCTCTGTGGCCCTCAAGCTGACTTACCGTGCAGGGGAGGAATAAGGGGGCTCCCCGGCTGGGCAACCCCAGCTCTCACCCCCTCCCACACTGGCACCAAAACGGGTGGGCAAAGCCAGGCAGGCCCCCTCCCCCCTTCCCAGGTGCCCCTCCAAGCAGCCCTTTCCTGGTTCCTTCCTTCTGCTGGGGACTCTGGGCTCCTCAACAGTGGCCTCAGCTCTTGGAGCTCCCACACCTGGACTGGAGCTGCCCGCCCCAGCCCCCCTTGCATGGCCCTTCCCCACAGGCCACGTGGAAGGATGTTTGCCCCATTAAAATCCCACAGTAGCTGAGCTGGGAGCTGGTTGAAAGAGCACGTGCTTTAGACTCGGCAAGCTGTGGACCGAATGCAGGTCTGCTGCTAGGCAGTCACGGGGGCAGCGGGGCCCTTTCATTGACCTCTCAGAGGCCCAGTTCCCCCACCTGTGACGTGACTCCTCAGAGGGCGAAATAAGCTCATGCATGTAACATGCCTGTCACGTGTTAGTCAAGCGCTGTTTTGGGAGGAAGAATTGGAAACAGGTGGTCAAGAGTTACAGACTGGAGTCTGAAGACAAGTAAGTGCTATGGATGTCAGGGACAGTGTGGTGACTGTAAGTTAGCCCTGCTCTGTGATACATCAGAAGTTGGTTAAGAGAGTGGATCGTACATTCTCATCCCAAGGAGAAATTTTTACTGAAGCTGTATGAGATGATGGATGTTAGGTAGGCCTGTTGTGATCTTTGCACAACGCATCAATCAAGCCATCGCGCTGAATGCCTTAAACTTTTACAGTGACGTATGCCAGTGATTTCTCAGTAAGCTGGTTTAAAGTGCTCTAGTAGGAGGAGCCACCCTTTTGCATAAAGCCTTGAACTTAAAAAGGACTTTTTCAGTTTGATGAATGAAGAGAGCTGGGTGTGGATTTGTCTCACTTTTCAGTGTGGAATGTTGACCGCCCCTTGGGCTGCTGGACACATGGAGGGGATTTTCTGGGCTTATAGGGTTGGCTGAGGAAGTCCCAGTAGGGGATCAGGAGGCTGAGCCCAGAGGCAGGAACACCAGGGTCAAGGGGGGCCCCACACTGCTCTCCTGGCAGCCATTCTCCTCTGGAAGGTGAGGGCAGGGAGAGAAGTTTCTTGTATTTTAGTAACTAAAGCTTAATCGTGTGTTCTGAGTCACAGCCTGCTTCCGGCCCAAGCTTAGAAATACTCACCGGATGTGGGGCATCGTGGGTTTTCACGGTCCTGTCTGTGTTCCTCCCGTCTGGCCTTTATTTTCCTTTGCTCCGTCCACTCGTACTTGTCAGTCAGTGTTGATGTAGTCATTTGCTTAGACCTGGGTTCGATCCCTGGATTGGGAAGATGCCCTGGAGAAGGGAACGGCTACCCTCTCCAGTGTTCTGGCCTGGAGGATCCCATGGACTGTATAGTCCAGGGGGTCGCAGAGAGCTGGACACAACCGAGCAACTTTCACGTAGACGTAGATGCTCTGAGACGGTCTGGAGGTGACAGTGTGCGCAAAAGTCTAAACTGTGTCTCAGCCTTTGGGAATAAGCCAGTAAATTCTTTAATTTTCATTCATTATTTCTCTCCCTCTGTCCCTGTCTGTCTCTCTCTCTCACACACAGAATGCACACTTTAAAGAAAGTTTTACTTACTCAGAACTCCTTAAGGTTTTAAATGCCTTGTTTTCTTTTTTATTCAGAATCAAATTTATATTCAGTTTGTTTCATGAAAACAATGGAAACGTGCACCAAGGAACAGAACAGTGGAAATTCTGTTCTTCCTTCCTAAGCACACAGTCGAAAAGTTGCATGTTTTAATCAACTGGAGGTCATCATTCACAGGTGGAGGGAAAGGTCTGTAACACGAGTGCAGTCTTTTTTTTTTTTGGACTCTGGACTCAATTATGCAAAGTGGCCAGAACCTTCTAAAGAGAAGAAATGAGCAGACACGGGAATATGCTGCCAATTCAGTTGTTAGGAGTAAGCTGACAGAGTAAGCTGGGTCATGACAAAATCTGATTGCAAAAGAACGGGCTCATGGTAGAAAATGGAAAAATACAGAAACCTACAAAAGTATGAAAACGAGTCAACCACAAGCTGCATTGTCAATGTTTTCATGATTAGCCTTCCAGTCTTAATGTACATGTGTGAGTGTACATTTCTCATTATTCTCATATGTACATGTTTTGAATCATATTTTTCCATGTGTGCATACGTGCTCAGTTGTATCCGACTCTGTGTGACCCCATGGATTGTAGCCCGCCAGGTTCCTCTCTGTCTATGAGATTCTCCAGGCAATAATACTGGAGTGGGTTGCCATTTCTTCCTCCAGAGGATCTTCCTGACTCAGGGATCAAACTCGCATCTCCTGTGTCTCTTGCTTATCAGGTGGGTTCTTTACCACTGAGCCACCTGGGAAGCCTATTGAATTGTACCCCAAGTTAATCAAGTTACTGTAGAAGTGTAGGGGCTTCCCTGGTAGCTCAGACGGTAAAGCGTCTGTGTTGCAATGCTGGAGACTTGGGTTCGATCCCTGGGTCGGGAAAATCCCCTGGAGAAGGAAATGGCAACCCACTCTAGGATTCTTGCCTGGAGGATCTCATGGACAGAGGAGCCTGGTTAGGCTACAGTCCAGGGGGTCACAAAGAGTCAGACACGACTGAGTGACCTCACTATAGGGTGACTGTTCTCACATCATTAATTATAGAATCATTAAAATAATATGGAATAATTATATTGGGGGATGACTTAATAGGCTTCATTGCAAACATTTCAAGGCTGTAATTTTTTGTTACTGAATACGTGGTGGATATTTTTAAGTAGAAATGAAACCAAATGTAAATAGGGATTAAAGAATAGAGTCTGGGAAACTGTTACCAGGGTGTTTTTGTTTTTTTTTTTTCTTTCTTTTGAAGAGTCTAGCCTCAGCATCAGCTTGTTGTTCTAGCCACTATTTCTATTATTGGATAAAATCAACTCAGCAGATTTCTGTAGTATTTATGTTCCCATCCATAGACCACAGGACGATCAGAGTCTGTCACATTGTTTGGTTATTTTTTTGAAGACTGGTGGTCCTAGTGTGTGTTTGGGGGTTAACGTGGGCTCAGTGACTTTCTAGAGAAATGCTGCGGGGCTCTGCTCGTCGTCTTGGGTTCTCCGTGTTCTTGTGGGCCTGGTGGTTCCCTTCACAGCTTGGCTGATGGTTAAAGCAGACGGTTCAGCACCTCATCAGGAAGCAGTTTTGTAATCATTGCTACACAAGACCCATCAAAAACCTCTGCTGAGGACTTTGAGAAGGGGTGGTTATGTCTTTAGGGCAGCTGTTCTTAAACACATTAGGTCATAGAGCCATTTACGGGTGGATACGCTGCCACATATCATGCAGGTCTGTGGTAATTTCCCAGGGGTGCAGTCCCCCAGAGCCCAAGCTCACTGTCTTGCCTCAGATGCTCTAAGCTCTCTCCCTGCATTACACCCCCACCCCCGTCAGCATCCTCTGAGCACTGGCCACTGCTCCTGGGTGACGGGCTTAGCACGTTCTCACCCACCCGCTGGGCTGGGACCATCTCTTCGGGCAGGTGGTCCTCCGGGGCAAGGTCCTTCTCAGGATGTCCCAGTCCTGAGCCTTTCCCTCCGTTCAGATCTCTCCCTCTGGAAACTCACACTTCCTTGGCCCCAGTAAATTCTAAGAATGGTCATCCATCTCGGTAGCCTTTTAGGCTTTTATGTTGCAATTCCATCACAAGTTACTGTGCCTTACAGACCCCAGTGAATATAGGTTGTACCTTAAGTTGTTCCCTGGAAGCCCTCTCCCTTGGTTTGAGGGAAGAGGAGGGAAGGTGTTCTCCACTTGTTCTCCAGAGAAAGATTCTCTACCTCTCTTACACTACTGTCCTTTAAAATGTTTTATTTATTTTTGGCTGTGCTGGGTCTTTGTTGCTGCGAGGGCTTTTTCTACAGCGTTCAGGCTTCTCACTGTGGAGCACGGGCTTCTAGGGTACACAGGGACCTTCCCCTGAAGGACCACCTGCCTGAAGAGATGCTCCCAGCCCAGCGGGTGGGTGAGAGCGTGCTAAGCCCATCACCCAGGAGCAGTGGCTTCAGTGGTTGTGGTGTGCAGGCTGAGTTGCTCTGCAGCATGTGGGATCCTCCTGGACCAGGGGTGGAATCCATGACTCTTGTGTTGACAGGCAAAGTCTTTACCACTGAGCCACCAGGGAAGCCCCCTTCCCTGCTCTCTTGTGATGCCCTTAATTTAGATGGTGGGCAAAGCCCAGTGGAAAAGATTTCAAAACCACTTAGGTCTTGGATTACGGTGTCTACAGCTTCCTTTAAATAAGGGATGGGGGAGTCTTTGCCCAGATTATTTTGTCTAGTTTATGGACAATCTTGAGACAGAGTGTTTGATTCTAACATCTTAAGCTAAACTGCTCTTTCCGTGGCTCAGTGTAGGGGGACCTTAGTGGGATGGGGTCTAGGAGCAGGGGATGGCTTTGGACTGGGAAGAAGCACTGTAGCTATGCTGAGGGCTTCTGAGGGGTGACTCCGGAAGGAGATGAGGAGCTGTGAACCTCGCTTTGCTTGTCACTTGCTGAGAGGCTGGAGGACTTGGTCCAACGTCAGCATGGTGTTTTCCATAACCGTAAACCACGTGTGTCAAATAGTCAGATGTAAAATCCTGGTTCTCAGAAGTCCTTTGTGGATCTGTGACGTTCCAAGGATTTCTAAGCCAACAAACTGACAATGGAAACAAAAGTACTGTTTTGATAGAATTTCATTTTTTTCCTACTAAAGTATAGTCGATTTACCCTCTTGTATTAGTCTTTGGTATACAGCATAGAGATTCAGGATTTTTACAGATTATACTCCATTAAAAGTTCTTACAAGATAATGGCTATGGTAACCTGTGCTATATAACATATTCCTGTTGATTATCATTATTTTTTGTATCTATAGAAAAAAACAGACGAGAGCGAGAATTGGAAATAATACCTGTTTTTTCATTGATACCTTGTGGGAGAAGCAGGAAAAGCCTCTTCTCTGGGCTTTAATCCATGTGTAAATGATATTCTGACTTAGTGACTGGCAGTGAGGAGTGGGTGGAAAGTCTCTTCCACCCTACCCCGCCCCCAGCTTGGAGTCAATGCAGGGAGGAGTAAGAGGTGCTAGGCACACATCTGTCCAAACCCTTCCCCACACATTGTACCAACTAGAGACTCCCTTTTATTTAGTAAGTTCATTGTAATGCAAATGGTCCTTGAAAGGATTAACCACATGGTCATTTGATCACATAATCAAATTGTTCTTTTCCTGGTGGGGTGGTTCTGAAAGAAGTAGCATGACTGGGAAAAGTAGTGATTTGGGAATATTACATTCTTCGCTTGAGGACAGACTGAAATGGCTCCCTAGGATGATCGGATCTGGGAGACGTCCTTTCTAGAGCCAGAGTATAGAATAGCAGACTTCATGCATGCAGTCAATAGACTCCTTAGGTGATCTAGATCAGTGTCTCAGTTATGTTCAACAGAAGACTAATCCCGTGAAATGTTTCATAGTGGGAAGGGAAGGGTCTGTGGTCAAATCTGTTTGCAAAGCATTCCTTGTATCCCTCACTTGGGCATTCAGTATATTTGTTGTTTGGTCACTAAATCTTTTCCAATTTTTTGCGACTCCGTGGACTGTAGTACACCAGGCTTCCCTGTCCTTCACTATCTCCCAGAGCTTGCTCAAACCCATGTCCATCGAGTCAGTGATGCCATCCAACCATCTCATCCTCTGTTGTCCCCTTCTTCTCCTGCCTTCAATCTTTCCCACCATCAGAGTTTTTTTTCAATGAGTTGGCTGTTTGCATCAGGTGGCCTAAGTATTAGCATATTAAGGGTTCTGAGAAGACTTGCTGTTTGGAAACTTGTTTAGCTGGATTAAAGAAGTGGTTCCCTAAGTTACGTGACCAAGGAACACCCACTGGGAATACTGAGTGTCCCCCTCTTGGGAATGTTCTAAGTTTCCAGAGCAACTGCTATGGCTCAAGATGCTTTTCAGGCTCTGGTTAAATTGCTTTGAAACCAACAAAAAATTTGCTCCATTTGACCTCTGGTGTTTTGTTTTCTTTACCTCAAAGGTGAGTTTTAAATTAGAGAGAATCACATATTTAAGATCTGATGAAAAGATAAACAGATGACAACATGAAATGATTGGCTATGTAAAATGCTCACCAGTATTATTTGTGCACACACATGCACACAGGCTTTGAATGCATTCCTTAAAGAATCAGGGCTTTGTTAATAACTCCATGAAAATAAATGACTCCATGAAAATTAAAAATCTAAATCTTCTATTTTAAATAGAAGTTAGTTTAGTAGAATTTACTCCAGTTACTTTATAACATCCAACCAGTCCATCCTAAAGGAGATCAGTCCTGAATTTTCACTGGAAGCACTGATGCTGAAGCTGAAACTCCAATACTTTGGCCACTTGATGCAAAGAACTGACTTATTGGAAAAGGCCCTTATGCTGGGAAAGATTGAAGGTGGGAGGAGAAGGGGACGACGGAGGATGAGATGGTTGGATGGCATCACAGACTCAATGGACATGAGTTTGAGTAAACTCCGGGAGTTGGTGATGGACAGGGAGGCCTGATGTGCTGTGGTTCATTGGATCGACAAGAGTCGGACATGACTGAGCAACTGAACTGATGCTTTAAATTAACACACCTCAGTCAAAAGCCATGGAGAAGGAAGTGGCAACCCACTCCAGTGTTCTTGCCTGGAGAATCCCAGGGACGGAGGAGCCTGGTGGGCTGCCGTCTATGGGGTCGCACAGAGTCAGACAGGACTGAAGCGACTTAGCAGCAGCAGCAGCAGCAGTCAAAAGCCATAGCTGGTCCCTGGTTTGAATGTAACTGACTTTTCTGAGAGGTATATTGGAGTTTAATAGCAAATGAAAGACATCTGGGAGGAGACAAAGGAAAGCAATTGATGATAAATTATCTGACTGCCCAGGTGTCACCCAAACATCTATTCATGAACTCATTAATTTTGAACAGGATAGTCTTTTTCCTAAATGTAAGCGTTCCCCTGTAACTGACTTTATTCCTTCCACATGGTGTTTTACAGAATCATTTTCCCCTGTGTAGTTGACTCACTATCCCTGCAGCGTCATCTCCCATTGTATGAGGACATGAAGGTTGACTCTAATGTTGATACTGGTGGTTTGTCCCGAGGTTCTGCTTTCACAGTTCTGATGCCATGGACAGTCTTGGGAGCGTCTTCCAGTGTACCTGGTAAGTTTTTCTCGAGGCTGTCTCCGAGAATGGACCCGCAGAGCCTTGGGGAAGGGCTGTTGAGCTTGGCTAGAGAGCGCTTGTTTTCTTCAGCAGCGGTGGATGAGCATTCTCATTGATTGACACACAGAGGCTTTGTCTGACTTTGACGTTTTTACCATATGGGAGTGAACGGTGCTTCTGGTTTTATCCTAGGGCGGTTTAATTGGCATTTCTGCTTCCTACTGCTCTCGGGCGCCTCTCCGTGAGTTGTCAGATCTCCTGTGTTTCTCAGTGAAGCGCCCTTGACCCAGTTTGCTAGCTTTTCCCTCACTAACTGATTTCTCATGAATTTATTATTATTATTATTACTGCTTTGTCTATTTATGTGCTACAGAAACTTTGGATGAGAAGATACTTGTAACTTTAATATAACTGAATTTATCTTTTAATATGTACTTTTAGTTTTAATATACACCTGTATTGCCTCTTAAGGTTTTATAGCTTTTCCTTCTCAAACCTACCTGGAATTGATTTCACGTACCATGTAAGATGGGCTTCCCCGGTGGCACTAGTGGTAAAGAACCGGCCTGCCAATACAGGAGACGTAAGAGATGCTGCTTCCATCCCTGGGCCAGGAAAGTCCCCTGGCGGAGGACGTGGAACCCACTCCAGTATTCGTGCCTGAAGGGTCCCATGGACAGAGAAGCCTGGCGGGCTACAGTCCATGGGGTTACAAAGAGTCAGACACGACGGAAGCGACTTAGTACACGCACACAGTTGTAAGATGTGAATCCAACTCGTTTTTTCCCCGAATGGAGAATCGGTTGTGCAAGCCTCCCTTATAATACTCCATCTAACCTTCCATGCCATCAGTTATAAATCAGTTTTCCACAGGTACATGTATCTGAGTTTTGATATGTACATGAATTGTACATGTATCAATTTTTGTTCCATTTGCTAAGTCGCTTCAGTCGTGTCTGACTCTGTGCGACCCCATAGACGACAGCCCACCAGGCTCCCCCGTCCCTGAGATTCTCCAGGCAAGAATACTGGAGTGGGTTGCCATTTCCTTCTCCGATGCATGAAAGTGAAAAGTGAAAGTGAAGTCGCTCAGTCGTGTCCGACTCTTAGTGACCCCATGGACTGCACCCTACCAGGCTCCTCATCCATGGGATTTTCCAGGCAAGAGTACTGGAGTGGGGTGCCATCGCCTTCCCTTTACCTGTCATTTTATTCACCAATATTGAACTATTTTGATTACTGTAGATTTATGTATCTTGATATTTAGTATAAAATTATCCCTACCTTGTTTCTCAGAAATACTTCGGCTCTTCTTGACTATCTGCATTTCCTTTAAATTTCTTTTTTAGAACCAGCTTAAGTTTCACCAGAAATAATTACATGTAAAAATAAAAAATTTAAAAATTATTCCCCAAGAGTCTTCATACCCGTGAACATAGCATATTTACTCTTTTATAAGTTCCTTAATGGAAGTGAGAAATAGATTTAAGGGCCTAGATCTGATAGAGTGCCTGGAAGTGAGAAATAGATTTAAGGGCCTAGATCTGATAGATAGAGTGCCTGATAAACTATGGAATGAGGTTTGTGACATTGTACAGGAGACAGGGATCAAGACCATCCCTGTGGAAAAGAAATGCAAAAAAGCAAAATGGCTGCCTGGGGAGGCCTTACAAATAGCTGTGAAAAGAAGAGAAGCGAAAAGCAAAGGAGAAAAGGAAAGATTTAAGCATCTGAATGCAGAGTTCCAAAGAATAGCAAGGAGAGATAAGAAAGTCTTCCTCAGTGATCAATGCAAAGAAATAGAGGAAAACAACAGGATGGGAAAGACTAGAGATCTCTTCAAGAAAATTAGAGATACCAAGGGAACATTTCATGCAAAGATGGGCTCGATAAAGGACAGAAATGGTATGGACCTAACAGAAGCAGAAGATATTAAGAAGAGGTGGCAAGAATACACAGAAGAACTGTACAAAAAGATCTTCACAACCCAGATAATCACGATGATGTGATCACTGACCTAGAGCCAGACATCCTGGAATGTGAAGTTAAGTAGGCCTTAGGAAGCAACACTATGAACAAAGCTAGTGGAGGTGATGCAATTCCAGTTGAGCTATTTCAGATCCTGAAAGATGATGCTGTGAAAGTGCTGCACTCAATATGCCAGCAAATTTGGAAAACTCAGCAGTGGCCACAGGACTGGAAAAGGTCAGTTTTCATTCCAATCCCAAGGAAAGGCAATGCTTAGACTCCACACTGTCTAGGGCCCTCGAGCCACAGCCTGTGAGGCCCTGGACAGCAGCTACAGACGCTTGTACGCCCAGAGCCTGCACTCTGAGAGAGGAGCCCCCACAGTAAGAAGCTGGTGCACCGCGACGAAAAATAGCGCCCCCCCCCCCCCCCCCCCCGCTGCAACTAGAGAAAGCCTGCAAGCAGCAATGAAAACCCAGCACAGCCAAAGTAGGCAAATTAATAGTTTTTAAAAAATTACTCTAGTACAAGAGTGCCAGGATACCTGGAAGTTGATCCCTTATCCTGGTTTAGATGTTTTAGAATGCTTTAGACATTTCACCGGAAGGTATGTTCTTTGCAAGGAACGTGTGTGTTCTCTGTCAGTTGAAGTGTAATTCTATTTCTTCTTTGCCAAGAGTGTGTTTGGAAATTATGAATTGATGTCAAATTTCATCATCTTCATCTTTTTGAGATTTTCTTTCTCCTATAATTTACAGTTGTGAGATAATCGACTTTCTTGTTTTGCTTAAAATCCCTATATTCCTAGGTTAAACCCATCCTGTTCATGGTGCCTTATGTTTGTGGTTCATTGCTGGATTCAGTTGGTTAATATCTATTCATTATGCTCATGAGTAAGATTTCCCTTTAATTTTCGTTTCTCTCAGTGTCCTTGCTTGGTTTCATTATCCAGGTTATGTTAACCTTACAATGTTAGCTGGAAATTGTTGCATCTTTCCCTGTTATCTGAAAGAGTTTGTATAGATTAGAATTACCTGTTCCTTGCACGTTCAGTAGAAGTTGCCTGGAAAACCATCTGGACCTTGTTTTTATTTTCTGAAGCATTTTAAATTGGAGTTAATTTATGGAATGGTTATAGAAATATTCATGTATTCTGTTTTGTCTTGAATCACTTTTATTAAGTTGTATTTGTTTAGGAACTTATCTGTTTCCATGAGTTTGTCATTTTAAAAATTTATAGGCATGAGCTTTAGGATTGCTACTTTGGTGTTATGTCTTCTTTCACTGTTAATCTAACATTTTATTCTATTATTTTTAAAATCACTGCTGCATCTGAATTTATGCACTGTTTTTCATTTCCAGTGTTTATCTTCTTGATTTGTTTGCTCATTGATCTCTCCAGAGTTTGCCTACTTTCTTTCTAAAAACTTGGCTTAAATCTTTTCTCTTTGATTTCTTTGTATTATTTTCATTTTTTCTTCCTTTTACTTCTCTGACTTAATATCCAAAGTTTAATTTATTTTCTTGTCCTGCTGGTTCTTGTTTTTCTTTTTCACTTTCTTTTGGATTGACTGAGATTAACCACTTCTCTCAGCAATTGATAAATCGAATTATCTTTTTCCTCTTCCTTCTATTCTGTGTTTTGTTTTAGTGAAACATCTGCTAATTTTAATTTTGAGGGATTAAAAAAACCATGCAGTCATCGAACATAAAAATGTTAGATTAATAGTGAAAGAAGACATAACACCAAAGTAGCAATCCTAAACACGAGCAGTTATGATTAATTCATATTGTTCATGTAAGACACACTTGATTTGTAGCTGCATGTGTAAGTTCCAGATATACTGCTGGGATTTAACTTTGAGTTTTATTTACATACCTCCATTCTTGATCATTTGAGAGCATTACACATAATCAATAGTTCAGCATTTATTGAAAGTTTTTTCGAAAGTTTCTGCACTGTAGAGTTTTACCCTGAGAAATACGCACAAAAACATTTGATCCTTAGGAGACTTCACACCAAGGATTATTGATATTTATCTGCACAGTTAAGACACTAGGTACAAAATCGGTACCTTCACTTCCTCTCGAGGAACCTGAAGATCACCACTTCCCGATGGAACCCGCCTTTCTCACCCCCGACAGGGCGAGCTGGACGTCGCTGATGACTTTGCTGCCCGTGCTCGTTTATGTGTGGCCCCCAGTACCCAGGATGGCTGCTCACTGTTCCTTCTTGTACCTCTGGTCTTTTACGTGGGATGATAAAGGTGCATCTTTTGGGAATTCATTTAGTGAGGGTCTGTTTGTGGTAGATATTACTTTCTTTCTCTGTAATGGTGATATTTAACTGTACATTTGAAAGAGGCCTCTTATTTCTTGGACTATCAAGTGCTCTTATTTTCAGTGTGATAAACCTCACTCTGCCTGGGCTCCTTTTGTGTCTGTGATTTTTAACTGTGAACTCGGTGCTTGAATCTTCATCTGTGGGACCTTCTCAAGGTCTGGGATCAAGTTGTTTTCCTTCAGAGAAAATTTGTCATCCTATCTCCAAATACCTAGGCCTGAGACCACTTAATAAGAAATGTATTGTGTGCTTTTCATGGAAACCTGATTGAGGTCTCTGATTTTAAAAAATGTTTTTTAACTTTTTATTTTGTATTGTATAACAGATTAATAATGCTGTGATAGTTGGAGGTGAACAGCAAAGGGACTCAACCGTACATGTACATGTTCTGATTAAATTTACAACGTGTTTTCATTCTTTCCATATAGTACCAAGATCAAAATGAATCTGCTTATCCTAAGTGGTTAGCGTCTATTATGTCTGGTTTTAATATTGCTTTTTTTCATCATCTTTCACTCTGCCTTCCTTTTCTATCTCTTCATATTTTAAATATATCCTTTCTAAGCAGCACAGGTTAAGAGTTTAGTTTTTACGATATAATCTGATTATTTTAAAAAGATCCGTTGGGACTTCAGCTATGATAGATCATTTCTACCTTGTCGTTTGTGGTTTTTTTCTTTTCTGTGCTGCTTCCTTTTTATTTTCATGTTTTCCTTTGAGGTTTTCAATTAAACATATTATCTCTCTCTTTTTGGGGAAGTTTAACGTTGCACTTATCATTTAGTGAGTTACTCTCAAATTTTTAATATGTGCATTGACTTTCAAGTCTGTTGTTAGACAATACCTTTTTCTCCTTCTGAATAATAAAGAATTATATTACTTTGACCATACCTTCTATAAGTTTTGATCAATATTTTAGATATTTAATTGCTGATTTTTTTAGATTTCACCACGTTCATCCATCTCTTTGCTTACTTTTCCTTACTGCATCTCAGACCTCCCTTTGGAGATAATTGTTGTTTGTGATGAAATACATCCATTGGCATTTTCTTTGGTGATGTGCTTTGGGTTTGCTGAAAATCCTATTTTGCTTTGTTTCTTGAGTGGCGGTATAGCTATACCCACGGTTCCAGATTGATAGTTATCTCCTCACAGTACTTTGAAGTTCTTTCGCTGGCATCTGGCTCCAGTTACAGCTGTTACAGCCTGATGTCAAGTTGTCACTGCTTTGAAGTAGTCTGTCTTTTCTGTCTGCCTCTGCTTTCTGTGTTTTTATTTTGTATCTAGCTCCCTGCCTCTCTTCTTCCTTCCTTCCTTTGCTAATTAGAATGGATTGTGCTTCTACAGTCTGAGCATTCTGTCTTTCATCAATTCTAGGAAATCCTTCTCTCTCCAAACGCTGGCTGTCTTTCTGTTCTTTCTTTGGATCCTAATTACACATGTGTTGGGCCTTCTCATTCTCATAGCCCTCCTGTCACTTAAGCCCTCTCTTAAATTGGCTTTATCATTTGAAGGGTCATATTGCTATCTTTGGGTTTTCTAAATCTGTATTTTTATTTCTCTTTTGGCTTTGGGTTTTTTTTCTTTTCTGACTCTAGCTCAGGGAGTTTTGTTTCCTTAGTGTTTTGTAATTTTTTGTTGCGAACTCATAGGTAGCTGCCATGATCTGCATGCCTGTGTACATAGTCCCTAAGTTGTGTCTGACTCTTTGCGACGCCATGGACTGTGGTCCACCAAGCTCCTCTGTCCATGGAGATTCTCCAGGCAAGAATACTGGAGTGGGTAGCTGTTCCTTCTCCAGGGGATCTTCCCAACCCAGGGATCGAACCCACATGTCCTGTGGCTCCTGCACTGCATCTGGATTCTTTACTGCTGAGCCACAGGGGAAGACTGCACAGGCATCCTAGAAGGCCTGGCTTTTTTGAAGTCTTGCTCCTCCAGTGAGACTTGGGTTGGCCTCTGCCCTAATACCCTTAATACCTTTGTATAGGGACCACTTCAGTTAATTTTCAGCTTGAGGGATCCTGGGTCATGCGGGTAGGATAAATGCAAACCCTGAAACTGTGTGAACACAGATCTGTGGTTACAGATTCACGGGGGAGGCCTTTTCTTTTCTACCTGAGCTGAGGCCCAAACAAATGCATCTCCTTGTTGCTCCCCTGCTGGTCAGCAGTTCTCCCCGGCACATCCTTTCACCGAGTGGAACTGTCGAGAGTCGTTACCAAGGTGCAGTGTGACAGCTGATCCTTGAACATCAGAGTGTGTGTGTGTGTTTATGATGCACTTACACTTACAGTCAGCCCTCCAGATCCACGGTTCCTCTGCATCTAGGGATTCAATGAGCCATGGACTATGATTTTTGTAAATTACTATAATAAGAGGGTAGGTGTTGCAAGAAGGCATCAGAAGGCAGACACACTGAAACCATAATCACAGAAAATTAGGCAATCTAATCACATGGACCACAGCCTTGTCTAACTCAATGAAACTAAGCCATGCCATGTGGGGCCACCCAAGACGGGTGGGTCATGGTGGAGAGATCTGACAGAATGTGGTCCACTGGAGAAGGGAATGGCAAACCACTTCAGTATTCTTGCCTTGAGAACCCCATGAACAGTATGAAAAGGCAAAATGATAGGATACTGAAAGAGGAACTCCCCAGGTCAGTAGGTACCCAATATGCTACCGGAGATCAGTGGAGAAATAACTCCAGAAAGAATGAAGGGATGGAGCCAAAGCAAAAACAATATGAGATGGCTGGATGGCATCACCGACTCGATGGACGTGAGTCTGGGTGAACTCTGGGAGTTGGTGATGGACAGGGAGGCCTGGCGTGCTTCGATTCTTGGGGTCGCAAAGAGTCAGACACGACTGAGCGACTGAACTGATAATATTTATTATTGAAAACCATTTGCGTATAAGTGGACCCACACAGTCCAAACTCCTGTTGTTCATGGGTCAACTCTCTTTGACTTCTGTTTGAATTTTAGCCTATAAAGTTCCAGATTTTACTTCCGTGTTAGGTTCACATCACAGTATATTCAGGCTGTTGAGACCCAAATTACCAGGAAGTCCTTCATTTCTTGGTTGTGTGTTGACTACAATGCCTGCAATTTCGTAGGCACATCTTCCAGGCCTGTTTTATTTCCCACATTGACTGTGTCTCCCTTAAGGTCGGGGATACTCACCCACAGCTTGATTAATGTTTTCCGATGGCTCAAGTCAAGATATGACCCCGAGTTTTAGTGTTTGTGCAACTGAAAAATTTATCATTTCTGTGTGGGCCCCATGTCAAGTGGAAGGAATGTTGATACCATAAAATAAATTAATATTCTGCTATAAAATTTATGCTAAAGTATTCTTTGCTTAAAAAAAATTCTGAGTTACATAAGAGTGTGTGTAATACAGGAAGAAGTGGCTTGCCTTTGGGTAGGTTGGCTGCCCCGCATCCTCCTGGCTGCTTAACCCAAACAATTCAGACAGTGCTCTCCATGTTCCGCCTCAAGGGCTCTTGCTGGCCGAGTGTCCTTCAATAACTCTATGGTGGATCCAGAGGAGCCTGGAAACCCAGTTTAATGAAATGTGCAGACGGTGCTAAGGGAGAGAAGTGTTTCATTCTCAGTGGGGACAGGAGCTCAATAGCGGGAGGAATAACTAATGCTATAAGCAATAAATAACGGAACAAGAGAATACGCCTGTGCTTGAACTAGAGAAAATTAATGTACCTTTGGAAAAACGATCTGCGGTGATTCTCCGAGGGACGATCTCAGAGGGAAAATTGGATCCAGAGAAGAAATGTGAGAGCAGAGGGTGGGAAGTTACGCTGCAGCTATTTCCAGCTAATCGGTCATTAGCCCAGTGACAGGGCGCTGAGGAAGTTTTAGCCTTTTTAACAACAACAAAAAATTTGTTGTTATTCTTGCATAACAACATAAATACTTGCTGCAGAGTGCCTTACCGCTTTGAACCCGCTGACATCCATCACCGGGGGTTATTTGTCATTTACTGGGGTTTACAAGGCATTGTCCCTGTGAGCTCCCCAAGCATGAATTAGAGGTGCGCTTAGGGAAGAAGGAAGCTGTTTTCAATCATCCTGTTACTGATTAAGTCATTCGAGCACAGAATGCTTAAGGCCAATTTCAAAAATAAAATGGCCTAAACCTCGAGAGTGGGCGTCCGACTGTGGCCTCACGGCCCTTTTCTTTGGTTCATGCTGTTCCCTTCTTGGTAAAAATCACTCCCAGTCGTGCAGGCGCAGCCTGGAACCTCTGCCCGCCGGGGCCCTTCCCTGACTCCCAGCCCTGAGTTATGTCTCTTGTGACCTTGAGGTGCCCCTGCAGTCTTTGGGGGCCTTTTTGGCTCACAGTGAGGTGCTTGGATTGGCTCTTCTAACACGGTCTTTGGAGAGCCTGCTGTTCCTCTATCCTGTGGCACAAAATTCAGTGCCTGATGATTCCTTCTCTTTTTACTGGACCTTAAAGAGATTTTCGGGTTTCCCAGGTGGCTCAGTGGTAAAGAATTTGCTTGCCAGTGCAGGAGATGTGGGTTTGATTCCTGGGTCGGGAAGATCCCCTGGAGGAGGAAATGGCAACCCACTCCAGTATTCTTGCCTGGGAAATCCCATGGACAGAGAAGCCTGGAAGGCTACAGTCCACGGATCAGAAAGAGCTGGACACCACTTAGCAACTAGACGGCAACAATAACAGATTTTTAAGTTCTTATGAATGTCCATGTTCAATTCTGTTTGAATCCAAAGGACAAAAAATGGCAATCCAGGGCTGACACAGAGGAAGGTACTAAGTAAGTGCTGACGGGGACTTCCCTGGTGGCCTCGCGGGTCACCCTGCAGTGCGGGGGATGTGGGTATGATCCCTGGTCAGGGAACTAAGATGCCTCGTGAAAGTCAGTCTTGTCCGACTCTTTTTGACGCCTTGGACTGTAGCCTCCCAGGCTCCTCTGTCCATGGAATTCTCCAGGCCAGAATACTGGAGTGGGTTGCCATTCCCTTCTCCAGGGGATCTTCCCAACCCAGGGATTGAATCCTGGTCTCCTGCGCTGCAGGAAGATTCTTTACTGTCTGAGCCACCAGGGAACCCCAAGAATACTGGAGTGGGTTGCCTTTCCCTTCTCCAGGGAGTCTTCCCAACCCAGGGATCAAACCCAGGTCTCCCGCATTGCAGGCAGATTCTTTACCGTCTGAGCCCCCAGGGAAATCAAGAGGCCTCTCCCATAAGGCTGCTAAGCTGATGTACCACAACTAAGACCCAGACCCTATGCAGCCAAATAAATAAGTATATTTTTTTTAAGTAGTGAGCTGACCCAGATTTTTGCTGTCACACGTTTCCTGTTATCCCCTCTCTCTAAGATTCCAGTGAAAACCACCAATACTTTATTTTAAGGGTCTCGTCTGTCTCCATTGGAGCCTCCCAGATGGCTCAAGTGGTAAACCCGCCTGCCAATGCAGGAGACACAAGTTTGATCCCTGGGTGGGGAAGATCCCCTGGAGGAGGAAATGGCAATCGGCTCCGGTACTCTTGCCTGGAGAATCCCGTGGACAGAGGAGCCTGGTGGGCTGCAGTCCGTGGGGCCACAAGGAGTCAGACAGCAGGACTGAGCTCAGCACCGGCTGTTTCCATGGGAAACCCCAGGTTTCTGCCTCTCTGGTGCGGGGGCGCCACCTAGTGGGGAAGGATGGCAACTGTAGGCTGTCGCTGTGCCTCACCGTTTCTGCAGGTTCTTTAGTTTAGGAAGCCAAGAAGGAGGCACTTTGGGGGTGAGCTGCAGCAGTGGGACCAGAGCCACGACGCTCCGACACAAGGTGCAGTAGCCTGAAGTCTGCACGGTGTGGTCTGAGGGCAGCCGATCTAGACGCTGCTGCTCAGAGGTCCTTCTTCCAGTGGCCTTTCGTGAATTCCGGGTGGCCGGGTCTTGTGCCTATCCCAGCTGCATGAATGGCAAAGGGGAAGCAGATCGTCGCCCACGGGGCCAAAAGGGAAGAGGACGGATGCTGGATTCGCAGATAGCAGATGTCCGTGACCTCGGTCCTAGCACCCATGAGCCCGTTACAGGCAGCACGTTTGCGTTGACAGCTGCCAGCGTGTGGGCATCGCTGGATATCCAGTACGTGCTTCACAATTGCTGGCTAATGAGGAATAGACGGGCAGGGAGGGACTGTGAGCACCACAAGGCCACAGGGTCCCCGGGGAAAGGGTAGAAAGTCAAGGCCATGTTGTGTGGGTAAATTCAGAAACAGCCATGTGTTGGCTTCAAAACTTAGCCTCAAATTCTTCAAAATTCTTTTAGCTGAGAAGTGATGTATCCATCAGCGGTGTATAGCGGATCCATGCTAGGAGACTTCCAAGGCAAGGTGACATCAGACCCAGCCTTGTTCCTGGGATCACCGGATCCTGGATCCTGCGTCCATCACGTAACTTCCTAACGAGCCACCTGGCTGGAGAGGCCATGTGTAGGTGCTCTGGTCAAAGGCCTCAGCTGAGCCCTGCCTTTGAGTGGTCCAGGCTCAAGTACCAAACGTGAGAGTGAGACTGGCCCGTGGCACAGCCCACCCCCGGGCTGAGTGAACCGCAGATGCTGGTGCTGCGTGCAGCAGAAGAGCCGCCCAGCTGAGCCCTGCCTGAGCTCCCGATGCAGCCAAGTGTCAGGTGATAAAACGGCCGTTGCTTGAAGCCCCCACGTGTTGGGATGGCCCATTACCCGTGATGCAGAACGGGCACACACTGCCGTCTCTTCAGCCTGAACGAGGATGTCAGGACCGGACACGCTTCACGTTACGCTGACTGCGATCTCAGCCGACCTGTGCTATAAAAAGAGCTGTTTATGAAGAAAGATTAAATGACCTTTTTCCCCCCAAAAGACTTTTAAATAATACGTTTGAATAACTACATGTCTTCCTCCAGCCAGCAGCTCACTGGCAGGCTGCCCCCTCTTGTTTCGGGGAGCTCCGTGCAGCGGGACCGAGAGGCAGAGGCGTGCGTCTCACTGGCTGTCACAGCTTTGAGCACGTGGCCCCTGGGGACCCGTGGACTTCTGTTTCCCCGTGCACATGGATCTTGGCAGACACGTGCAGTGAATTCCACTGGCGCTCTTGCAAAATAGGAAGGAGGCTTCCTTTCTGGAATTTTGGTTTATTTTTTTTTCTTTCCCTCTCCCCCCTTTCTTCCCCCTGAAGACGTATAGCCTGTCCTTTGTCCCAGAGCCTTATTGATGCCTGGGCAGGGGGAGGGCCAGGGTGAAGTTTGGGAAGGCCAGGGACTTGACTCACATGCATCTTCCTTGGGCCTGAGCCCGGCTGCCCGCGCTATGGGCTTTCCTGGCCTCCCCGCTCTCTCCACCCGTGGGCACCTCCCCCACCCCTGCCAAGCTGCTCTGACCCACCAGGCACGTGTGCTGTGTGTGTGCCTGAGAACCCAGTTTCATTAGGAAGGACTCTCAGTTCAGGGTCCACTCCAGGACACGGCACTGGTAACCTGCTCAGTTAACAGACCAGGTGACTTCTTTATCGGAAGCTATGGCAAATACATGGGGAAACAGTGTCAGACTTTATTTTGGGGGGCTCAAAAATCACTGCAGATGGTGATTGCAGCCATGAAGTTAAAAGATGCTTACTCCTCGGAAGGAAAGTTATGACCAACATAGACAGCATATTCAGAGAAGGCAATGGCACCCTACTCCAGTACTCTTGCCTGGAAAATCCCATGGATGGAGGAGCCTGGTAGGCTGCAGTCCATGGGGTCGCTAAGAGTTGGACACGACTGAGCGACTTCACTTTCACTTTTCACTTTCATGCGTTGGAGAAGGAAATGGCAACCCGCTCCAGTGTTCTTGCCTGGAGAATCCCAGGGACGGAGGAGCCTGATGGGCTGCTGTTTATGGGGTTGCACAGAGTCGGACACAACTGAAGCGACTTAGCAGCAGCAGCAGCAGACAGCATATTAAAAAGCAGAGACATTACTTTATCCACAAAGGTCCATCTAGTCAAGGCTGTGGTTTTTCCAGTAGTCATGTATGGATGTGAGAGTTGGACTATAAAGAAAGCTGAGCACTGAAGAATTGATGCTTTTGAACTGTGGTGTTGGAGAAGACTCTTGAGAGTCCCTTGGACTGCAAGGAGATCCAACCAGTCCATCCTAAAGGAGATCAGTCCTGAGTGTTCATTGGAAGGAGTGATGTTGAAGCTGAAACTCCAATACTCTGGCCACCTGATGCGAAGAGTTGACTCATTGGAAAAGACTCTGATGCTGGGACGGATTAGGGGCAGGAGGAGAAGGAGATGACAGAGGATGAGATGGCTGGATGGCATAACTGACTCAATGGATGTGAGTTTGGGTGGACTCCGGGAGTTGGTGATGGACAGGGAGGCCTGGCGTGCTGCGGTTCATGAGGTCGCAAAGAGTTGGAAACACCTGGGCAACTGAACTGAACTGAAGGGGCCAGGACAGCCCTCCTCCCTCCTCAGTCAACCCACAGCCAGGAAGCCCAGACCCTGCACCAGAGAGCGTTCTAGATTCTGGGAAGGTATTCATGAACAAAATGCACAAAAATTCCGTATTTGTGGGGTGGCCTCTCTCAAGGAAGAGGGAGAATAAACAATAAGCACATGAAGCGTGTTCGGAAGCTGGAAGGAAGAGAACGGATTCGAACAGGATCAGGGATGGCTGGGGAGGGGTTGCGGGGAGAGTGCGGTCAGGGGCGGTCTCGTCCAGAAAATGGCATTTGAGCAAACGCCAGAAAGAGATTAGATGAGCCAGTAACGTGATGTCTGGGGGGAAGGGCATTCGGGGAGGAAGAGACCCTTGGTGGAACGGCCTTAAGCTGGTAGCAGGAAGGAGCCGGGAGTCCCTGTTTGTGACTAGGTAGGAACAGATGAGCTTGGAGGGCCACGTGAGCCATTGCAAGGGGCTGCAGACTCTGTGAGACGGGGAATGTTTTGAACAGAAGTGATAGGAACTGATTTGTGTCTTGGGAGGATCTGGCTGCTGACTTAAGAATCAACTGTGTGGGACCAGGGTGTCCTCGGGAGACCCTGTAGGAGGCTGTTAGAAGAAATGTGGTTGAGAGTGGGGGGGTGAAAAGAACCCACAGAGGTAGCGATGGGAGAGGTGAGTAGGAGTGGGATTTCGAGTGCGTTCTGAAGGTAGAACTGAGAGGGTTTGCTCCTGGGTTGGGATTGGAGTGGAAGCAGAGGCAGGGATGCGGGCCTGTAACTAGGAGGCTGGGGCAGCTGAGAAGGGTCTGGCGGAGATGAGCTGTTCAACTTGGGCAGTTTTGTTTGTTTTTTGATACTGTGCGGCATGCGGGATCTTACTTCCCTGACCAGGGATCGAACCTGTGCCCCCGAAGTGGAAATGTGAATTCTTAACCACTGGACCGCAAGGGAAGTCCCCTGGGCCGTGTGGCACTGGGGAGGGAGGGCTGCTGGAGTCCAGAGAGAGATGTGAGTGGGCACTTGGACATGCCAGGCTGGCTGTCAGGGCGAAGACCAGGCTTTAACAAAGACACGCTTCCCGAAAGGTTGCCTGGTTTCGGGTTAGATTAAGGCTCATATGTAGCTGCCACAATCTGCATGCATGCTAAGTCACTAAGTTCTATCTGACTGTTTGTGACCCCATGGACTGAAGTCCACCAGAGTCCTCTGTCCATGGGATTTCCCAGGCAGGAATCCTGGAGTGGGTTGCCATTTCCTCCTTCAGGGGGTCTTCCCGACGCAGGGATCAAACCCACATCTCCTGCATTGGCAGGCGGGTTCTTTACCCCTGAGCTGCTTGGGAAGCCGAGTCACTGGATTAGCACCCACCCTAATCTAATGTGACCTCATCCTAATTTGAATGTATCTGCACAGACCCTATTTACAAATAAATTCACTCCTCCACGTGCCAGAGGTGTGAAGCCTTGAACATAGCTTATGGGGAACTCGGCTCTACTCACTACGGTACTCAAGGAAGAAAACAGAAGCCTGGGCTGTAAAATGCAACATAAGCTAAGGCAGTGCTGCGTTATCAAAATAAACAGCTGATTTAGTAATTGGCCTCATACTTCTTTTGTAAAACTCTAGACTACTGCAAACAAGCTTTAACCACCCTTCCCCGACTCCTAACATTTCACATCGGGATTTGTCACATCCAAGTGTACTCGGAGTAGGGCTGGTGCATTTTGTGGTGTGTGTCATTGCAGCAAACTTCCCAGAATCACCGTGAAAAGGACGGACTGAAATGGGATCTTTATCCAGCACACCCATGAACTGCCAAAGGACGAAACCAGCTTCGTGCTTCTCTAAAGGGAGAGGAATCAGAAGAAAAGTGATGAGAGTGATCTCTAGCTGGGAGTGGGATTTACGTGAATTTCTAAGACCACGGACCAAGTTGGGAAGCCTGGAGAGAGGCAGAAGAGGGCAGGTTTAGGACCGCCCAGTGCAAACCGCAGCCCTCAGTGCCCCCAGGCCTTAACTTTCCTGTCTGTAGAATGGGCACACTGACAGTACTGATCTCGCAGGGGTCTTCTGAGGATGTGGTGAGTTGATCGTGTGGAGGTGGCGCAGTGCAGTGGTGAGAGCCTGGATTCTGGGGTGAGACGGCCCAGGGACCCATCCTTCCCCACCACTATGCCCGCAGGGACCTTGGATGAGGTCCTCAGCTTTCTCGTTTGTCTCTCTGTAAAATAAAAGTAATACCTACCTCATTGTTGCTGTGATATTTAAAGGAGTAAATATGTGAAAATCCTTAGCACAGTGCCTGACACAATAAATGCTCTTCATTTCCCACATTAGGTGCTTGAGTGCCAGGATCACAGTAGAAGCTCAGTAAGTAAATGGTCATTGTTCCTGTCATAGCTGTTGTGTTCTTCTCCCCATCCTGTCCTCAGAAGGAGCGTCTGAGCCTTCTGTGAGTCAGCTAGGCCCTGAAAACAATGCTTTCCTAGGGGCATTCTACACTGTGAAAAGCTTGAACTTTCTAAACAGATACACTGAAAAGTGACTAACTTATCCCAGAACATACTGTGGGATTCTTTCAATAAGCCACTTAAACCACTTGAGGATGGAACTTTATTTACTCTCTCAATAGGCTTTTTTTTTTTTTTTTCAGGAACTTATTGCATAAAGTGGAGTAGATACTGATTTAGGGAAACATCCTGTTCCTTTGTCCATCGCACGTTTGTCCGAGGCAGTATCCACTTCTGTGCTTTGGTACTTCCACTCAAAATGTTTAGCTCTCATATTTTCTTATTAACTTCACCTAAGTGATCATGACTGATTTAAGAACTCCAGAATGTCAGCATTGAGTGTTGCCTGAGAAATTCCTAAATCACACCCACTGCTGGTTCTGCACTTCAGAATGTTGCCTCAGATGGTGAGAAGGTGGCTGTCTTTCTAGAACTTCCTCAGTCTCCTTTGCACGCAAGGAGGCTGCGTGTCTCCAAAGCTCCCTGTAGACATTAGTGCCTGGCTATGCTTTGATGCTCTTATGTGGGTCTGACCTTCTACTTAAAGCAGGGCATCTCAGATTCCATTTGTGACATTAGTCTCAAACCTGGGGTGGGGGTGGGGGTGGGATTAAAAACCCTGGATGCCTTGGCCTCCTGGAGACTGAGCTGTGTGTGATATGTTAAACCCTGCAATTGATGCAGAACCATGGTTGAGAACCATCAGTTATCATGAGGTACTGTTGCTGCTGAGTTCAAATTTGTACTGCTCACCACACAACAGGCCAGTAAATCAAAACACAAGTTGTTGGGACAAGGAATAGAGACTTTGAAAAGTCAACAGACCCAGAAGATGGTGGACTATTGTCCCAAAGAACCATCTTAACCTGAGTTAGAATTCATGCTTCTTTTATACTAAAGGGGGTGGTGGTGGTGTGATTGAGTGATGCAGGCTTCTTGGTGTCAGAAGCCTTTGTTCTTGCAACTGTCCACATAGGTCAGTTCACGGTGTTCCTGTAAATCTCCAACAAGACATGCTGTTCTCTGCAACCTTTTATCTCCATGTTAATGGAAAAATGTTATACCTTTAAAGGTCAGAGCCTTGAGAATGGGCCTTCCTGTACGTTTTAGACAGTAGGCAACAATTCTTGTAGCAAAAGCGACAGAAAACAAAGTTGAAGAAACAGATCCAATAGGGAGTCAGATCTGTTCTTCCCTTTTACAGTTTCCTTTATCCATGAGCATGTTGCCTTCTTAAGATCGGTGAATAACACAAGTTAAGTAATAAGAGCCTTGGGCTTCTCTGTTGACTTGGTAAAGAATCCTCCTACAATGCAGGAAACCTGGGTTCAATCCCTGGGTTGGGAAGATCCCCTGGAGAAGAAGATGGCAACTCACTCCAGTAGTCTTGCCTGGAAAATCCCATGGACAGAGGAGCCTGGCCAGCTGCAGTTCATGGGATTGCAAAGAGTCAGACATGACTAAGCTGCTAAGCACAATCAGAGCCCAGTGATTAATTAACTAATAAGAGCCTGAGGAATGACTGAGGGCTGGGGAAGCAACCTGGCTAATAGGGGCTGGTGGCAAGTCTAACTCGGAGCTTGTCTGAGGCTCATTTCTTTTTTTCTTTTGCCGTGTCTAAAAGCCTCTCGGGCTTGCAACAGCTGTGGCTCTGTGCTTGTACTGAGAGGAAGCTGAGACCCTCTTGGTCTTTGGTCAGCCTGTTCCGTGGCCACTGCCTCTAACAGTTCTGAAAAACTCAATTGTGCCTTCTGTTTAAGCAGCAGGAAGCCTAACTCTGTTTTTTGTTCTTAGTCCCTGGAGTACACTGAGGTTTAAAAGTTATGTTTGCTAGATGTTGGCATGCCAACAATCACAAATTTTTAAAAACGGAGGAAGCAGTTGAAATCGCCTGCGTGTTTCAGGAATGATGCATCCCTCCTCCACTGCTTCCTCCTCCCACCCTCGCGCGTCCCCTCATTTCAACTCGAGATGCTCTTGTGTCTGCAGCTGGGTCCCAAATGTTCTGTCATGGCCTTGGAATGGTTCTGTCACAGGCCAACGGGAATTTGAGGCTGAGATGTTACTGGCCAATGAAAAGGAAATATCAATAATGTCCTCTGCCAGCCTGGCAGTGGGGAGTAAGGGCAGCTAGCGCTGCGAAGAACTTCTCGACCAGAAGCTCTGAGAAGCAAGCAGGCAGCTGCACAGCTTAAATTGCCTTTCTTGTGACCTCGGTTGCGCCGTGGCCAGACCACCCTCCTTTTTATGCAGAAAGGTGATTGTGTGACTCCGTTCAGTTCATCTCACACACACACATGCACACCCCTCCATCGTTTGGAACGAGTTATTCCTAGTGGCCTTGCGGTTTGGGTCTTTATGCGCTGGGGAACATGTTTAATAAAAACCACACGATTCATTCTGACAGCCTTGGACCGTCTCCCCCAGAGTGAGGGGCCGCTCGTGACTGGCTTTCTTCTGTTCTCAGCCTGTGCTTTTGATTGCTCAACCAGGCATTCCTTTGAATTCATGTGTGTCCTTAAAAACAAAACAGCCGTGCTTCGGTATCGCAGACTCTTCCCTTCTCTGTGGTCGCTGGTGGATGTCTTTATCCTTCTGAGTGGAGAGAAGGCTGAATCCGAGATTAGTAAAGAAAAAGTGCCCCCTCCCGGCTCAGGAGTGCTGCTCGAGCCCCTAGCAGGCACGGAGTGAGACAGGAGAGGGTCAAGCCCACGGCCGCTCGTGTTCCATGTGGGTGGATGCGTTCCGAGGGTGTGGTCCTTCAGAGTCAGGACCCAGGAGGACCCCTGTCCTCAAGCCGACTGTGCTCAGGAAGAGGCAGGGTGCCTCCCGGCTGGTGGGGACAGGAGGCAGCTGGGCTTGAGTTCTCGCTCCTCCGTCTCTACGTTCTGTGTCTTGGACGTGTGCCTTGACCAGGCACCATGTCTCTTCCCTTTTGTGTCGTGGGAGACAGTGATGGTTCCCAGCTGACTGAAGAGTAGACAGCATTTTCACAGGACTCAGCGTGGGCACTCACAAATGGCAGCAGCTAAGCAGCGTGGACGCGGTAATCAGCGCAGTCAGCGGGCCCTTCGCATCCTGTCGTTTACGCTGACTTTGAAATCCCGAACAGTGTCAGGTTTCTGTCGTGCTTCTGTCAGATCTGGCCCTGCAGAACTTTCGACTTGTACCAAAACCCTAAGCCAATCTGGAAGAGCTGCCGCTCGTGAAAATCCTTAAGAGAATGTATCACAGACTGTGCAGGTCACTTCAGTAGGTGAGGTCCCACAAAGTGCTGAGCAGGATTGTTGACATCTGCGTCTGTGTGGAATGGCCACTTTGAGGTCAGATGATCGTTTGGGCAGGTCTGTGTCCGTTGATTCATCCATGCAGGACTTAAGACGGGTGGCCTTGTGGTGGCCCCATCATTGAAGGTTCTCCTGAGCACTTAGGTAACGGCGGGAAGCACCCTTGGGGAGTGTCGTGAAAGAGAACAGCAAGGGGACATCGGAACTGGCAGCAAGGTGGGCACCTGCTGACGAGGTTCTGAAGGCAGGCTCTGACTCATTCAGGGGCAGGGCTGGGGTGTGAAAGGGCCCCTGCAGACGGGTTTCTCGGCGTAGGGGTTGTGCGAGTGTCTCGTAGGCTGGAGTCTCCTGTAGATGAAGTGTGAGCGTGAGTCCATGGCCCTACTCTAACCATGGTGACATCTGAGCACTGCAGGGTCCCCATGTGGAGTCACGCTCCTGCGTCTGATATTAAGTCAGTGAATAAAGAGCTGGTGGCTGTGTTTCTCCCCACCCCCAACACAGGCTCTCCCATTCTCTCATCTGGGGGCTGCGGCCACGCAGATGACAGGAGGGAGATAGGCTTTGGAGTCAGGAGATCTGAGTCCAGCTGGCAGAGGGACCAGCAGTTTTCCCACCTCTCAGCTTCTTTTTGCTCACCTGTAAAATTGGAATGGTCCCGTATCTTTTTGGAGGACTGGTTTGGGATTTGGTTACAACCTAGGTAATGGGCTTCCCTGGTGGCTCAGACAGTAAAGCGTCTGCCTGCAATGCAGGAGACCCGGGTTCGATTCCTGGGTCGGGAAGATCCCCTGGAGAAGGAAATGGCAATCCACTCCAGCACTTTTGCCTGGAAAATCCCATGGATGGAGGAGCCCGATAGGCTGCAGTCCACGGGGTCGCAAAGAGTCAGACACGACTGAGCTTCACTTTCACTTTCGGTAATGGGAGGCGTGCAGTAGTTGCTTAAAGTTGTAGCACTTGTTATTTAGGGTTATTTCTCGATGTATCTGAACATAAGAGATGTGGGTTCAATCCCTGGTCAGGAAGATCCCCTGGAGGAGGGCATGGCAACCCACTCCAGTATCCTTGTCTGGAGAATCTCATGGATAGAGGAGCCTGGAGGGATACCGTCCATAGGACCACAAAGAGTTGAACACGACTGAAGCGACTTAGCACGCTCGCTCGCACGCATCCATGCATCTGAGCCCTCCGTATTCAAGGGTGGGAGGCTCAGCAGTGCCCATCCGTGAGCAGTGGGAGCCCTGACGCCAGTGTTCCAGCATAGGTGGCCAGGCACTCAGAAGACTTGTCCGTCCAGGTTCCCGTCCAGCAAGAATGAGGGGCTGATTCAACGCGTCCTGACGGACTGTCCATCTTTGCACCTTCAGACCAAGCGTAGACTCCAGACCTTTCCCTCTTAAATCTGCTTGATCTGAGCGTGTGTGGGCTTTGTTTTGGGCTATTTCCCAGCAGTCCCTGGATTCCCAGGCCTTGGTGTGTTGTTCCAGAGTCCCGGAAGCCTTTCCAGGATAGCCCTGGCCTTCTGGATCGTTCTGACCGTCTTATTGCACCTTCCCAGCTTCTGGGTAGCGCTGCACTGGACCGCATCACTGCCTTCAAATACCTGCTCTGCCCACAGTGGTCGCCCCTCCCTGCCCCGTGCATGGAAGTTCACTTGCCCTGAGGGGCCTGCCCAGTGCAGGAACGTTATTCTGGAAACCCTTTCCACTGGCAACCAAGCTGAGATCCTGCCAAATACAATAGGAGGACTTGTGCTGACTCAGGTAAAAACAAACAAACAAACAAATTTGAAAGTCACAAGGGGCTCGGCTTTTTCTGTGGACACTCTCCCTACACTGCCAGGGGGAGATATACGGAGCCCTGCAGGTGGTCCCTTCCAGCTCAGAGCATGCTCAGGAAGCCTGAGCAGAAGTGGATTTTTCCTCATCCAGGGAATTCTCCCTGGGAGAAAGAAGGAAGCAGCACTGAGGCCCGAGGTGACACGGAGACGTGCAGGCCAGCGAGGAGGCCGGGCGCTGGGTTCTTATGCTGCGGGGAGGCCCGGCGCGGGGTCTCATGCTGCGAGGAGGCCCGTTGTGGGGTCTCATGCTGTGAGGAGGCCCTGCGCGGGGTCTCACGCTGTGAGGGGGACCTGTGCAGGGTCTCATGCTGCGGGGAGGCCCAGCGCGGGGTCTCATGCTGCAGGGAGGCCCGGCGTGGGGTCTCATGCTGCGAGGGGGACCTGCGCGGGGTCTCATGATGCGAGGGGGACAGGCGCGGGGACTCATGCTGCGGGGAGGCCCCGCGCGGGGTCTCATGCTGTGAGGAGGCCCGGCACAGGGTCTCATGCTGCGAGGGGGACCTGCACGGGGTCTCATGATGCGAGGGGGACAGGCGCAGGGTCTCATGCTGCGCGGGGTCTCATGCTGCAAGGGGGACAGGCGCGGGGTCTCATGCTGCAGGGGGGCGTGTGCGCGTCTGTCTGCTGCCCCGGTGCGTCCTCCTCCACGGGTCCCCCTGCGCCCATCTCCCTGCTCTCCCAGCTCGGCTCACGCTGATGAAGGCTGGAAGCTGTAGAAACGAGATATGGGACAGTGAGTCCGCACCCTCTCTGGTCTACCTCTCTGCCGTCTGCTTCCCGCCTGTGACTGACTGGTGTTCAAAGGATCTGGTCTCTCTTCTTCATCAATGATGTGTAGACCCCTAGGAGTTTGGGGACACTGTTGCGGTGGTCCCGTGGTTAAGACCCACCCTTCATGAACTGCGGGTTTGACCCCTGGTCAGGAACTAAGATCCCACATGCCATGCAACCAAAAACAAAAAAGCTGAAGTTAGGTATGAGTGTAGCTGAAATAGTTTGACTCCTTCCCTTCATCAAAATAAGGGGAGGTTTTATTTTTATATCTGTGGGTTTAAAAACATGTATAAAATGTGTTTGGAGCAGTAAAGCAGTGAGATTATGATGGGAAACTTCAATTGAGGAGAATTTTGAGATGTGGCCAGTCTGATCAAATAATAATAAGTGTAAAGAGGAACTCATTTAAGTGTGTGTTGTATCCACCCAAATGTTCAATGGGATAAATCATAAAAAGAACTATAACATCTGAGACTTTATAATCAAGCAGATACTACAAACAAATGAGAAGGAAGAATTAATACATAGTTTTAGAACAACAGGCTTAGAATTTGGAAAAAACTTAGTATGATTGCTCATTTGATAACCTAACTAGATATTTAGGAAAAAGTAAAATATTTTGAAGTTTCATTTTAGGATCCAGACAAATAGTAAATGCATAATGCATGAAGGTATCATGATTTCCAATGTGATTACTTAAATCATTTATGCTTTTAATGTAAACAGGTACTTGGGGAGTAATACATATTAAGATTTTTCAGTTTTCTCTTAAGATTTTCTGTTTTCTCTTAATATATATATTAGAGTATTTCTAAGTGCTAAAAATATGAAATCCTTGTAATTTGTAATTATGTGAGTGCTAAGTCACTTGAGTCTTGTCCAACTCCTTGCCCCCAAGGACCATAGCCTGCCAGACTCCTCTGTCCATGGGATTCTCCAGGCAAGAATCCTGGAGTGGGTTGCCGTGTAATTATGAATGTTCAGCAATCTTCATAAAACATTGAAATCAAGTAACTGTTTTACCCAGGACTTGAGGCAGCACATGTTCATTCTATTTCTCCATCAACCTCTCCATGAAGTATTGAATAAAACAGTTATGTAAAGTTTCTTGGTCTCAAATCAAGTATTACAGTATCAGTTATAAAAATCCAGGTAGTTTACAAGTACATCATAAATCTGAGCGCTTTCTTTCATTCTAAGTAGAGACAGATACCTTTTAACTGCTCTCAAGATTTAGTTCCAAAGGAAAACTTTTCTTAGGAAGATACCTTGGATATAGATTTCTGAAGGTCATAAAGACTTCATGGAATAAGAGTTGGCTTTTCCAAATTTTACATCTTTATATGTACACTGAGGGCTTCCCTGGTGGCTCAGACAGTAAAGAATCCACCTGTAATTCAGGAGACCTGGGTTCAATCCCTGGGTCAGGAAGATCCCCTGGAGAAGGGAATGGCTACCCACTCCAGTCTTCTTGCCTAGAGTAGGTGTCTATTCTCCTTTCCATCACAAAACTAATATAAAAATTAGATATGGGAAAAGTTTAAATCTTATGTGTGTGTGTGCTAAGTCACTTCAGTCATGTCTGACTCTCTGACCAAATGGACTGTACCCCTCCAGGCTCCTCTGTCCATGGGGATTCTCCAGGCAAGAATACTGGAGTGGGTTACCAATACACAAGTACCATTAGTTCAAACTGGCTGTCTATCTTATATTTCTCAGATTTTCACGTAACTCTTAAAGATAGACTCCATCTATCACAGACCTTATGTCTACTGATACGAGACTTCGTTTGAGGTAAGTGGTATGATCCGTCAGTTCATTTATCCAGCGTCTGATTAATCCTGCACAACGTGCTGTCTTGCTTAGATCAGGCACTGTGCCTTGTTCTTTTCAGTGAGGGAGGGGGTAATAGATCAAACAGGAGCTTTTTGAGATGAGGAGACCCCGAGGTCAGCACAGCTCAGGTCCGATCTTAGTAATTCCCAAGGCAGAGAAGTATGGTCTTGAAGCATGTCTCTGTTAACATGATGCCTTACAGGCTTAAAAATGAAAAGCCTGCTAGCACGATTCTCCAGGGGGAAGTGTGGGTCTGAGAGCCATCCAAGGCGATGGGGGCATTGCTTCCAGCCCACTGGGAAAAGTCTGAAAAGTACCCGAGGGGTGTTAGCCCCCTGTTTTCACCCCACGTCTTGTCCTGTGACCTGCTCTTGCCTAGATAGGCAGTCACCCCCCTGATGGAAAATCGCATTTCTTTCCATTTTAAATAAAATCCCTATTCTCCTGGTTCTTGTTTCTTTTCTTGGCAGCTGACCTTTGGGCTGAGGAGCATCCTTTTGGGTGAGGCCTTGACCGTAATCTAGACTTGTGGTAACACAGACCGTAATCTAGACTCTCTTTAAAGTTGGTTTCCCTGAACAAAGAATCTCAGACCCAAATCTGTATGCATTTCGAAATTCCCTTAGACTTTCAAAAAGTGAGTGCCGAAAGTGTTCAGGGAAAGATGGGAAACACAAAAGAAACATCTGGTTCCTGTTTCTTAGGAGATTGCAGAGTAATTTTTTCAACTCCTCCCCGCCCCCCCTCACCCCCGCCCTGCCCCGTCACATGTAGCCACAATCCAGTGATTACGGCTAGATAATCTAGTGATTATGTTGAGCATCATTTCTGCTGTCATTGTATTAAATTCCTATGGTGCAGTGGTTCTCAACTTAGCCGTTCAGTAGAATCCCTGTGAAGCTTTTAGAATCCCTGATGCTTGGGTTTTGCTCCCAAAGATCCTGATATAACTGGTCAGGGGAGAAGCCTGGACTACTGGATTTGCACGGCCAAGCTTGAGAATCAGTGGCTCCCGTTACCCTGGGAAGCAGAGAAGACAGCTTTATTCTCACTTAGCATAAGTGATGAACCATCTTACCCAACGTTACCCAATTAGTCAGTGGCAGCATTATGATGAAAAACAAAGCCTTCCGTCCGAGTGGACTTTGAAGTTACATTTGGCAGTCTGTCCATCACACCACGGGCGTCGTGTGGGCCTCCTTGGTTGTTGCATTAAGAATCAGTTTCTGGGAAACCTCATGCGCTTGGTTTGACCCTGGAACTGCCCGTCTTCCTCGTCTCTCGCCCGTGCGCTGAGCTTCTGGTGTGGGTGGGAGACAGGAGGTGATGGGGCCCTTGGAGGAGCCAGGACTGAAGGGATGGACTTGGCACCAAGTCTCTGAGGACTCCCCCAGGGGGCGGGCTCCAGCCAGGACGCACTGCCCCCCTGAGCCCAGGGTGTGCATTCCTTCTCTGGGGAGCCGGCATCCCAGAGAGCAGGGAAGGGGCGGCTCCTTCGTCCGTTATGTTCTTAATACATACATTTGAAGTGGATCCAGCCTTCCGAATGTTTGAGGTAGTGCCGATTAACCTGGCATTCCTTATGCAGTCTGTGGTAACCACATTTGGGGTCCCCCATCCGTCTTTTCACCGTCACTTTGCAGGGCCTCCTCTGGCTCACCTTTCATGTTTTCCTGTCCCTTGTTGGCCAGCCATTCTTTTAAAGCAAGCATTCCCCATATCTGCCATTTTTGATCCCTCTCCTTACCTCTCTCCGCCTAATATCACACCTCCCAGCACAGACGCCCAAACACAGCCTGGTTTGGCAAGGCTGCCCACACCCCACAGTTCTGGAGGGTCCTCGTACCCCGGTGGGGTCAGGAGCAGGGCGCTGGGTGCCTGCTAGCTGCGAGGAAGCCAGGCCGCCCATTCGTGTGCTCTGGACCTCGTTACGTAGCAGGGCCTGGTTGCCCTCCTTCTGTGACTCCGTCAGAATTTCTCTTGACCTCACTATGGCCATAGTAGTAGATTAAAAAAAAAAAAGAAAATAACCTTTTCTATTTTTCTTTCTTTAATTTTTATTGGAATATGCTTGGTTTGCAGTGTTGTATTGGTTTCCAGTAAAAAAAAAAAAAAAACAACTCTTTTCTGTCCTAATAATAGTCCCTTTGGAAAGCATACTTTTTCTTCTAAAGGAGCTTGACTTGTCTGCTTTCCCCTTTCTTGTTTTTCTGTTCTTCCAATATTGAGTGCCTGCTGTGTGCAGTGATCTAGCTGTGTCCGTGAATGAAGCGGTCTCACGAGTCCTGCCTTCTTAGGCGATGTCGGTGTGGAGCAAGGGAGGACATTTATTTAGCACCTACTTTGTGCCAAGAATAACCTCATACTTTACAGAGCAAGGCGGCAAGGCAAATAAATAATATGCCAAGTACTGTGTTGATAAAAAGAGTAAAACAGTTCCTGGCCCTCCGTTCACAGCCTATTTAGGAAATAAATAGAGAATTAACTATGGCTTTGTACAGTCGAGACGGAGAAGGCGATGGCAGCCCACTCCAGTACTCTTGCCTGGAAAATCCCATGGGCAGGGGAGCCTGGAAGGCTTCAGTCCATGGGGTCGCTGAGGGTTGGACACAACTGAGTGACTTCACTTTCACTTTTCACTTTCATGCATTGGAGAAGGAAATGGCAACCCACTTCAGTGTTCTTGCCTGGAGAGTCCCAGGGACGGGGAGCCTGGTGGGCTGCTGTCTATGGGGTCTCACAGAGTCGGACACGACTGAAGCGACTTAGCAGCAGCAGCAGTAGTACAGTCAGAATGTATAACGTGCCGTGGAACCACACGTGATCACCTGTTCCTTCCCCTATCAGATCAGGAAAGGGCCGACCCGTGCAGAGGGCGTTGGGAATGACTTTGGCCTCTGAGCAGACAGGGAAGGCAGCTCTATTCGGAAGGAACTGGGCGGGCCAGAGAGCAGAACACGGGTGATGAGCATGGTATCGGGGTATGGCCAGGAGTGAGGGCATCCGCCAGGGAACAAAGCCGGCAGTAAAGCTTTGAAGAGCTTTATGAACCCGTAGGGATGGCCCTGTAGATAAGAGGAAACTATTCCAGGTTTCACAGAACAGTGTGTTCCAGAGCTCACCTCGGCGGAGCAAGGGACACGTACGGGGCAGACTGGCTAGGATTCCGAGCTCTGGGTGTCTTCCGTTCAAGCCGTGGTGACAGCTCTGGTCTCCGTCATAGGGCCGTAGGGTGGAGAAGAGTCGAGGAAACTGGACCCGTCGTCGTCCAGCGTTTGTGCCTGGACGTGCCAAGCGTGAGGCAGGCAAGGAGTCAGAGGAGACCAGGTTCCTGGCTTGGGTGTCTGGAGGCACCATCAACGGAGAATGGGGACACACCAGGGCTTGTCACACCAGGAGGAGGTTGTCAGGGGCTTAATGGCTTCTGATGGGGACGTGGTTCTTTCTCGCATCTTAACGTTTGTCCCGAGGTCAATCCTGAGACGTAAGTAGGTGGGATAGTCTCACCCCATTTAACAGCAAATGAATGAAAGTTAGGACACTGAATCACCAGCTGGAGCTGTGAGCACGGGGTCAGTGAAGCCTGGAGGCAGATGGGTTAAACTCCAGCTCGGTTCCAAGGTTACAATCCCAGTATTCAGACTCGTCAGGATTGAGAAGTTGGTAACCTGTACTTAAGTCTTAGGGCTTCTCAGGTGACACAGTGGTAAAGAACCCGCCTGCCAATGCTGGAGACACCAGAGGCTTGGGTTCGATCCCTACTTAAGTCTTAGGGATGGGGACTGAGACCGTTTTTTTTTCCTGGATTGTATGGATATAACAAGTTTAAAACAGGGTGTTGAAAAATTTGCCTTGGCTGTCTTTGTTCTGTATCTGTTCAATGTGCAAATGCAGCCAGCTCAGAAAAAATCCCCTAAAATTAGTTTAGGAAGGCAACTTGGCAGTTATCTGGGAAAGCTTGATTGTTTCTTTAGTGGATTAAGTGTGTTTTAAATTTAAGTGAAAACTGAGTTAAGAAAAATGATAAAGTAAATTAAGCACTTATATTTATGATTAAAGACCAATCTGTGTACATCTGTTTAAATATTAGTGATATTTAGAATTAATAAAAATGTTCTCTATGAAAGAAAACATCCTTTTGCATAAACTTAAAATAGGTGATTGAGGGACTTCCCTGGGATCCAGGGGTTGAGGACCTGTGCTTTCAATGCAGGGGACATGGGTTCAATCCCTGGTCAGGGAATTAGGATCTTACCTACTACATGTTACAGCAAAAAAAAAAAAAAAAATGATAATTGAGTAAGAGGTTTGGACTTCTGTTTAAGTATAGGAACGTGAGAGACATTAATTTTACTACTTAATCATAGTAAAATAAACCGAAGATGATTCAAAGAAAGAGAAAAATAGCCCATGCTCTCCAAACAAGCTACAGATTTAATGCAATCCCTGTCTAAGTACCCATGACATTTTTCACAGAGCTAGAACAAATAATCTTGAAATTTTATGTAGAACCATAAAAGACCCAGAATTGTCAAAGCAGTTCTGAGAAAAGAGAACAAAACGGAAAGCATAACCCTCCCAAGACCTCCGACAATACCGCAAAGCTGCAGTAACCAAAACATGTGATATCAGCATAAAACGGACATACGATCAGTGGGACAAGATGCAGAGCCCAGGTGTGAAGCCACACACCTCAGTGTGGTGTCAATGTACCTTTGACAAAGCAAGAATATACGAAGGAGAAAAGACAGTCTCTTCAACAAGTAGTGCTGGGAAAGCTGGACAGCCAGCCGCATGCAAATCACGTTAAAACACATCTTCACATCACACAAAAATAAACTCAGAATGACTTAAAGACTTGCATGTAGGATGACACCATAAAACTCCTAGAAGACAACACAGGTAAAACATTCTCTGACATAAATCATAGCGATATTTTCTTAAGTCTCCCAAGGCAATAGAAATAAAAGCAAAAATAAACAAATGGGACCTGATCAAACCTTGGAATCTTTTACTCAGAAAAAGAAACCATAAACCAAGTGAAAAGGCAGCCTACAGACTGGGAGGAAACATTTGCAAACAATGTAACCGACAAGGGGTAATTTCTAAAATACACAAACAGCTCATGTAACTCAGTAACAAAAAAACCCAAACAATTCAATCAAGAAACGGGCAGAAGACCTAAGTAGACCCAGAGACATGAAAATGGCCAACAGGCTCATGAAAAGAGGCTTAACCCTGCTGATTATTAAAGAAATGCAAATCAAAACTACAGTGAGGCACCACCCCACACTGGTCAGACGGCCATCGTTGAAAAGTCCCCAAATAACAGTTTTGGAGACAGTGAGGAGAAAAGAGAACCTCCTACAGTTCCTATGCGAATGTAAGCTGGTATAGCCACTATGCAAAACGGTATGGAAGTTCCTCAGAAAATTGCAAATAGAGTTGCCACACGACCCAGCAGTCCCACTCCTGGGCATGTGTTTGGAGACAACTCGAATTCCAAAAGATCTGCACCCCAGTGGTCATAGCAGCACCATTTATAGTAGCCAAGACATGGAAGCAACCTGCGTTCCCACTGACAGATGGACTGGACACAGAAAACGTGGTACGTACCTACAGACGATGGAGTATTACTCAGCCATAAAGAGAAGGAGATAATGCCATTTGCAGCAGCACGGGCGGCCCTCGAAGTTATATTACTAAGTGAAATGAGGCAGAAAGAGAAAGACAGATTCTGTATGGGATCACTTACGTGTGGAATCTAAAACAGGATACAAATGAACTTATTTACAAAACAGAAACAGGTTCAGACATAGCAAACAAACTCAAGGTTACCAAAGGAAAATGAGGTTGAGGGGGAATAAACTGAAGCCTTTGGGATTAGCAGATGAAAACTACTATATATAAATAAGGATCTACTGTGCAGCACAGGGAATTGCACTCCATCTCCTGTAATGAACCATAATAGGGCTTGAGTCAGTCATACTGTGCATAACTGAGTCACTTTGCTGCGCACCAGAAACGAAGAACACTGAGAATTGGCTATACTTCAGCTTTTTAAAAACCCAATCATAGTGCTATTTTAAAACTAAAATTCTGGGACTTCCCTGGGGGTCCAGTGGCTAAGACTCCACGCTCCCAATGCAGGGGGCCCAGGCTCAAACCCTGATCAGGGAACTGGATCCCACATACTCTAAAAAGAATGGATCATTGAAAATGTCCAAATGCAGTTTAAAAATTGAATGTAATTGGAAGTCCCCCTGAAAAATAATTGCAGAAATGTGTTCATATAGGTTTGTATGTTGAGCTTCCTTAAGGCATTTGGATTTATAAATTTTAATATGTTGAGTGTTTTTCAAACGAATGAAAACTCAAAAGTAACTTGAATGAGTTTCTGTACCACTCTCAAGAGGACAAAACACCCACAGACATAAAATCTAATTTACGGTTAGCATTCTGACTCTGCTCACATGGTGATGAATAATCCTTGTGCCTTGCCGGCCACCGTGTGGCTGAGTAGTTACCCTCATGCGTGTGTACACACACACATGCGTGTACACACACATGCCTCCTGGCTCCCCTGTAGTCCTGCCGCCTGAAGTGCAGGTCTTTGCCCTTCCCCACTCCATCCCCCACTTCAAGCCCTGGATCACGGAACTTCCTTAAGATCTGTCTTCTCTCAACTCGGTTAGAGTTTCAAGTCCGTACCTTGCAGTTTAGCCGTTTATATGTTTTCTCATCACGGTCTCTCATTCTTTTTGTATGTAGGTCTTAATTCCTGCTCTGGTTAGGAAGATCATCTCTCTATTTCTCACATCTTCGTTCCAGCCAGTCATCTCCCAGATGTGCTTAAAGAAAAGACTGAGAAAAGGCAAAGCTGGCCCTGTGTAAGAGTCGTCTGTCAGGCAGTGCCACGGCACAGCACGAACTTAGCTTCAGAACACCGTGGGTCCCAACTCGGCTTCGTTCTTTCTTAGTTGTGTGCACTTGGCAGATATATTTAGGCTGTCCAAGTATTGGTTCACTCAGCTTTCTAGCCCAGTGCCTGGCACATTAATAAGGCCCCATAAATGCTCGTTGTTTTGGCAAGCCAGCTGCCCGGAAAGCTTCCACCTTCCAGGGAAGAAGGGAAGTGGCACCAGCTTCAGCTGAGGATGCTCCTCTCATCCGAGCAGCCCACAGGGAGGATGGGGCAGCTGGGGAGGCACCCGGGCCCTCTGTGACAGCCCCAGGGTTCTGCTGTCCCAGAGACAGTCGGGGGTTGGGGTCCCCTGCGGAGCACGTCCTTCTGAGCTGCCATTGCCTCGCTGGCTAGAGAGAGGGTTAGGCCGTGTGGAAAGGTGATACTCTGTCAAAAGATGGAGATCTTATTTGACACTTGGGATTTGTCCCACTCACTCTTAACCCCTGCAGAGGGGAGTGAAGATTGTTGATAAGAAACCATCCTTCTAGCCTGCCCTGTAGGCTTGCTGCTTCCGCTCTGAATTCCACAACCTCTTAGCAGGGGTGTGTGCTGACTCCAGAGCGGGAATGATCTTGTCCCCTCAGTCTCGCATCCACGCAGGGCTCTGGAGTGCGCAGACCAAATAGATTTCAGCCAGCAAACCAGGCAGACCTCATCCTGCTCCTGAGACCTTGTAGACATCTGTTTCCTCAGTGGTGATAAACCTCAATCAGTGGATACGTCAACCTGAACTTGGTATTTAAGCCTCAGTCTCGGTGTTGAAACCTTTAGTTCAGGGTTAGAAATAATGCCGTTTTTTTCTGCATTCAATAAGCAGAGAAATGCTTTTTGACAAACCCTCTGCCTTGCCCAGGTGTTTGTACATGCTCAGTTGTTCAGTTGTGTCCAACCTTTTGCGACCCCATGGACTGTATAGCCCACCAGGCCCCTCTGTCCATGGAATTTTCCAGGCAAGAATTCTGGAGTGAGTTGCCGTTTCCTCCCCCAGGGGGTCTTCCCGACCCAGGAATCAAACTTGCGTCGCATTGGAGGGCAGTTTCCTTACCACTGCACCGCCTGGGAAGCCCTCTTGCCAAGAGTAGGCTTCTCCTGAAAGAGTCTTCAACTGTGATCTTTCTGTTTTCTGAAAAATCTGAGTTTCTGTGTTTCCTTTATGAGCTGTGCTCAGAAGGTTGGAAAGAAAGGCTACACGTGAATAGGGGTCCTTTCCTTTTGTTACTGCCCTCTAATCCTGCCCTCAGCCGGAAGCAGGTGTAGACGACACACTACCTGGTGAGACCTAAGAAAGAACAAAGCACGCGCACTGATGCCCTGTGACGTCGGAACCTGGCTCAAGGCCCCGTTGTTCTCCCGATGGGAGCGCCCGCGCCAGCTGGGAGGCTTGCCGGGTACATTGACCTCCCAGTCCTTAGGAAAAAGCGCGGTACTACGGACGGCTTATGTCTCCATTTTCTTAGTGCGAAGGCATGAGGCTTACACAGTAAAAGCAGTTCGGAGAGCCGCGTGAGCCTGCTGCAAAGGGCGTTGGCTTGCAGGGGCCCTCATAAAATTAATTTTTCATAGGGGGCCTTGGGGCTGTGCTTGCCAGCCTCCTGTTGGCAGCGCGTGGATCCCAGAGCTTTGGTAGGGAAGGGAGGGGCTGTGTGCGAGGGGCGCTCCGCCTGCTGGCCGCTTGGGGGATGCACCTGTCGCCTCCGGTCTCTGTCTGGGGCTCGGCTCAGATCAGGTGTCCACCTGGAGGGGCGGGGGTGCCAAATCGTTGTCCGGGGGCGCTTTGGAGCCCTCTCAGGAAATGGCTACAGATGCCCGTGTTTCTTCCCCATTTCAAAGACAGGTCAGACAGGCCGTTATGTTCAGAGCACCACGCTAACGTCCTCTGAAAAGGAACGCTCCAACGGTTCCCTCAAAGCACCTTTAGGCCAGCTCTGTGGGATTCCAGAGCCTTCTGTTGTTCTGTTTTATCACATGCTGCTCGAGGGTAAGATTTCCTTTGGCTGGAGTCTAGCCAGGCTTTCTGTTCTGGCGGCTAATGTTGGTCTGTAATGTGATGACAGGGTGGCTTTGGGGGAGGAACGGGTAGGGAGAGGGGGAGCTTGGAACAACATGAGATGGTCTTTGTGTCAAATGTCTTACCTTGGGAATTACTTGTAAACAAGTTGTTCACTGGTACTTAATATGTCTGAAAAATATAAGCACACAGTAAGTGTCACTGACTCCAACGCCCTTTATCAGGCGTTTCAGTGCAGTTCACACTCCTTGGTCATTCTTCCTGACTCCAGCCCCCTCTGTGCCAGCCGGATTAAGCCACTATTTTAAACCTAGTGTTTATCGTTTCAACATACTTCTGTTCACTTTTGTTGCTTTTACGTGTGTATCCCCTGAGTGATATGGTCTTCATGTTTTTAAGCCTCGCATAAATGAAATGTTTTCCTTATTCTTATATGAGTTTTCCCTTGCTCAGTATCAGGTGTTTTTGTGTATTCCTGTGGACCCAGGTAGGCTTGGGCAATCCATCTTCACTTTTCTGTGAAATCCCATTGCATGAATGTACCAAATTCCAGAGTATTGATCGGTGCAGAAATGCTGTCTTCATAGCGAATGGAGTCTTTTTCTTGTCCAGTCATGTTGAAATAACGGTCTCCCATAACTGGATTGTTTTCTGCTGTGAGTAGGTTTTCTAGTGTAGCTTTTCATTTGGAAAACTTATGCTTTGGTAATGTTTGTTATTAGAAGAGGAATAAACCCTCACAGAGAGGCTTCCCCCGTTGCACAGCAGTAAAGAATCTACCTGCCGATGCAGGAGACGCAGGTTGGATTTCTGGATCGGGCAGATCCCCTGGAGGAGGAAGTGGCAACCCACTCCGGTATTCTTCCCTGGAAAATCCCATGGACAGAGCAGCCTGGTGGGCCACAGTCCAAAGGATGGCAAAGAGTCAGATGTGACTGAGCCCAGACCCTCTCAGAAAATGGCCATTTTGCAAGTGGATTCAAATAATGAAATCTGAAGACTGGATTGCAGGAGGGTAAAGGGGATATGAGGTAAAGATACTTTTAGAGTGAAGTAGGCCAGAGAAGTATGAAGTCCTTGGCTCAACAGCGGCCATCGGGATTGAGAGAAGTGTAAAGATGCGAGAAAGGGTGAGGATCGAACCTTTGGAACTTGGTGGACCAGATGTGGAGGAAACACCGGTTTCTGTCTGGCTCTGGTCCCATTGTTCATTCTAGACCAGTCTCTAGCATATGAAATTCTTAGGAGGGAACCAGTTTAATGGTGATGAACGTGGATTAAGGTTTAGGCTGGTTGAATTTGAGATGCCTGTGATGTCCGGTAAGCAAGTGCATATGTGAGGCTGGGGTACAGTGGAGAGGTGCGTGCTGGAAGTAGAATTCTGAGGGTCATTGGCACGTGAATGTCGGATGAAACCATGGAAGTAGACGTGACTCCAAAAAAGAGCGTGTGCAGTGAGAGGGGAAATGGCTGGAGACAAAACCCATCAGAACGCTGAGGAGCAGAGCGTGTGCAGTGTGAAGGGTTGACACCTAAAAAAGAGGGAGATGAGTGCTGTCCTGAAAATAGGGAGACTGGTTTCAGGAAGGAGGAATTGATCACCAGACCGGAAGTGACCAAAGTCAGCTTAGGCGAGACTCAAGTCCACTGGATCTGGCATCAAAGAGGACCTTTGATGCCATCAAAGGGCTATTTGACCCCATCAAAGTGGGGGCCTTCAGGAGAGCCAGGTCAGGGGAAGGGTGGGGTAGAGGCTGGAGTATGAGTCAACGTAGGCTGGATAATGAGAGAAAGGGAGCAACCGAGGCAGACTCCAGTTTCAAGAGGCTAGGTTGGGCCTGAGCAAAACAGATGGCAGCAGGAGGGTAACAGGAGGGTCAAGGGAAGTTTTGTTTTGAATCTAAGAGAAGCACAAACATGTTTATGTGCCGAAGCGGGAAAGATCAGTGTCAGAGGAAAACTTGATGATGAACAAGAGAGGAAGTAATCACATTGGTCCATGGGAAGGAATGGAATCCAAAACAAGTGGAAGGATCACCTTTGGGGAAGAGAAGCTGTCTCTTTCCACTGAGGAAGACCAGAAGAAGGAAGACGCATGTGAGGATATAGATAAACTGCAGGGAAGCCAGGAAGACACATGTGAGGATTTAGATAAACTGCAGGGAAGCCAGGAGGCTGAGGCTGGAGCTGCCACTGGGCCTCTGCAGGCACGGCTCCTCTAACCACCACTGATCGGGAGAGATGTCTGATTGTCTTACGAGTCATTCAGCATCACTTTCTCGAGAGCAGCACTGTCCGATGGAGTAGCCATGGGCCACTTGTGGCTCTTTACATTTAATTAAAATTATATACACTGAAGCGATTATGTTCCTAAATGCTCCCTGGTGGTTCAGATGGTAAAGAATCTGCCTGCAATGCAGAAGACCCGGCTTCAGTCCCCGAGTCAAGAAGGTCCCCTGGAGAAGGGAATGTCTTCCCACTGTAGTATTCTTGCCTGGAGAATTCCATGGACAAAAGAGCCAGGTAAGCTACAGTCCGTGGGGTTGCAAACAGTCGGACACAGCTCAGTGACTAACACTTTCACTTTTCGAGAGTTTCTGTTCCTAAATGCTCTAACCATGTTTCAAGGGTGCAGTAGCCACGAAGCGGCCACGTATTGGACACCAGAGCTGTGGCATATGTCCACCGTCATAGCAAGTGGTTAGCCCTCCCTGTGGTAGAGACCTCCCTGAAAACTGCCCCGCTAAAACCGCAGCCTTCCATTTGAATCAGACATTCATCTTCCTCTCTAAGGATACTTGATGCCGTTCACCTCAAGTGTCAACAATTTTAAAAAGTACATAAACCTTACATGCCAGTAGCCAGATCAGACAGAGTCTGGTTCACAGGAAATGCTGAATAAATGGTCATTCAAAACGCAAATGAATGAACAAACTGAAAAGTGAATGAATGAATGAATGGGTGCATTGGCCTGAGTCTTTGGGCCTTAAGGTGGTGAAGCTTGGGGTTCTGTATGGATCAAATAAGTGTACATCCATCCACAGTAAACACCTTATTTTTATTATATAAGGTGTTTGTGTTATTTGCTCAGTCGTGTCCAACTCTCTGTGACCCCACGGACTGTAGCCCGCCAGGCTCCTCTGCCCATGGAATTCTCCAGGCAAGAATACAGGAGTGGGTTACCATTCCCTCTCCAGGGGATCTTCCCAACCCAGGGATCGAACCCAGGTCACCTGTATTGCAGGCAGATTCTTTACCATCTGAGCTACCAGGGAAGCCCATTACATAATGTATACACCTTATAATAATAAATTATATTAATAGAATTTGAAATGTTCACAGTTCAATTCCATTTTTCCCTTAGAAATCTTTCCTTTTCTTGAGTAGTTGACAGATTTTTAGCTTCAAAGAACCTACCCCAGATCATTCCATTGCTGATATAAAATTAAAATTAGGCCTTATTCTTAAACTTTCCCTGGAACATACCTCTTAAGAAGGCAGTGGAGGCCGATGGGACCTCCTTTCCTTAGAAATGCCTTGGTAGGCCTTGGTAGGAACAACACGAAGTTATTTTGTCTCCCGTCTTGCACTTGGCCTGTTTGCTAAATAGTCTATTTAACAAGCCAGGAGTAGGGCCCTGGGGTCTGGAACAGAAAGTTCACTATAGTGTTGACCTATAAGAAGTTTTAAAAATCATTCTCGGGAAAAAGCTTTGTGAATAGCACAACAATAATACCAGCTAACACTTATTCAGTACTTGTGAGTCAAATACTGAGTAGCTTGTTAGACATTTCTTTTTAATTTTTAGTATCAGCACCTCGGACACATGCCTTTACTATCCCCATTTTGTATGCAGTTAGCCAACAACCTGTGGCTTGAAGAGATGGATGACAGTATTTGTGTCCCACAGTGAGTGGTTGGAGTTTGAGCAAAGGTAGATGCTGAAGCCTGTGTTTAACCACAGTGCTGCATGAGCTCCCAGGCTTCCAGCTCTGGGGTGAAATCTGATGCTCTCAAGGGCAGCTGAAGGGCGCAGCAGGAGGGCAGGGAAAGAAACAAGAGGAGGTGAACGCTGACCTTCAGCCGTCTTCCTTTTCGCTTCGGTTGGTCTGTAGTATGGAAGCAGTCTTGCCTCACTTGCATTTTCACAAGCAGCCCCCAAGCAGAGGTGCCCCATAGTTCATTGTATTTCTCAGCTATTGGACGTTTGGAATGGTTCTGCAAACTGAACAGTATTGGATATGGTGGTAGGTCTCCACTGCAGTGCAGCCACATCTGTGCCGTAGTCCATCTTTGAGTTGGTTCAAAGATGATCAGGCATTGAGTGTGAAGGAGGATCTTCGTGTCTTACAGGAGCTTGTGAGCCATGGTCCGCAGCACTGGTATATGGTTATGTAAGTATCAGCCCAAACTATGTCAGATTAAAGGACTAAATCCTCTCACTCTACATTTCCAGGTGCACTGGACAGAATTTGTGGGTTGACTTTTGTCTAAGAGTAAATACTGTTCTTTCCCTTCATCAGTCTGATGCAATGAGTGTGTTTACGGGTTTTCATTAAGAATGTGGGTGTTCACTGTAAAAGGCTTTTCTGAGCAGCTGGTAAAATGTAGAGCAAGAGAACTAGCATTGTGTTTATAAACATAAGGTGAACCCATTTTGGTTAAGGAAACTTAGGCTCAAAAGTCAGATTTCTCAGATAAAAAGCTTTAACCGGGTTTTCTTTGCATTATGAAACAGCCAGAGTGACATAAAGGTCCAAGATAAAATATAGCCTCCAGGGATTATTCTTGATGTGTTTCTTGACACCCGTCCAAGGTTTATGTCACCCCGTGGTCCATGGAGATGCTTGATTTACAGCTGTCTACCGGCTCCAAGACAGGGCCCGAAGGCAGTAGGGGTTTATATATGGGTGTTATCTTCCAAGATGAAAGTCGTGTTTACTGCTGTATCCAAAGACGATTTGTAATGGGATGTCATAACAGCCTTGTTAGGTTTGTAGATAATTAGAACAAAGTCTCCTTTATAAACAAAAACAGGAAAAAGGTGCGTAGGAAGTCAGCATTTCACGGGTGTAGTTTGTGCTTGGCTGTGTGATTGCTTTCTTCATCACAGATGCCTTTCTGCTTTCCCTGAAAGGTCACTGTATCCTTTTCTCTTGCATCTGAGGAATTTCCTTCTGAGCAACTGACACTCCAAGTTTGGGGAGTTCTGATGCTTTTAAGCTCAGTTGTGAGCCTACAGGAGACCCTCGGGCGTGAACGGCCCTCCGAGAGCTCTGCAAAGCATTTTCCTGAAGCGGTTGCTGAACAGTTAAGGATTAAGCTATATTACGAAGAAAACTCTGCTTGTCCAACTTTTAAGTTTGGGGTAAATTGGATTTTATCCCAAAGCACAGTAGGAGCTGAAATCAGCCCAGTGGCTTGGGAGGGTAACTTGCCTCGGGCAGGAAGCTAGAGCTGGGAAACTCAAGCTTTCTGGTTCCTGGCCTCAGCCGATCTCCAACCCCCTCCAGAGACCTGGCCTAGGAGGTTTTCCAGGGAGCAGGTCACTTCCACCATCACCTTTTCCCATGGAAGCTGCCAGGAGGAGGGCAGGCCATCCCAAAGCTGCTTTGCTGGGCTGGGGTCCCGTTCGCTCTGGGGCAGTCGAGGCTTCCTTGGGTGTTTCATCTCTGATCACAACCCAGATGCGTTTTAACTCTCTGCTTGGGGTGTCCTGCTTTCTCATCCAGCTAGGAACGTGTTACGGGGCTAAGTGAGAGGCAGAGGGCGGGGTCCATGAGAGCAGAGGTGGGGAGGGTCTGCGTGGAGGTGGAAGGGGCTCCCTGCCACCATCGTTAGGTGCCTGGTTTCCCAGCGAGGTCTTCGCCTGTGAAAGAAGATCGGGAACTTGCCCATCACAGTCAGCGCATGAGATGCTCGGGACCCGATGGGCCAGCACAGGGCATGGTTTCCTCTTTCATACACCCACTGCCAGCACCCACCTGGACCACTCTTTTGTCCTTCAGAGGTCAGTTTGAGCTGTGATTCCTCCACACAAAGCCCTCCCCATCTTTGCTGGGCAGCAAGGCGCTCCCCTCTGTCAGTGCTGGGGCCCTGTTCCTGCCCTGGGCCCCCCTCACTCCTTTTGCCTGCCTCCCACCCCTGCCTCTGGTCACCCCAGGTCTCTTCTCTGTAACTACAAGATTAGGCTTTTCTTATTTTGTTGCTGTTGTTGTTTTAAGCTTGCACATATCCACACAGAGGCTTTATTGTCCTTAAAACAGTTTAGCTCTTACCTGTAGCATGTTCCAGAAGACATTCTATCAAAAAGAACGAGGCTCCTCATGCTGCCAGACCCCACCTCCCCTTTCTCTATTTCTACTCACTTTGCCTCCCGTGGGACAGGCCCCCCAGCCCCTACACCATAGGAGAGGTGTCCCCAGTGGGTACTCAGCAATAGCTGCCCACAAGTGAGTGATAAGTTTTGAAAGACTTGGATATGTCCTCAAAATACATTTAATGCTAAGCTGGCAAAAATAGGCAACTCGTGGTTGAATTTTGAAGGACCAGGAGTCCTGGTCAAGTGCATATCAAGGCTATCATGGTGAACAGTAGTTCAAGTTGACCGTGGATGCAAATACTTATTGAAGCAATCATATACAGTGGAAGTTGCTCCTTCACTAACTCTCCCATATCTATCAGCATGAAATCACCATTTAATCGACATTGCTTAGTTGCCATTTTTCTGCTGTAAAAGTAGATGAGGAATTAACTCCTAAATACAGGTGATTGTAAGCAGGTGCTTAGGAGGCGTGTTAGTTTAGGTCAAAGGAGTAGTAAAATTGCTGATTTTTATGTCTGTTCTAGTAAAGTGGTCTGCGGAGGAAAGGGTCAGCTTGAGACCGTCTTTTGCTTTTTAGTGGATAAGTTTCTATTTTGCATCTCTTTCACCCCTAAGTGTACAAAGAGGGTGAACGTCCTCTGTGCGCCTGGGACCGCGGCTCCGTCCAGTAACGGAGCTTTTGGTTTTGTAGGTCCCTGGACGCCTCACACCTTCCTGGAGTGAAGAGGGGCCCTACTTAGACAGGATTTCCAATTCCTTCTGCCTCTTCCCTCCCAAGGATCCTGCCTCATCGGCCTGCCCGAGATGGGATAAAGTACCGAGAGAAACGTGAGAAACCTTTTCCTACTCAGACTTTTCAACAGGTAACAGATCCATTATCAGCTGTCATGAGTATGGAGTGTCAGGCTTTCTGCTTCATCTCTTAATAATCCTACAAAGAGACATAAGAGACATGAGTTCGATCTTTGGGTTGGGAAGATCCCTGGAGTAGGAAATGGCAACCCACTCTAGTATTCTTACCTGGGAAATCCTAGGGACAGAGGAGCCTGGTGGGCTACAGTCCACGGGGTCGCAAAGAGTCGGACACGACTGAACCCACACACAGCCCTACACGGGGCATCCTTTTTAGATGTAGAAACTGAGGCCTGGAGACGATGAAAACCTCTCAGCCCGGGGAAGCTGGACAGAACTTTTGAGGTCCCTCCAGGCTGCAGGCGCTACCTCAGATCCCCTTTCTGATGTTTGAACTGTGTTTTCTCTCTCTTATCTGATGATGTCTCCACTATTTTCACAAGGATGAGAGGTTGTCTTTCTCATAAAATAAAATTAGTATGTTTCTTTATAAAAGATAAGAGAATTTTCTGGGATGGAAGGAAAAAAAACAACTGCTTTGTAGTAGGAGCTGGATGTTAATTTCATTTTGTGTTCCTGTTGAATTTCACAACAACATAGGAACATAGAATTACTTAGTAGATGATTCTCTAATTACTTTAAGATGAGCAAAACCTTATTTTGAAGCTGGGAGCTATGTTCCCTGGAGAAAGTCAAAGACTACATTTAAGTCAGATGTTTTATAGAGAGGTGAGCCATCATTATCTGTATCATTATCAAATTCTGCCTCTTCACAGGAGTAGAGGAGAAAGATTGTTTTAGAAATGAAAAGAACTTTATCAAAACCTTTCAGCCAAGCACCTCAAAGACCCAGTTGACATGTGATCGATGCAGCCTCGCAACAGAGTTTCTCCCATTCCTTCAACTTCTGAGAGCAGAGTTTCAGGCCCCAGGGACTAAATTCTATGCCTTGATATTTGAGGCTGCAGGAGCCATGACCATTCTTCTCCCAGTGGTCATTCCAGGACCTTCTGAGTGAGTGGTTAGCATTGATTATGGTACCCACACACCCTGGATTTTTGTCTAGGATCATCTTAAACTCAATATTTTGTTTTACTAGTCTTTGGTGTGTAATGATAGCTAACAAATTGAGTGTTCTGTGTTCCTGGGAGCACGTGAGTGCAATTTAAGCATTTTCTCCTTGAGTTTTCATGACGACCTTATCACTTCATGTATGGTTCCAGACAGTGAGACACGGAGGTTTAGCGAGGTGTCCGAGGGATGGGAGCCTGTGAATGAATTTGAGGCCAGGTTTTAACCTCAAGGCTAACTTCAACCCTGGGTTCTTTGGTTTTGTCAGACCCCATGCTCTCATTTGGGCTTGGAGACTGGCCATCTTGCACCCTTCCCCTCCGTGGTCCTGGGGTCCCACTTCTACTGGGCAAGATAAGTTATGCCCCCCGATTCTTGGGCACTTTGACCTCTCTGTGTCCTGTGAGATTGCCCCCTTGCTCAGCGCCTGGCTCCTTCCTGGGGGATCCCCCTCCCCCATTCTGTTCTTACTTTCCTGAGTCCTACTCTTGCTTCAAGGTTTCCCGTTAAGTCTTTCCTGGTTCTTTCAGCTTATTATGATCCTGTTTCTCTCCCCTCTTGGAACATGGCGTTTTCCCTTCACACAGCGACTTGTTACACACCCTGTCTTTGTTGTGGGTATTTTCTTTTGTCACAGTGTGGTGGTTTCTAGCAAGGGCTCTGGTTGTTGGTCAGTTGTTAAGTTGTGCCTGACTCTTTGTGACCCCATGGACTGCAGCACAACAGGCTTCTCTGTCTTTCACGGTCTCCCAGTTCAGTTCAGTCACTCAGTCGTGTCTGACTCTTTGCGACCCCATGAACCGCAGCATGCCAAGCCTCTCTGTCCATCACCAACTCCTGGAGTCTACCCAAACCCATGTCCATTGAGTCGGTGATGCCATCCAACCATCTCATCCTCTGTTGTCCCCTTCTCCTCCTGCCCTTAATCTTTCCCAGTATCAGGGTCTTTTCAAATGAGTCAGCTCTTTGCATCAGGTGGCCAAAGTATTGAAGTTTCAGCTTCAACATCAGACCTTCCAATGAACATTCAGAACTGATCTCCTTTAGGATGGACTGGTTGGATCTCCTTGCAGTCCAAGGAACTCTCAAGAGTCTTTTCCAACACCACAGTTCAAAAGCATCAATTCTTCAGCACTCAGCTTTCTTTATAGTCCAACTCTCACATCCATACACGACCACTGGAAAAACCATAGCCTTGACTAGATGGACCTTTGTTGGCAAAGTAATGTCTCTGCTTTTTAATATGCTGTCTAGGTTGGTCATAACTTTCCTTCCAAGGAGTAAGCGTCTTTTAATTTCATAGCTGCGATCACCATCTGCAGTAATTTTGGAGCCCAGAAAAATAAAGCCAGCCACTGTTTCCACTGTTTCCCCATCTACTTGCCATGAAGTGATGGGACTGGATGCCATGATCTTAGTTTTCTGAATGTTGAGCTTTAAGCCAACTTTTTCACTCTCCTCTTTCACATTCATCAAGAGGCTCTTTAATTCTTCACTTTCCATCATAAGGGTGCTCAAATTCAGGTCCATTGAGTCAGTAATGTTATCTAACCAGCTCATCCTCTGCTGCCCCCTTCTCCTCCACTCTCAATCTTTCCCAGCATCAGGGTCTTTTACAATGAGTCAACTCTTAGCATCAGGTGGCCAAAATATAGGAGCTTCAGCATCAGTCCTTCTAGTGGATATTCAGGGTTGATTTCCTTTCAGATTGACTGGTTTGATCTCCTTGCAGTCCAGGGAATTCTCAGGAGTCTTCAACACCACTATTCGAAAGCATCAGTTCTTCAGCGCTCAGCCCTCTTTATAGTCCACCTCTCACATCTGCGCATGAGTACAGGAAAAACCAAGGTCTTTGCAGATGGAAAATGTGTTTGTTCATCTATCCATCCGGTGGTTTTATGCTGAATTTGTGGCATAAGCACTTGGGTACAAATGAAATGTAAGGCAAGAAGGCCAGGGCTTTGAATCTTTAGTGCAATGCTGATAAATCTTAATGGAAGACAGAAGAAATCACTCGAAGATGATAATGCTTATAACCTCAGGGTCTTTCTCTTGACATGGTTATCAAGAGGCAAAAGCAGAACAGAAACAGATGAAAGAAAGTCATGAAAAAATTTAGCTCGTTTTTTTCTCTCTAGCCTCTCCTGTCACCCTGAAGGATCCTGCTGCCAAGACCTGGTGCTATCCTTAGGTCTTCACTAGCTTTATGGGACCTGTCATATGATTCAAGGAAAGCGTGCGTGAATCGTGGTGGACCCCTTTTCTTTCTCTCATTCCAGCCTTGTCTGATGTCTAAAATATCCACAAATTTGAAACATTTTTAACTTTCCTATTTAAGCAAGCTGATCAGATGTTGAATTTGCTAATCATTTAAAGATGTGCAGAGTGGAAAAGGTCCTTTTGGAAAAATGTGGTCAACAAAGCCCCCTCCGTGTCCCAAGGTCTGTCTCTCAAAAGCGGTGGCTCCAGAGCTTTCTCTCTGCATCTGCCCTGCCCCCTCCCTGTACCCCCCCCTACCCCCAGCCTCAGTCCAGCCCTCAGTCGCGACCCCCAGCCCCGGCTATGGCCAGCTCCTCGTCCACGGAGAGTCTCCCCTCCCAGCAGCTCACACCCTTTTCTTACAGAAGTGTAGACCTCCCCGGCTTCTCCAGTTGGCATCCTCACCCCTCATCCCCAAGGCTCAGAGTTGGTATCCCTTAAGTGACTTCAAGCTCGCTGAGGGGTGGCAGGGAGGAGGGTGTAAATAGTAATGGTTCTTTACCATCTTTGACTAAAGCCATTTCCCACAGGAGGGAAAAGAGGGCCCCAGGTTCTGCTTTAAACAGGAGCCTGTTTAATTAGCTCTGTCTGTTTTCTTTTAATTACATTCATTACCTATCATCTAATGGGAAAGCTTGTATTGAGGAAGCATATGTTTAGCCCAGAACACTATTCAACCATAAAAGAAATATTACCATTGACAGAAACATGGATGGACTTGCAGGGTGTTATACTTAGTAAATATAGGCACAAAGAGGAATACTGTCATCCCTTCCATTTAAGAAAAATTTAGCATAATAAAACATAAACAGACGCACACATATAGTAAACAGTGGGAAGAGGTAGGGGATGAAGAGGTATAAATGACTAAGTATAAAATAAATAAGCTATAAGAATATACTCTATAGCACAGGGAGTTTAACCAATACTTCATAATAACTTTGGAGTATAACCTATAAAAATACTGAACTGCTATGTTGGACACATGTGCTAAGTCATTTCAGCTGTGTCCTTCTCTTTGTGATCCCAAGGACTGTAGCCCGCCAGGGTCCTCTGTCCATGGGATTCTCCAGGCAAGAAGACTGGAGTGGGTTGCCATGCCCTCCTCCAGGGGGTCATCCCAGTGCATCCCAAACCCGCATCTCACGTGTGTCCTGCATTGGCGGGCGGGGTCGTTACTACTAGCACTACCCGGGAAGCCCCTCGATGTTGTACACTTGAAGCTAATATCATGTAAGTAAACTAGACTCTGATTTTAAAAGCCATGATTTCAGTTCTTTTAGATAAATACCTATCTGTTGGACACCTTTTAGGGACTTAGAGAAATAGAAGGAAGGACGACATTGGGATACCATTTAAACGGTTGTTTCATGCTTGAGGAGGAGGGTAGGGGATGACAGTTGCCTTTGTTTGGGCCCCAGTGTGGTAGGAACCTTAACGGGAGAGAGAATTTCCTTTTCACGAGGTTGCCTTGGCTTGTTGGTTGGTCTCTGCTGAAGCAAACATTTCCTGTACCTTTATCTAGATTTGCAGGAGGTGGAGAACAGAGGGAAATAATCTAAATCCAGAATGCTGCCTGGGTTTATCGGGGACTATGGTTCTAGAATGTGCCAGGTGAGAATGAGTGATACTGCTGTTGAAATCAAAAGTCCCCTTTCCCTGCAGGTGCCCACTAAGTCACGTGGCTTTTATTTCTAGACCAGAGGCTACCACCATTGGTGATCGGTTATTAATAACAGCCCATTACCAGACTTAATCAGTTACAGGTTGTCCAACTGATAGAAGTTGAATGAAGTGAACAACCCTGATTAATGCCTCCACCCCCCATCCCACCAAATGTTGTAAGTATTCAAATGTCAGCACAAATCAAGAATCTTGGGAATACTCAAGCCAGCGCTGCCTGCAGCCAGGATTATAATGATTATAAATATGTTCGGCGAGTTCAGAACATTTTAGGCCTTGTCTTATGTAATAGCATTAGGGTTTGTTTTTTTTTTTTAAACCTTTTGGGGGGATTTTTCTTAGGAAAGTAAGGTTTTTACATTTTACTTTCATTTTATGTGCCGTTGAGGGATGATGGCAATGTAGATAATCTAAAACAGCTGGTAGAACAAGCGCAGAACTGATAGTCTGGTGCTGGAACGCATTACAGAAGTTATTGTTGGCAACACTTAGAGCCTCCTCTTCATGTTTTTCTTAAGCTAATTTGAAAATTAGGATATGTCCTCTAATCAGGCAGCTTCTAAAGGGAGGAGGGTGGTATGGAATTGCACTGAGTGTCAGAAAAGCACTCGCTGAAGATTTAAGTGTGCCCGCAGATAAGCATCACTTGAGCAACCGAGATGGCCGGCAACTGAGTCTGTTCTCAAAGCTTTTTATTTTAAAATGAGATACAGATCTAGAAGACAACTCAGAACAACTGTGCAGCTTAATGTAAGGCAAATACCTCCAGCCTCCACACAAGTCAAGAACAATCTTTGCCAGCCATCTAGAAGTCCCCCATGTTACCATGAACACATAAACCTTTCATCCTTCTGAGAGCAGCCGCTCTCCTCGCACTTCCTTACGTCGTCTTCATAGTTTTATCATCTGCGTGTGTGTCCCTGAATCTAGGGGGCTGCCCGTTTTTTAATTCAGGCTAATCTTTTAAATCCTTAGGTTTCTCTCTGTCCCTTTGCCTTACAGTTTGGGGATCTTGGGCCCTTTGGTCTGTAGAGTTTCCCACACTCTGCATTTTGCTAATTGTACTGATTTGCTTATTCTAACCGAGACACTTTTTTTTAATGAGAGTAATTTTTATTTATTTTTAATCAAAGTATAATTGCTTTATAATGAAGTGTTTCTGCTGTACATCAGTGTGAATCAACTATATGCATATACCCCCTCCCTCTTGAGCCACCTCCCACCTCCCCCGTCCTACCACTTGCTCACTGCAGAGCGCTGAGCTGAGCTCCTTATGCTATCGAGCAGGTTCCCACTAGCTCTCTATTTTACACGTGGTAGTGTATATCTATGAACATGTTAGTCACTCAGGTGTGTCTGACTCTTTGCGACCCCATGGACGGTAGCCCGCCAGGCTCCTCTTTCCCCGGGATTCTCCAGGCAAGAATACTGGAGCAGGTTGCCATTCCCTTCTTCAGGGGATCTTCCTAACCCAGGAAGATCTCCTTTATTGCAGGCAAACTCTTTACTGTCTAAGCCACCCGGGAAGCCCCCATAGATATATCGTATATATAATATCAGCCTTTTATTTATGATATGTTGTTGAAAACATCTCTCCAGGTTTGTCATTTGCCTTTTGATGTTACTTCTGATTTTTTTCACTGTGCAAAGGCTTCTATTTTTATGAGGTCAAATTCATGAATTTAAGGTTGCGTGTGGAATTTGCTTATAATCACAAGGTTGCTTTGTGCACTCATGCTATAGAGGAATTCCCCCATGTTTTCATTTAGCACTTCTGTGGTTTCAGTTTTTGCATTTATGTCTCAGACCTACTTGGCTTATTCTTGTTTATGGCATGAGGTCTGGATCTGATTTTTTTTTTTTTTTACAAATAACTATCCAGTTGTCCAATTCCAATTTATTATTAAAAAGTGCATCTTTTATCTCAGTGATCTGATACCATGTTTAATAGACTAAACTTTGACTACATTTGGTTCTGTTTCTAGATTTTCTCTTCTGTTTCATTGATCTGTCTGTCCTTTTGGTATACAAGTATTTTAATTCTGAAAAGCCTGTTTTGTATGTTTAATATCTTCCAGCGCTGTGCTCCTCATCCCCTGCTTGGTATACAAGTATTTTAATTCTGAAAAGCCTGTTTTGTACGTTTAATGTCTCCCAGCGCTGTGTTCCTCATCCCCTGCTGCAGCTTTGCATCATCAGTGTTTTCTTAGCTCTTCTTGCACATTTGTTTTCCTTGGGCACTTGTCTAATTCTATAGAAAGAAAGTGATTGGAGTTGCTAATTTTGTTGGAATTCATAAGTTCATTTAAAGAGAACTGAGATCTCTATGATGTTAAGTTATACTAATCCAATAAAAATAGATATCTATTCTAGTTTTTTTTTTTTTTTGTCTTTCAAGCAGGTTTTTTAAAATAGTCTGCACATAGATTTTGCAAATTTAAGTGTATCCCTAAGTAACTTATCTTGTATGTTGCTATTCATACTAACTTGTTTTACCATGGAGATATTTTTGCATTACTTTGCTTAGTTTTTCTAGGTATCCCGTGTACATGGAGATAGTTTCCCTTTCCAGTTTTATGCCTCTAATTGGTTTGCCCAAGCTGGCTAATTACAATGTTAATGTTAAACGGTAGCATCAATGTTTTGTTCCTGACCATAGTGGATATGTCTCTAATAAATTCCTTCATTGAGAAAGGTAGATAAGGGGAATTCTCTGACGGTCCAGCAGTTAGGACTCTGCGCTTTCACTGCCGAGGGCCCAGGTTCAAACCCTGGTCAGGGAACTAAGATCCCACAAGCCACATGGCATAGCCAAGAGATGAAAAAGTAAATAAGATACTAACTTTAGGACTGAAGTGTGTGTATGTCGTTCCCTATATTCTTGAGCATGCAAGTGTATATTTCAGTCAAAACTGGATACTGAATTGGCATTTTTTTTGGTGTTATGGAAATACAGTTCTTTCTAGATCAGTTAACACCTTATACTTATTGATGCACTTCCCACTCTTGAACCTAACGTGCATTTCTGGAGTCCATCCCAGTTGGGATTTCCTAAATACAATTGGCCATGGTGCATTTTACTGAGATACTAGAGTCTATTTGCTATCTCCTTTTTGAAATTTATATCAATATTAATTGTGATGTTGGTTGTAATACTTTTGGGGGGCTATCAGCAGTAGGCTATTTAATATTGGATCTATCTCATTTGGGGGCTTCCCTGGAGGCTCAGCTGGTAAAGAATCTGCCTGCAATGTGGGAGACCTGGGTCCAGTCCCTCGGTTGGGAAGATCCCCTGGAGAAGGCAACGGCTACCCACTCCAGGATTCTGGCCTGGAGAATTCCATGGACTGTATAGTCCATGGGGTCGCAAGGAGTCAGACCCTACTGAGTGACTCACTTTTTTCATCTCCTCTTTAATGCTTTGGTAGAATACCTCAGCAAAACCAGTTTGTGGGGGGTAACTTTCTGTTCTTACATGAAGATGGCTTGTGTGAGCTTTCTCTCCCTAACATGCTCTGTGTTGATGAACGGTACTTTCCGAGGAAGTAAGGCATTTCAGACAGGTCTGCGAGTTGACAATATGAGGGACTGGCTGCGTACAGTCTGTAGGGCTGAGATTGAGCTTTCATGGAGGAGACCCCAGCCCCGTCTCCAGGCGCCCCCTCAGGGTGAGACCCAGACATTGCTGCAGATGGCATGGCTGGGGCTCAGCGGCTGGTGGAGAAGCTGCTGCCATCCTGTGCCAGTGGAACCTGCCAGAACAGTGCTGGGGACGCCCCCCGCCTGGAAAGCCACTGCAGGTTCGTGCAGGGAGGAAGTGGTGGTTTCCTACCCTGAACTCTGCCTGCAGCCTCTCTGGGGCACAGCCCAGGTGGCCCTTCAGGGCGCAGCGGCTGACGGGGAGGCTGGTGGGGGGGGGGGGGGAGGAGCTGACGGGCTGGGCACTGCCGGGCCCTGGGCGACTTGGGCGCTGGAGCCAGGCTGCAGATCGCTGCAGGAGCGGGGGCGCATGCCCCGGGCGCCCACGCCATGCCCGCTGCCGGAGCTCCCACACACGCTGTACCCTGTCGGGCACGCAGGAACCAAGCAGAGGGATTCTTCCTGCTGACTCGTAGAAGAGTTGCTGAGGGCAGTCCCGACCCAGCGCCCGTGTATGAGCGCGTCTGGCCGCCCCACAGCCATCAGGGGCTGACCCTGTGGCTCCGCAGGGGCCCCCTTCCTCCGCCCTGGCTCCGGAAGTGCGTGGAGCTGCGCGGAAGCACCGGACTCCTGAAGCCAGGAGACTGTCTTTCCTCGGACTCTGCTGAGGCCTCCAAACAGATCTTCGAGGTCTTTTTACACAAAGTGAAAGCTACTCGCTCAGTCATGTCTGACTCTGCGACCCTGTGGACCACAGCCTGCCAGGTTTATCCGTCCATGGCATTCTCCAGGCCAGAAGACTGGAGTGGGGAGCCTTTCCCTTCTCCAGGGGATCTTCCCGACCCAGGGATCAAACCCAGGTCTCCTGCATGGCAGGCGGATTCTTTGCCATCTGAGTTACCAGGGAAGTCTACAAAGAACATTTAAATGCCAGCGTTTTCTTATCAAGTATTTGGGTCGTTGCAATGGAGTGCGGGTGCTACTCACCTCTAAGGACAGAGGCCAGGGATGCTGCTACATGCCGTACAAGGTTCAAGACCACCTTCCTTCCTGCTCCTCAGCAAAGAAGTAATCAGCCCCAAATGCCAGTAGTCCTGGGGTTGAGACTGCCCTAGTGATAGGTGTATTTGGAAGAACCAGAAAACCCCTCTTCAATCCCTCGTTTCCTTAAGTTACCCAAAAAAAGCCACCATGGGGACGTCTGTAAGCCAGAGGAAGACAGGATTAGCCTCTGTTATCCTTTAAGTCTGGGCGTTTCCAATCTGAGGTCTTCTGGCTCCCCTTGCACGTGACTTACTCCTGGCTTTAGGCTTTGGGACTTTTCGAGAAAGTTGAGGGGACACAAGTGGGAACGCCTTGAACATTTCCCACCAGAACTAGAAACTCTGTCGGGTAAGTTGGTATTCTCTTGTCACCTTATATTCTGCTTTTCGGCCCTGCAGTGTTAAGCAAGGTGAAAAGCTGTCGCTTTAGCTTCAGATGCGTTGGCAACTGTTGCTCAAATGCAGGGAAATAAACAAAAGGAACCAAAGGAAAGAATGCAGTGCTCTGGCGCCAGTTCTCATCCCCCGCCGGCAGCTGCGAATGGAAACGTGCAGAGCAGGTGGAAACCGCCGTCAGGCCCAGAGCCTGGCCAGCACATGGCAGGCCCTTGAGTGCCCAGCTGACCACGGTAGGGCATAGAACTGGAGGCGAGTAGGATAGTCCAAGGGGAGGAGGACAGGCTGACTCGGGGGGCCCCCACCCTCATCCTGGCCCAGCCAGCAGCTAATGCCTTACAAGTCATTAGGTTCCTGGCCTCGACGGCCTAATATCACAGGTGAGAATGTTGAACTAAATTATTTCCAGTGTTTTCTAATCCTAAGACTGTCAATAATCATCAATGGCTTCACCCTCTTATGAATTCTATTGAAATCAGATGTGATTGGCTCTCTTTCAGTTATGGGAAATAGGGGCGCTTCAGAATGATTTTCTTAGGCTGTTCTCCTGTCTTCAGATGCCCAGAGGTGTCTTTCTCTTTTGTGTGTGTGCGCATGCACTCAGCATCACTAGTTATTCTAGTAAAGTGAAGGTGGATACTGGTAGCTCAGTACATGCAAGGCGTGTCGTCTTCCAATAGCGAGAGTTGGGTCAGTGTGTCCTGTAAAATAGGAATCCCTGGACAGGGCAGAGAACGCCGCTCTTCAGGGATAGTCCCAGCTGGACCTCACTGAGGCTACCGGAGCCCCAAACATTTCCTTCGGTTGCCCTGCTCCAGGCGAGTGGGTAGTGCCACGCGCGATGCAGGCGGTGATGAAGGTCCTCTGGAATTCATTGTTCTGGGAGGGGCATCACTCGGTTGTCATGTGGACAGATGTATTATGAAGGGTGATTCAATGAAAGGTGTCCTCACTTGTGACCACAGGACTGGTAGTTTTCAGCTTCTACTGCATGTAAAGCGAGGAGCTTTTAAAGCACCCAGGAGACACAGGTGCTTTAAAAGCATGGACATTAGCATCTTGGAGAAGTGGATCCAGGGACCCACTTTTTTTAAGGATCTTCACGAGATTCCCACGTGCAGCTGAAGTTGGGGAAGCTGTTCTTGGGGGATGTTGATGAGGTTCATGATCCAGGTCCTGTTCGTGCCTTTATGGAACTGTCAAATGTTGCTGATTTCACCTCTGTGCTAGAATTCCTCTTGCTTTCCTAGCTAATTTTAACAAACCGAGAAGCTAATAAGTGCATTTGCCAAACACGCAGTTATAGCAGTTGTCAACAGAGATGAATCGCCTGTCAAACTTTTGTCAAGGGGATTCTTGTGTTTTGAGAGATGTCGAATAAGAAATTATATAACATTCCATCTGTGAGAACCTAGTGATTAGATGTCAGTGAGGCTGAAATTAATCTCTGTCTTTAAGCTGGCAACATGGCAAGCATCTGTATCTGTACTGTGACCTTCTTCGTGTTTTTAATAATAGAGGCAAGTATCCTCTAAATTATCTCAGCCCTGTGGGATTGTGCTTCAGTTGGATCACATCGTTGACTTTTTTTCTCTCTACATCTATTCAAAATTAATTCATTAGAGTAATACTACAACTCCTGTCTTTGTGAGTTTTCCCAGTTAGATACATGGAGTATGTGGGTCACAGGCTTGTTATGTAGTCTATATAACCTACTCATGTTTTCAGGGATAGAATTGATTCTTAAAAATCCACAAATCTTACTAATGCTTCCATCTGCATGGCAAGCAGATTGGAGTATAGTTTCATCAAATATGATCTACGATGTTTGGGGAAGACTTTGTGATATTAGCTTTAGAACTGGCAGAATAGCAGAAGTGCCATCAATCATGGGCAGCTTACGTTGGCCATCGTGTTTTTCCAGGGAGCTTTCCTTTTACCAGATTAATCTTCAGACCCCTATTGTACTGCCAGACTTGGCTTTGGCCGAAGAGAGGACCGGCTTCATCTCTGTTACCTAGAGACAAAGCAGCATCCCAGATAGATGTGCCAGCCCTGGGGCCCCATCACCTCTCCTCCCGCTTCAGAGCTCACTGCTGTGTCTCAATGCTTGTGCCTTTCTCTCTCAAACTCTGCCACCCCTTCCCCATCTGCGTCTGAATTCAGGATATTCAAACGCTAGTCACAGACACTTCTGCTTCCCACAAGCCCAGCTGTGCCCAGGGACCCTTCAGAGGAAGGAACAAGGGTGTTGGGTTTCCTTTATGCCAGCCAGCCGGCCTTTATTCAGATGTACTACGGGATTTCTCCGGGTCCCGTGCAGAGAGCCACATCCGCGACAGGAGTCGAGTTCAAAGGATAAAAGCGATTCCGGAGGAGTCAGAACAAAAGCCCCTCTTCGGGTCGGCAGCATCCACTTGCAGACTTGTTGGCATCCCTGCTCTGAAAGAGGACAGACAGATCCCTGGGGAAATGGCAGTCTGGATAAGATGCAGGAACTCCTAACAAATGGGTGCGTTTTGCCGCCTCCATCCTTTTGAAAGGATCGTTCATTTGTTTGGCTCAGAGGCAGAAGCCTTGACGAGGCGCCCGTGGTTGGGGAGGGGGGCGGATGGGGGGTGAGTGGATGGTGAACAATTTCAGGGGGGTGGAAGCCACGTCCTGGCTCCACACACAGCTCCTCACTGCAGGGGAGATGGCGAAAGTGATACAATCCTGCACTGAATCAGAACCAAATACAGGGAGTGAGAAGTAGCTTTTAGTCTTACACCTCTGTCTCCTTACAGCTTTGGTGTTTTTTTCTGCCTTAGCCATAAATGTCAAGGTTTCTGACAAGCCTCAGACTTCTACCCTGTTTAATGTTGACATTTCTAATGAAGCCACTCACCAAAAAGCATATTTGCTGACTCTCTTTACACTTGACATTCAGGGAAAAATGACTGTGGAGCCCATGTAGGGGAGGAAAAAGTAAAAACTATTTGAAAAACAACGATCTGAATAGTACAGCCATTTGGGAAAATTGTTTGACATTTTCTTACAAAGTTAAACATACACTCATCATATGCCCAGCAAGTCCATTCCTGAGTATTTAGCCAAGTGAAATGAAAACCTATGTCCACACAAAAATGTGTATGCAAGTATTTATAGTAGCTTATGTCGATAATCTCCAACAACCAGAAACAGGCCAAAGATCTTTCATCTGGGGGGATGCACAGGGCTAAGGTGCATCCATACCGTGGAAATACTGCTCAGCAAACAGCAGGAAGGAGTCACTGTTACACGGAAGAACCTGACTGGATCTCAGGTGCATTATGCTAAGTGGCGGAAGTCAGATGCATAAAGGCTACAACCTCCTATGTGATTTCCTTTCTGTGTTATTCTTGCAGAGGAAGAATTAAAGGAACAGAAAAAAAAAATTAAAGACATGCCCTGGGACTGATGGGAAGGTGTCAGTTAAAGGGGCAGGGAGGGGAGGATTTGTGGGTCACAGAACTGTTCTGTCTTGATGGTGATGGTAGTTACTGACTCTATGCTTATCAGATCTTGGGGAACTGAACACTGAATAAGGTGGGTCTTACCGGATATAATTTGTGTGCTAATAAATATAAAGGAAAAAAAAAGATGGGTGGGGAGACAACATCACCCATGGGAGTGGGTATTGCCCACCTGCAGCACTGTGGCTGCCGAAGCCGGCTGGGTCCAGTGTCCTGGATCCTCTCCCACCACCTTGACTTAGGACTCTATGAATGACTCCCACGGCACGGGTTAATGGGGCCTGAGGGCGCACGGGTGGAATAACCACAGTGCGGTTGGCTTCGGTTTGACAAGAGCAATGGGACTCTCCAAGGGCCATCTGGCCTCCATTCCCCTTTCCTTTCAAGTTCTGTTGTCTTTTGTCTGGTCGTGTTACTCTAGTTTGTATTAGATATTCATTCCTGGTATCAAGATCTGGATTAGAGTTTGTTGGATATGCTCAGTCTCCAAGGCCACTTTTGTAAAGACCTGTCATCACTAATCCCGAAAGTGTGTTGTCCTGAGTGGATTCAAGTGATCCTGAGTGGATTCCACGAGATCCAGGCTGTTGGCTTTCTGGAGATCTAGGAAGGGGCATGATCTATCTAGACCCTGTCCTGCTTGAACCCCGCGCCCTGTGATGTGTGCTGTCTGCCCTTCTGTGGTGTTTGGCATGAATTTTGTGCCCTGCAGGTAGGAGTGTGGATTAGCTTGCTAGGGCTACTGCTACAAAGGAACACAAACTGGGCGGCTTATGGAAAAGCTTACTGTTTCTTAAGTTCTCAAAGCTAGAAGCCTGAGATCCAGGTGTCAGGGGGCTAATGGAGGAGAACATGGCCCATCCCCTCTCCCCACCTTTGACCTTCCCTTGGCTTCTGCAGCATCACCCCGATCTCTGCCTTCCTCTTCACGTGATGTTCTCCTCTTGGGATGTCTATCCAGACTGCCCCCTCTTATAAGGACCCCAGTGTGTTGGGTTAGGGGTCCACTCTAGTATGACCTTCCTGTCCCAGGGGTCGAACCCGGTGCCTCTTACGTCTCCTGCATTGGCGGGTGGGCTCTCTACCACGAGCACCACAAGGAGTCTTAGTGTGACCTCGTCTCAACTAGTAGAGTCCCATTCTGAGATCGGGGCTTCAACAGAGGATTCGGGGTGGGGAACACACTTCAGCCCATACGAGTGTATCAATTACTGCTTTTTGACCGGAGAAGAGTCAGCCACCTGGAGGTATAGACTGAAAGGTCTCTCCGCACTTCCAGTTGGGCAAACGCATGGATGCCACAGGAGCCATGGTACTAAAGTTAAACGTCGTGCCAGGCTGCAGTGCAGTCGATTTCATGAATACAACATCAAAGCAGACTGTTGGTTTAACCTTCTCCAAAACTAGAACACGGAAGTGTAAAGTACGTTTCTTGGAATCCATGTGGAACTGAACTGAAACACTGTGAGCAGGAAAGTTGGTGAAATCTGTGAGTGGCATTGACCCAATTTTTAACAAGCCTTTTTTAGGCAGTAGAATCCCTCCTGGGAAAGCATTAGTTCTTCAGTCACATCTGACTCTTTGTGACTCTGCCAGGCTCCTGTGTCTGTGGAATTCTCCAGGCAAGAGTACTGGAGTGGGTAGCCATTCCCTTCTCCAGGGGATCTTTCTGACCCAGGAATTGAACCAGTATCTCCTGCATTGCAGGCAGCTTTTCTTGCCATCTGAGCCACCAGAGAAGCCCTAGAATTCCTATTACCGTGTTTTAAAGCTCGAGCTCATTTTCTCTAATGCACAGCATTAGCAGTTTGGTGTCTTGTCAATGATTTATTAAGGAAATATTTTATAGTAAGACTCTGAGCTTCAATTTTAGGTCATTAGTTTATTTCAAGTAAGGTTCTAGAAGTGTGAAAGCATAGAGAATCTGACCACATCACCATACTATAAATTATGTGAGAGTATCACCCCTGAAGTCAGTCTCAAAATCATTGTGGTCTAATTCGATTCCCAGCAAATGCCCACCGATGTTGCTGTAATCTCATCACGTGGGTGACACTGGCGTGAACCAGCAGTGACTCAGCTCCGAGGTCATTCAAGAGTTACTGGTACCTGTGTGGTCTTTTAACTCCAGCTGCTGTTCTAGTTGGCTTAGTAGAGAGAGAGAGTGTCCCACCATGAAGGGGGGAGCTGTGAAGAGGCAAAAGAGCATTAGAATGGTATCTGATTGGACAATTTTGACCATTCGTTTAATAAAAATATATATCTAACGTTCATTGCATAAAGATTAAAAAATTCAGACAGTCCCTGTCCTCAAGATGTTCACAGTGAACTGAATAACAAAAATAGATTAATTGCATCCTATAATAAATAATGGAAATGTAAACAAAGTTCTGTAGAATTTCAGATTTTTATGGCAGTTACTCCAATTTGGAGGAACCATAATACATCAATAACTTCATTCTCTACCTGGGAAGTTGTGGCATTTAGATTTACAGTAACTCTAGGAAGTGTCTCAACTTTTTTTTCTCTGACAAATTATGTCAACTAAACAGAACGAGAGAGTACTATAAATGTTACAGAGAATACAGGTCAAAGGATAGGGTTTGGGGGCTATATTAGAGTCCCCCAGATAAACAGAATCAATAGGATACATATCTAGAGGGAGAGAGACTTATTGTAGAACGTTGACCCATGCAGCTGTGGAAGCTGGAAGGTCTGAAACCTGCGGGACAGGCCAGGAGGCAGGAGGTTTAACAAGAGTTGATGTCGCAGTGCTGAGTGTGAAGGCTGGAATAAGCAGGGGTTCTGGGTTTCAGTCTGGAGCAGAACTCCTCCTCCTGGAGGAAACCCCTCTCTTTGCTCCCAAGGTCTTCATGCTTGGGTGAGGCCTGCCCACACTTTTGTTGCTGTTGTTCAGTCGCTCAGTCGTGTCGACTCTGTGGCTCCATGCACCGCAGCACACCAGGCCTCCCTGTCCTTCACTATGTTAGAGTTTGCTCAGGCTCATGTCTGTTGAGTCGGTGATGCCATCCAGCCATCTCATTCTCTATCACCCCCTTCTCCTCCTGCCCTCAATCTTTCCCACATTTATGAAGGGTAATCTGCTTTGTTCAGAGTCTGTCGAGTTAAATGTTCATCACATTAAAAAATGACTTTATAGCAACATCTTGACTAGTGTTTGACCGAGCAACTGGTCCCCATAGTCTGGCCAAGTTGAAACACTAACCATCTCAGGGACGCATGAGCCTTTAGAGTCTTAAGTGTCTCAAAACTTTGCCTCACGAATGAAGCACAGATGTTCAGAGCTCAGAGTTCATTCTCTTTAAACTATCCTGGGTTTCAGCTTCCTGCCATTTCAAGGCTGGGTCACCCTGCTTGTCTACATTGGGTGAAGTTTGGAAGTAAATGAAGTTAATCCAACCAACCTTGCCTAAACAATATAAATTATCTTGACTGATTTACATATTTTCACACTTTTCATAAAGCAGACTTTTTTCCCCCAAAAAATCAGTGTGATATCATGATAGAGAATGTTTGGGGGGGTACTGTTATATAGTCATTTTTTTTCCTTGAGGTAATTCACTTGGAAACATTGTCAAAACAATCTGCGGCCAAGTCTGCATGCCATTGCACATGGGTTTAATTACGTTACCCCCCAAAACCCAAACGCACATATGATATTAGTCTAACATCTCAGAGAATTGATCTGTAGTAACAGGAAATCCAGGACCTCTTTTATTTAGTCTCCCTATAACAACAATTGGTTCCAGCTTCACCAGGGCGAGGGGGAAAAAAGCATAAGATTGGTGACAGCTACATAATATTGCCTCGGCTTAAACTCAATAGCAAAGCTGATCTGATGCCCTAAGACACTGTTTATAAAAGCACACATTCCCTCACTGTCACGGGCTTGCTTCGTGGTCTCTTTCTTTTCATGCTCGTTGACTGTGAAAGTGCTGATGAATGCCACAGTGATGCCACATAATCTGCTCTGGTCATTTAGTTTTCCCCCAGATACCACCTCTGCCAAGAGAACCGCTGCAGAGGCCCAGCTGGTGCCATTCTTAGGTTGTTCTGAAAAGATGGAGGGGTATCGCCGGGTGTCTTCAGTGGCTGAAGTCTAGACTAGGCTAGGCTCTTCAGGAGTCTAAAGACAGTGAGCTCTGGGGCTTCTCTGGTGGTCCAGTGGTTGAGAATCTGCCTTGCAATGCAGGGGACGTGGGTTTCAATCCCCGGTCGGGGAACCAAGATCCTACATGTCGCAGAGCAACTAAGCCCGCATAAGGCAACTAGAGAGTCTGTGCTACAAAGAAAGATCCCACATGAGGCAAGAAAGTCCTGACACGGCCAAATAAATGAATGGATATCTAAAAAATAAATGTAGTGAGCTCTGACCAGGGTCCAGACAACATTTACAGCCGGGCCTCTCTCCCAGATTTTGATTAAGTAAGTCTCAAGGTGGGACCTGAGGATTTTCATTTCTAACAAAATCCCAGGCCAGGACCATTTGAGCATCACTCTTCGGTGTGTATCAGAGAGAAAATATAGGTTGAATCAACCTTGGTATAAAGACGCTGGTGTTCCTACTGACTGTCCATTTCACCTATTCATTTACTTTAGTATTTAATAGAACTACTATATGGGTAGGTATATTAAAAAAAATCACTGTCAAAGAATTATGACCTATATTTTTTAAGAAGAGCAAAAAGAAATGTGTAAGGAAAAGTCATGTGATGGTGCAAAGAATACAGAACTTTGTGCCAAACGCTTCAGCTTTGTCTGATGCGCTTCAGCAAGCTGACCTCTGAAAGGAAGTAAGTTAGTCTTGGCCTGGCTCCACTGTGGACCAAGAAGAGGAAAAAGCACATTTCACTTTGGGGGGTTGGCTGTGACCCTAAGCAGAAGCGGTGGGGTGATTTTCTGGCTCAGGCTCATATATTTCAACTCAGCAGTCAGCTTACTTCTCTGATGGAGCATGAAATTGAAGCAAGATGGCCCCCCAGCTGCAGGACCAGCTTGGTGGGATCTGGGCCCAGGGCAGTGCTTAAGGACCACGTGAACGCCAGAGGCTCTGATGTCCCGATTTTCCTGCTGGTTGGTGGGTGGCGGAGAGGGCCTTCGGCTCTCTGGGAGCCCTGGGCTGGAGTCCGCTCTGGTACCTTTACCTAGCTGCGGTGCTACCCTTTGTTCTCTCTGGAAGCTGCACACCCAGAGCACTGTTCACATTGCACTGATGAGCTGCCCCAGCCCCTGGGAGGTCCCGGCGCCCCACACCTCCCTGAGGGCAGCTTCCTTTTCATTTTCTGGGAGGTCACTGCCCTGGACCCCTCTCCCCTGGCTGTGGTCTTGGGGACCCTCCCCTGGACTCTCGCTCACAGCCATTTGGGGTGTAAGTCAAATCCGAAAGAATATATGCAAAGGCCTGCAGAGGCCAGGGATGGTACAGCCGGGCCCGTCATTGTGCTCCCTGATCAGACCCCGGCTCTTGACTGTTTTCAGTTCTGGCTCAGAGGCCTGACTTTCAAAGCCCCTCCCCAGCAAACACACAGTCTCTGTTTCCAAGGGTGGCTCTGCTTAACCTCACTGGCTGTTCAGTCCTTCCCGTACGAGGGCTCGTGTCCGCCTCCAGTCACACTGTCCCTCCGCTTGTGAGCGGCACCGGGCAGTTGGCAGCACACTTGTGTGTGCGTGCTAAGTCACTTTAGTCGCTTCCGACTCTGCAGCTCTATGGACTGCAGTCCACCAGGCTCCTGTCTATTGGCAGGCCTGTCCTATACCACTAGTACCATCTGCAAGCTCCAGTAGCACACAGCTTCCCCAATAATTCCTCTCTCAGACTCTCCCAGGACGCTCCCTCCCCTCAGCCAGACTAAGGAAGTTACTGCACTCTACCTTTCGGTATCTCTTCATATTTTGAAACCCCAGACTTCAGAGAAAAGACCTTGATGAAGATGAAGTGATGTGAAAGTGTTAGTCGCTCAGTCGTGTCTGACCGTTTGAGACCCCATGGCACCAGGCTCCTCTGTCCATGGGATTTTCCAGGCAAGAATACTGGAGTGGGTTGCCATTTCCTCCTCCAGGGGATCTTCCTGACCAGGGATCAAACCCTGGTCTCCTGCACTGCAGGCAGATTCTTTTACCATCTGAGTCACCAGGGAAGCCCCTGATGGGGATGATTAAGGTTAAATGAGGTCATAAGGGTGGAGCCCTGATCCACTGAGATTAGTGTCCCTAAAAGCAGAGACAAGTAGCTTTCTCTCTCCACGAGTTCACTCTCTCACTCACAAGCTCTGAGAGAAGGCCATGTGAGGACAGAGGAGGAGGCCGTCTGCAGCTCAGAGCTCCCAGCAGACACGAGCGCCTGCTGACGCCTTGATCCTGGACTTTGTACTAAGAGAAAACAACTCTGTTGTTTAAGCCGGGCAGCCTGTCTGAGCTGAGACAAGAGGGTTCAGGTTTGAAAAGTGCTGGAAGGACCTCGGCAGGGGCCCCTTTTTTGCCCCAGAGGAATTTTCCTCACTGTGGTTCTTTGTGTGAGTTCAGGTTTCAAAAGTTAGAAAAATAATAGCCATAACAGCAATTTTAAAAAGCCCTTCTGAATGAGTGGGCAAATTTAAAGTTCAAAACAAGTTAAAAATTCAATGGTGCAGTTTAACATTAGGAAAGGGCTGTGTGTGGGCTCAGTCGTATCTGACTCTTTGCAACCCCATGGACTGTAGCCCACCAGGCCCCTCTGTCCATGGGATTCTCCAGGCAAGAACGATGGAGTGGGTAGCCATGCCCTCCTCCAGGGGATCTTCCCAACCCAGGTATTGAACTCGCATCTCTTGTATCTCCTGCATTGGCAGGCTGGTTCATCACCTCTGTCCTGCGGGAAAGCCCTGCCTTGGATCAGATCTGATCTGGTGCCTGAAATCTGAGTCCATTGATAAAACCTGGAGTGAACCAGGTCTGCTTATTATTGCACATTATTGATATTGAATTTTATTCCCGACAGAAGCAGAATAGTGTTTGGTTGTTGTTGAGCAAAATAACATAGTGGCTATGGACTCAGACGATTCTAGGCAGAGCATTAGGCCAACATCAGCCCTAAACAAGGACACAGTGAAGGGACCTCCGTTACCAGCAGGGAGTTGATTGCCTCCCCAGGAGAATCAATACTTTATCACTGAATCTGCATGGTAGAAGCTGGGGATGCACATTAGGGTGATGTCAGGGATAGAATGGGCTTCCCTGGTGGCTCAGTGGTCTTATCTGCCTGCCGATGCAGGAGACGTGGGTTCGATCCCTGGGTCAGGAAGATCCCCTGGAAAAGGAAATAGCAACGCAGTCCAGTATTCTTGCCTGGGAAATCCCGTGGACAGAAGAGCCTGACCAGCTACAGTTCATGGGATTGCAAAAGAGTCACACAGGCCTTAGCAAGTAAACAACAAGGATCAAATAGGATCTCAATCCCTTGGGCCTCCACCACTTCCTCCTGAGTGTGTTTCCCTATTAGCTAATTGAAGAGTTAGGGTCCTCCACCATTCGTGCAAGCAAGAAATATTTCATGAAATAAGATAGTGAAAGAAAGAGTAGTACTTTTCCATAACGCCAGGCAGAGACCCCTTGGAAATGACCAATGCCTCTCGCCCCTTCACTTTACAGATGGAAAGGAAACAATCTGCTAAATGATTTGTGATGATGAATGCGGTGGCCTTAGGAAGCTTGTCTTAAGACTAAGTGGGTTTTTTTCTTTTTATTTTAATTGCTCGTTTCACCCTGACTTTCATCTGTATTCTTAATGTCTTGTGAGGCTTTATAGATTTTTTTGGTAGCTAGACATTTCAGGAAGCAGCCAATAATTTTTCTTGGTGGGGGGAAAGGCAGAGGGAGTGATATTTTTACAGAAGTAAGTGTTAGCCTGCCAGTCTGTCCGTGATGATGTTTCTTTACATAATTGTATTAGTTTTGCCAAATATCAAAATGAATCCGCCACAGGTATACCGTCCCAGTGCACCAGCCCCAAGCATCCAGCATCATGCATCGAACCTGGACTGGCAACTCGTTTCCTACCTGGAGCCTATTATACAGATGATGTTTCTTATAAGGAAATTGAGGGATTTTATTAATACGTTCAGATAAGATTAGCAGCATCCGCAAACAGGATCCTTGGTGATGTACAGCAGAGCAGAGAGCTCGGTTCCTGTCTCGGGACAGTCAAGTGCTTTTTCCCTCTCTACTCTGATATCGGGACTTCTTCCAAACACGTGTGAAGAGGCTGTACTAAGGGATTTAAGTGGATATACCTGTATGTGGTTAAAGCTGTTAAGTGACAGAACTTGTGTCCTCTTAGATGACTTTTTGATATCTTTGCTCAAATTTCCTAACTTTCACAGCATTTCTAAAGAAGAGTGAGATTAAGTTACTAGTAAATGATCCTACAAGAAACCAATCCTGAATATTCATTGGAAGGACTGATGCTGAAGTTGCAATACTTTGGCCACCTGATGCAAAGAGCGGATTCACTAGAAAAGACCCTGATGCTGGGAGGGATTGGGGCAGGAGGAGAAGGGGACGACAGAGGATGAGATGGCTGGATGGCATCACTGACTCGATGGACATGAGTTTGAACAAGTTCTGGAACTTAGTGAAGGACAGGGAAGCCTGACATGCTGCAGTTCATGGGGTTGAAAAGAGACACGACTTAGAGACAGAACAACAGGAAGATGATGCACATGAGCCGTAAGCAAGCCTGTTCAGTGTTAAAGCGGCCTCACCGCTCCCCCTGCAGCTCATACGGTAACGAGTCTGCCTGCAGTGCTGGAGACCAAGGTTTGCTCCCTGGGTCAGGAAGATCCCCTGGAGAAGGGAGTGACAACCCACTCCAGTATTCTCGCCTGGAGAATCCCATGGACAGAGGAGTCTGATAGACTACAGTCCGTGGGGTTGCAAAGAGTCGGACACGACTGAGCGACTAAGGCTACACCACTCCGCCTGGCGATTTCTTCTCTAAATGGTCACAAGAGGCAAGTGGCCATTAAAAAAAAAACAACTGGAGGTCAGAGGTTGTGACTCGGAGGTCCTAGCTGATGATGACTGGGGACAAGAGTCCTGAGTATCTGCCTGAAAAGCTCTGCCTTAGACTGTTTTACTCATTAGGTGGATGTTGTATTTGGCGTTTCTTGGGGGAGAAGAAAATTTGAAACCTTGATGGTGTATTTGAGAATTTAACAGGCTCTTTATCTGTGCTGTTCTAAAAAAAATAAATGTTGACAAGCCATCTTCCCGTCTCTTTTTATCCCTTATGTTTCTTTCAGTTGATGGATTTGTTTGCATACCTCTGCATATTACCCAGCTTTCTGGAACTCTCCACGTCAGCCAGTGTGGGTTCTTCAGAGAAGAACCTCAATTCCTCCACTTACTCAAACCCACTCTTAGTCCCCGTCTCTGCTGCAGGCTCCCCAGACGATGCCGTTTCTTCTCTAAGCTCTGAGGTTTTACTGCTGATTCAGAGGTTTTGACAATAACTTTGTACCTTTTGGGGAATTGGCACATGTCTTCTAAATTTTAAACGCCTTTGTGAAGATCTGGGTTCTATCGTCTTTCACCTCCTTAGCATGAGAATTCCTCACACCTGGAGGCATTCAACAGGACTCTGGCTGGATTGAAGCCCAGGGAAGCTAGCTCCTGAGCATCCCTTAGCTTTGGCTTGCTTCCTCCAGCAAGGGCCTCACTCTGTGGATCTGGGGCCTCTCGAGGCGCAGTGCCCTTGGAGTCCATCCTTCAACCTCTCTGTATCCCCGGCCAGCATGGGCAGCTCCATGGCAGAGGGAGGAAGCAGTACCCATCTGCTGCCCTTTGTCCAGCGCCAGCCGAGACCAGGCAGAGCAGGGCAGCTGCTGCGCCTCCCCTTGCAGACCCTGCCCACCTTGGCCCGTGTGCCCGCACGCATGTGGAGCTGGCCATTCTGAGAAACATAGTCCCATCATTGCTGAGCCAGTGCAGCCTGATTGCAACAGGGTCTGCAGATACGTGAAGATCCCCATAAACAATGCAACCAGCTCTCTTCTTTGTTTTGACTTAAGCTCTTAACAAAATGCACTTAAGCTTGAAAGGACCTCTTTCCTTGGATACTCCCACTTCAGTGAAACAAACAAAAAAACCCCAAAACCCCAGTGTGGGTTGGAAAAGTTACAAGCTATTATGATGTTTTCATTCTCCAAATAATTACTCATTTCAGAGCTGATCAGAGCATTCTAAAAATGGCTGGCTCTCCACGCAGAAGCGTAATTAAATTCTGACACACAAGGTCATTGCCCGGCACTCTGCTCGCTCCCTGCCACAGGGTCTTTGACTCCAGCTGCCTTTCCTGTTGCATAAAGCCCTCTGTCCTCCGCAGCTGGGTCATATTCAGTAAGTCCTTACAGCGCATCTGAAGAAGGTCAGTCCCAGAGCTCGCATTAGTCATCTCCAGGAAAGGAGGATGGGAGGCGGGTGTTACTGCAGCTCACTTTCTCCTGTCCCGTGGACCCGAGGCCTCTTTATGCTCCGGGCCCCGTCATGTCTGCCACTTTAACTGTTCCTAGAAGACAGAGCACAGCTGGCTGAGCACCCCGGGGACTTGTCCACAGCTGGGATTTGACTCCGTTGAGATTCCAGGAGTGCTCTGAGGACAAGACGCCTCGTCTGTATTTTGCAAGTTTGCCAGGGGGAGCCCAGGTCAAGAGCAGTTGAGATGTCTTTCAAGGCAGGAGCCAGACAGGAGGTCGGGCGTCAGAGGAAGGAGGAGCAGAGGCCCTGGGGCGGGTGTGACTGACCTAGGAGCTTGCAGAGCTAAGATCTGGAGACTGTGGTCCTGGGCAAACCCTGGAAATGAGATTCTGAATGCCCTGAGATGCTCCGAAAGCGCTTTCATTACTGAGGCTGCAGGCAGCAAAGCTTCCCCTCTGGCATTGCTTGTGATACCCCTGAGCTCCTGAGCTGTGGTTTTCCTGCCAAGACTGTACGTCATTTACAACAGATGGAGTTGGTCTGTTTCTTCAGGATGTCCAAGCTGAGACCATACACTGACTTCCCTTCACACAGTATAAGAAATGACTCCAGGTCAACGGCATTCACACGTGATATAGCAGCATCTTTTTTTTTTTTTTTTCATCTTTTGCACCTTCTGAATGGATCTGAAGATTTCTACTGCAAATTAGCGCTGTAGCTGTTTTTCTAAAGCAGGTACATGACCGGCTTCAGTGGCTGTCTGTTTTAATCTTTCTGAAATTGAAAAATGGTACCGAAGAGAGCTGGCACAAGAACCAGATTCTTCAACTATGACATTGGGCCTGGGCTTCTGGAGCAGGAACTGCATATCATGTTTGAGACAACGAGGGGTGAGGGTGTGGGTCTCGGGGTCCCCGTGCAGCTGTGAGTGGCTGTAACACACCTGCTGAAGCTTGCCACCGAGTTTAGCTCCCTGTCCCGAGAGAAGGCGCCGAGGAGCCGTGTGTCCTTTTAAACTTGCAGTCTTTTACCTTTCAGTATAGGCCCATGAACGTTTTTGAAAGTTTTGAAAGTTTTACCTTTCAAAACTCTTATTGAAGAGTTTTAAAACTATGCCATTTCAAGAAAAAAAACGTTTCAAATTCTGAAGTGCTTTATCACAAAATTTCTCTTTATACCAGGCTTGCCTGGTGGCTCAGCTGGTAAAGCATCCGCCTGCAATGTGGGAGACCTGGGTTCGATCCCTGGGTTGGGAAGATCCCCTGGAGAAGGGAAAGGCTACTCACTCCAGTATTCTGGCCTGGAGAGTTCCATGGACTGTATAGTCCAAGGGGTCGCAAAGAGTCAGACACGACTGAGCGACTTTCACTTTCTTTCGCTTTCTCATTATAAGAGTGGAATGGGTAAAACGTGCCATTTATTCCTTAAAATATGAAAAACACACATGCCTGTTTATGAAGTTGGCTGGGTGAGAATAAAATGAGTGTCTGAGCCAGAGGAATCAAAGAAATCACATCCTCCAACCGTCGTCTTATATGAATGCCTGTAAACCAGCACTGGGATTAATGAAGGCCCGTGCTGCTTACTGGCAGAGATCTAGAGTTGGACACTCTCGAGCTGTCATTCCCGCCTCCTTTCCATTATACCTCCAAACCACTTGCTTTACTCTCTCCAGACATTGGGGCAGTCAGCTAAAGACAGGCGGTCCCTACTGTTTCTTGAAGTCATTTCCACGTAGCAGTTAGCCTGAACCCCCAGGAAACTTCCTCTACAGGACTGTCCTCCCTGTGTGGATGAGTCCGATCGCCCCCGGTGGACTGCGGGACACCGTCTCTTCTCCTTGTCACATAGAAGCTGATGTAAGCGGGAGAGAAGAGATCCTAGAGGTGGACATCTGGCAGGTCTAAGTGTGCTGAGCCCTCAAGAGCTGGCCGTTTCAGCCTGTCATTCTGCACAGAGCTCACCTCTTATCAGAAGTCCTGTGGTCTTCTTGGCCTCTTGGAACAGTGACACAAAAGCAAGTGGGAATGATATAAACAGTGTCAATAACAAATAGCTCTTTTGGTTGCTCAAAGGATCTTCGATACACAGTAAGGACAAGAAATGCTTTGTCTGACTCTTTGCAACCCCATGGATTGTTTTCAGCCAATCATTTTTAAAAAGTGTGTAATAGACAGTAGGTAACATACTCAATACGTAACATCCACACACAATAGTGATGAACTGACCGCAAAGGATGACCCAGCTCCCTCCCTCCTCTACTGCAGGTCAAGCTTCTGATCTGGAGACTACTCTCTCATCTCATTGAGCATTGATCACTAGCCAGAATTCTACCCTAGATGCTGGTGGTCCCCAGCAGTGGCTTCTCCAACATCCGGAAGGACATAGAAAGCTTCTCCATCGTGGGCCAGCTTTATGATACCACAGACGTTTTATTTACACTTCTGGAGTTTGTTCCGCAGGCCTCCAAGTCACCGCGGTGCTGACAGGGCCTGCGATGTTGGAGACACAGCTTAGTGTTTTGCGGCGGACCACGGTTACAGAAAACAGCGGTGGCATTTCAGCCTCCCTTGTCGGGGTTTGGGGCTCAGTAGCAGAAGACAGCCTACAAGGCAGTATCTACTCACCTAGAAAGTATGCTTTTCCCAAGTAAAAGTGGTACTTGGGGCTGGTCTGGGTTTTGCCCCAAACTTTCTCCCCTTTTGCCCCATCCCTGGAGCAGGAAGGGTTTTTAATGGCTTGAGTTTATGATGCTGCAGACAAGGCACCTTCGGCATCTTTCAGCAGCTCTGACTCCACGCCCACTTCTCAGGCGGGGCTGTCACGGCCTCTGGGTTTCGTGTGCCTGGCTGGTGCTGTGGTTGTGTGTTGCGGTCTCTCTGGTTGAGTGTGACTGTAAGAGTGTCTCAGGACCTCGGTTTCCTCATCTGTCAAATGAAAGGGTCCCCTGTATCTCTGAAGTCCGTGATGGTAATGACGTGTGCCTGTGCTCAAAGGCGGTTGAGTGGCATCAGCTGAGCTGAGGTGTACCTTTGACTCTTCTCAAAGTGAATGGCTGCGATTCAATAAACAGAAACTCTCCCTCAGTTTAACTGTTTGACTCCAGATGAGTAGAACAGGGACCATTAAAAAATTACCTCATTGACTTGGCCAGGGTGTTGCTGTCTTTTATTGATCCCAGGATTAGGATGTTCACCCCTCTGAGGATACGCTGGCTGCAGCCTACGTCTAGGGGATATCTCCTGGCACATGGAGACGATCGCCCCCAAAGGTTGTGAGTGTGGATGTGTGGTTAGTGGAGTCCATTTTTTCCATCTCCACCGTATCTCCCCAGGGTTACTGTTCTACCTTTGTGTGGCTAGACACGGGACAGGCATATGCAGAGAAAGACCAGCTTCACTTCACCAAGGAAACGGTGCCCTCAGCCAAGGCTGAGCATTCATTTCAAGGACACAGATAAACAGTGTTTCTTTCCCCCCAGATGATTGATTACATGATTCTTTTATTAAAAAGGCAAGTGGAAATACTCCGTCCAAAACGTAGGCTGCCGCTTAGCATGTGCTGTGATAGGAAATGTGTGGGTGTGTGCTCGATCGCTCAGTCGTGCCTGACTCTTTGTGACCCCATGGACTGTAGCCCGCCAGGCTCCTCTGTCCATGGGATTCTCCAGGAAAGAATACTGGAGTGGGTTGCCATTTCCTACTCCAGGGGATCTTCCCAACCCAGGGATCGAACCCACGTCTCTTGCGTCTCCGGCATGGGCAGGCAGATTCTTTACCACTGGTGCCACTTGGTAAGCCCATGACATGAAATGAATTTGATAAGGTATTTTCCTCTTTGATTTAGACAACTTCCCAAAGTAATCTTTGCAAACCTGATAGAAAAAACAACATTGGAACTATTGCCAACTCTGACTTACTCTTCTTTAAAATCATTAAGTGAACAAACAAATACTTGGGGTAGCTGAAGCATAAGGAGCTGGCAGATTGCTCCCAGACATCACTGGCATCAGGATGCAGGTGAACAGGGGGAATGTCTCTGTTAAGACATATGATCTTGCCAAAAACCAGATAAAGAAGAGAAAAATTCTTTCTCGACCCTCTAGATGTAGTCTGTGAACTGATGCTCTGATGAAGCATTCTACACGTGTTACCCCAGCGATCACAGTGAACACGAAGGCAGAAATACTCTGGGGACAGCATGGTCACAGGGTTTTGCAACTCTTCCCATCAACAGCTGGAGTCCATTTCCCCGCCCTCGTGGCATCCTCTGGCCAATAGAATGTGACACCCGTGCTGATGTGCCTCGACCACAGGAGGCCCGGCAACTTCTGCCTTCTCCCGCTTGGAATATTCCTGCCTCTGCGAAGGAAGCTCAGGCTAGACAACTCAACGACGAGAAGCCCATGGAGAGAGGGGCCCAGATGACAGCCAGCACCCTGGCACCAACCATGTGAATGAGTCCATCTTACACCCTCCAGCCCCAGAGCAGCCGCCTGGATGGCTGGAGCCACGAGTGAGCCAAGGCAAGAGTTTCCCTGCTCAAACGGAGAATGATGATCCAGCAAGGAACGGTGGCTTTCAGCCACTGAGTTCTGGGGAGGTTTGTTACAGAGCAGCAGATAACTGATACGTAGTTCCACAATCCAGATGAAGAAACCCAGGGTCGGGAAGGTTCAGTAACTTGCCCAAGGGTTGTAGAGGCAATAAGTGGCAGAATCATGATTTGAACTGATCTTTATGACTCCAGATTTTCCTTAGCTTGGCTAAAAGCCAACTCCCACTTCAGTTGAAAAAGTCCTGAATTGCTGGAAAGGTAAAGGGTTGTTTTTTTTTTAAAGGACTAGTCTCTTATAAACAGATGATAAGGACTGATTTTAGAACATAATTTTGTAGAAAGCAATGCAACATTGTAAAAAAAATTTTTAATTTAAATAGAAAAAAATAAGTTTCTGGCACACAGAAACAAAAAGCATAATTTTGTTTTTAGTATGTTTCTCTTCATTAGGAAGTGTTTCCCAAAACACTTGCAGAACCTGTTCTTTGGGAGCAGGATTCTTGAGCTTACAGATTTATCAGCTGCTAATTTTCTAAGCTCATGGGGCTTGGGCAAGCATAACTCATCTGAGGTCAAGACTGTAATTATAAGGACTTCCTAGTCCAGCTCACTCAAGTGAAGGAAAATATTCACCAGGGAAGTGAGCCTGCTGTAGGAGTTGGTATTCTGAAGTTTGAAGTGCAGTCATCCCTTGGTGTGTTGAGAGGATTGGTTCTAAAATCTAAGGATGCTCAAGTCCCACTGTGGACTCTCTGTGTCTGCAGCTCTCCAGCCTCAGATTCAACCAGTCAGCGCTCTTGTAATACTGGGCTGGTTGTTTAGTTGTGTCCAGCTCTTTGCAACCCCCTGGACTGTAGCCTGTCAGGCTCCTCTGTCCGTGGGATTCCCAGGCAAGAATACCAGAGTGGGTTGTCATTTCCTTCGCCAGAAGATCTTCCCAACCCAGGGATGGAACCTGTGTATCCTGGATTGCAGGTGGATTCTTTACCACTGAGCCATGAGGGAAGCTGATAGTGAAATATTTGTTGAAAAAAATCTGCATGTAAGTGGACCCACACAGTTCAAACCCAAGTGTACAGGGGTTGGCTGTATTTTGGGTGAGGGCCCTTTGGAAGAGCTAGACCATCAATTATGGCTCAGGAAACTTTTCCCATGAAGGACCAGGTGGTATTTTAGGCTTTTCGGGCCACATGGTCTCTGTTAAAACTACTCAGTTCTGCCCTTGTAGCTTGAAATCAGGGAGAAGGCAATGGCAACCCACTCCAGTACTCTTGCCTGGCAAATCCCATGGACAGGGGAGCCTGGTGGGCTGCAGTCCATGGGGTCACTAGGAGTTGGATACAACTGAGCGACTTCACTTTCACTTTCATGCATTGGAGAAGGAACTGGCAACCCACTCCAGTGTTCTTGCTTGGAGAATCCCAGGGACGGGGGAGCCTGATGGGCTGCCGTCTATGGGGTTGCACAGAGTTGGACATGACTGAAGCGACTTAGCAGCAGCAGTAGCAGCTTGAAATCAGCCATAGGCAGTAAGTAACCAAGCTGTATTCCAATAAAACTTTATTTACAGGAACAAATGTGGGCCAGATATTGCCTGTGGGTCATAGCTTGCCAGCCCCTAAATTAGAGGAAGCCTGCCCACTAAGAGGCCATCTGTGGCTGGCTTGAGCGTTGAATCGCTCCCATAGCTCCCAGGTAGCTGCTGTATAGACAAGCTAAAGCTAGGAGTCAGTACAGCCTATAGGATCAGATGGTGAGCGATGCTTTCTCAGGATGCATGGAAACACCCCTTGTAGTAGCACCGTCATTCCAGTGGACTCCCGAGAAAGCCAGGTGGCAGGCATTTGGGCATGGCAGCCAGCCATCTGACACAGGGAAAGGGAAGCTTCCTCAGCTGTGTCCTGCAGCAAAGTTCTTTAAGTCTCAGCGTGCTTATCTGTATAATGGGAATAGTGAGAAGCAGACTGCAAAATGGCAGGCTCTTTATGCCATGCTGGTGCGGTCTCCACCCTGTGCTCGTGGAGAGGAATCAAGTTCAGTGCCATTGTCTCCCAGTGCTGTTGTGGTTCATTTGCTCAGTCATGTCTGACTCTTTGCGACCCCATGGACTGCAGCATACCAGGCTTCCCTGTCCTTCACTCTCTCCCGGAGTTTGCTCAAGCTCATGTCCGCTGAGTCAGTGATGCCATCCAACCATCTCATCCTCAGTCACCGCCTCTCCCCCTGCCTTCAAACTCTGCCAGCATCAGGCTCTTTTCCAGTGAGTCAGCTCTTCACATCAGATGGCCAGTGTAGTGGGGCTTCAGCTTCAGCGTCAGTCCTTCCAGTGAATATTCAGGGTTGACTTCCTTTAGGATGGACTGATTTGATCTCCTTGCTGTCCAAGGGATGCCCGCTGTGGGGAGCAGCTCTGGACCACTAACGTGGTTGTTGCCGCAGCTTGACTGACTGGCCCTTCATCACTGCAGCGCTGCTGACCGCTGACCTTGCTGTCCATCTACTTGTCTGAGTTTTGGCATCTCCCCCATGGCATTCATTCAGCAGTGGGACAACTGGGGGCTCAGTGCCTGTTGTTGCCAAGGGTTTAAGCAGCTGACTGAAGGGTTATCTGTCCCTGGGGCCAGGCACAGCTGCTGCTGCTGCTAAGTCACTTCAGTTGTGTTCGACTCTGTGGGACCCCATAGACGGCAGCCCACCAGGCTCCTCCGTCCCTGGGATTCTCCAGGCAAGAACACTGGAGTGGGTTGCCATTTCCTTCTCCAATGCATGAAAGTGAAAAATGAAGATGAAGTCACTCAGTCATGTCTGACTCTTAGCGACCCCATGGACTGCAGCCTACCAGGCTCCTCCATCCATGGGATTTCCCAGGCAAGAGTACTGGAGTGGGGTGCCATCGCCTTCTCTGGAGATCTTATATGACATGCTCTTAATTCGGTGTACTTTCTGGGACTCTTCTCTCCCTTCATGGAGCGCCCATTAGTATTGTTTGCTCCTTCTAGTTGCAGCGTGTTTTATTTAATTCAGTAATTTTGCCGGAATGTGTTTGGAGATGGCAGAATAAGAATTAAAAGAGCTTGTTAGTTCAACCATGATGGTGCATGTGGATTTTATTTTCACCAATGTTAGATTCTAGAATAGTGCCATATTTAAATTAGATGTTGACATTTTGAAGTATGGATTATCTTTTATTTTAAAAGGACATGTAAAACAGTCTGAGCTATATTTCCAAGTGAAATGAAGAGCCTCGCAGTGCACAGCATCTTCCTTTTAGTTTTACTCTTAGTTTTAAGGGCTTTCTGCAAATAGTTTGTTGGTCCATGATTTCATTTTCTGATTTGCCCTACCTGGGATTTATCAGGAGAGCTTCCTGGATTTTTCCTTCTTTTATCTTTATTCCTTGTGATATCTGAAAGGATTCATGGTGATTACCTAGCCATCCCCTACGGTCTCTACCCCTCCTTTCTTATAGCCTGGAAAATCAAAGCTGCTTTCCTAGGTTTTCTGTTAGATGTTGTTGTGGACTGAATGTTCGGGTCCTCCTCAAAATTCATGTGTTGCAATCCTAGCCTTCCACGTGATGGGATTTGGAGGTGGGGCCTTTGGGTGGTTATTAGATGTGAAGATAGAGCCCTCATGAATGGGATCACTGTCTTTATAAGAAGAAAGGGATTAGGGTTACTTTCACCACCTGATGAGAACTGACTCATTGGAAAAGAACCTGCTGCTGGGAAAGATTGAAGGCAGGAGGAGAAGAGGATGAGATGATGGGATGGTATCACCGACTCAATGGATGTGAGTCTGAGCAAGCTCTGGGAGTGATGGCCAGGGAGCCCTGGCATGCTGCAGTCCATGGGGTTGCAAAAAGTTGGACACGACTGAGCGACTGAACTGAACTGAAGAAGAAAGAGGCGGTTTTCTTTCCCCCGCTTCCCCTCTGCTCTTCTCTATGTGATGCACAGGTAGAAGGTGACCATCTGTCTCAAGCCAGGAGGTGGGCTGTCACCAAACTCTGGATCTGCCGGGACCTTGATCTTGGACTTCCCAGCCTCTAGAACCATTGAGAAATCTTTACTGTTGAAGCCATCCAGTCTGTGGTACCTTGTTACAGCAGCTTGAACTAAGACATACGTGATTCGCTCTATTTTGAGAATGGAAGCCAGAGAGATCCGGAAGTGTCCACATGATTGTAGTTTCTTATCAGTGCAAATGTTCCCACTTGCTCTCGTAACAAGGACATTGTTCTTCCCGAAGAAGGAGCAATGAGCTGAGGGTAAAGAGGAGGCTTAACATCTCAGCCCAGATGGAGCACTAACCACCCATGTGGTCTGGCCCCTAGCTGCCTTATTCGTAAGATGAGGGGACCACCTTGGATGAACTCGAGTCTTCTCCAGCACTCCCAAACATTTGGTCATCAGATAGTTGGCATCATGTGATGAAACAGCTGTTAAGACATGTTCAATTTAGTGTAAAGTACTTAAACCTCTTAATGGCTGTCTCTTTATCCATGGGGCGAATAAATTATATGTTAAAGTAAAAGTTCAAAATCTTGGCCAAGATGCCCAGTGTTCATCTTTCAGTCAGGTTATCTTTCCAGGCATGAGCAGGGCCATCTCAGATTTCTACACGCAGAACAGCAGCAGCAGCCCAACCTGGGTCCAGGCCTGCTAGAGACCCCAGCACACTGCTTCTGCTGGGCATGTGGGTCTCGGTTGAGGGTGTGTGTCACAGCCGTGTGTGCACTCTGGACATTGGAAAGGTCACTGTGGGCCAAGGTCAAGGGCACATCCAGTGCTAAATGAAGGCGTTTGGATTTAATTAGTGGAGAATTGCCTAATGAGATCTAGTTTATGAAGATTAACTTGGGAGTAAAATGATAACCCAAGATTCTATTGATTTAGATAATATATTGACTTAAAATTTCTGTACATGTAAAACTTGGAAGATTAACAAATTTGACTAATCTTTTACCATATAGAAGATTAACACATTTAAAGTCCTGACTGAGAAAAATGTATACAGCATATATAAGGGGGCAAAAGATGAACATTCCTTAACTATAACAAGTTTCTACAACTCAGTAAGAAATACAAAATTGGATCAAGGATTTTGTTATCTATTGCTATTGAACAAACTGCCCAGAATATACTGGCCTCAATGAACAGTTGAGTATTATAAGGTCATGAATCTGTAGTCTGGGACTCAAATGAGTTGTTTTTCCCAAGTGGTGTCCACTGGAACAGAAATGTTCCAGGTGGCTTCTCGTTGATGTGCCTGAGGCCTCAGCTGGCCTGACTGGAACAGCCAAGCATCTCAGTCTCTCTGAGGTCTTTCTTACGAGGAAGCTAGACCTTTACCTGGTGGCTTAGGGTTCTAAGAGTGAGCCTTCCAAATGGAACAGCCCCACTGTGTAAGCGCTCATCAGGCCTCTGTTTACATCAGGGTTGCTATACACTATTGGTCAGAGCGAGTCACATGGCCAAATCCAGCCAGTGCAGGAGGTGGTAACAGAAGAGCATGAACAAGGGGCATGATCCGCCGTAGGCCTCCAGTGCAACAGTCCACGATGGATAGGGCAGGCAAGTCACCGAAGAAATAGGAGTGATGAATAAACATGAAAAATGCACATTTCTCTAGAGGTCAGGTAGAAGCAATAAAAATGATGACACTGCTTTCATTTGGAAATGGAATATGCAGTATCTAGTTATTAATAACATAGAGTGTTGACAAGCTTGTGGGAGAATCTCATACATTTCCCTGGGAGTGTATATTAGTGTGGTCTTTTTAAAAGGTTTTTTGGCAGCTCTGCTCAAAATATAAAATGTGCGTGACTCAGCAAATTCCACTTCTTCAGATAAAAATACTCCTACAGGTACCCCAGAATGTACTACAAAGGGATGTTTATGTATCGTAGTTTGTAGTGGCAATAAAACTAGAACACTAAAGCCCACCAGTAAGAAAATGGGCAAATTATGATAAATCTGTACAGTAAATATTGAACAGCCATATTAAGACTTAATTAAATCAGCGGTAGAGAATCCGCCTGCCAGTGCAGGAGATGTGGAATCAGTCCCTGGGTCAGGAAGATCCCCTGGAGAAGAAAATGGCAACCCACTCCAGTATTCCTGCCTGGGAAATCCCACAGAGAGAGGAGCTGGCAGGCTACAGTCTGTGGGGTTGAAAAAGTCAGATAGGACTTAGCGACTAAACAACAAAATCTGAATGTACTAATGTGGAGTGATATAACCGTCATGTGTCATCATTTTCATGAAAGCAAAAATGTGGGCTGAGTGCACATTCTAGAATGAGAAGTAGACTTGGGTTGGGTGTGTTTTTACTTTGTTTTAAATGAGCTTTTGATTATTTGTAATTTTTTATCATGACTATGTGTTGCTTTTATCATGGGAGAAAAAAGGGGGAAAATGGAGACCGCTTTAAAATATGTGTGTGTAAATGTTGTATGTGCAGATCACACACATGTGTAGATGTATGCTCAGAGAGAAGGGAGGTTTCCTTGGGTCCTGAAGACCTTCCACCTGCGGAACCTCTCCTGACCCCCTGCTCTCCCTTCAGTGCCTCCAGGCTTATTCTCTGTTGTTCTGGAAAATTAAAGGTCTATGAGTCACTTGGAATTCATGTAATAAAAAAAAAAAAAAAGGAATTCATGTAATAAAAGGCATATTTTTATGATTTAATTTGGAGCTTTTAGAGTTGCATATTGATTCTATTAACATAAAACTTTGCAAAGATCTCTTTTTTCCGTGTCTGAAATTCATATTAGGAATGAAGACTTTGAGACAGTGTGACTCACTAGGGTGCCCGTTGTTCAGTTAGACTTGCAATGTGGGGTAACCTACCCAGTGACCTCTGGCCTAACGTGGAGTGAGTACAAGTCAAAGCATGACTTCTCCTTAGAAGGTGTAATGGGAAAATGGACCCTTAATAGCCAAACTCACTCCGAAGTCATTAACATCTTTAAAAAAAATTTATTTCTTAGGCTTTTCTGGGTCTTAGGTGCAGCATGTGGGATCTAGTTCCCCGACCAGGGATTGAACCTGGGCCCCCTGTCGTGGGCGCTTGGAGTCTTAGTCACTGGACCACGGAGAAAGTCCCTATTAACACCTTGTTTGTGCTCTGAGGCTTCTTAAGCCACATCAGTGGAAAAAGACAGGACCTGGAAGAAAGATATTTTTTGTTTTCTAGTCCAGAGCTTCTGCAAGGTCAGGTGTGCTCGAGATGCAGGAGTGCCATTTAATTTGAAAAGATACTTTGCAAGATGGTATCAGATCTTGCCATGTTTCTGAGGAAGAAGCAATGGTGTGGAAATAGAGACCAAAAGTTTATATTTCATAGTGGAGGGGTTAATCTCATTAAAATTTCTTTATTAGTAAAAAGCAACTTGAAGCAAAATGGATTTCACAGACAACATATGCTTAGAACTATTACATCTTGCCTCATGGTTATGGAGAAGGGATCAAGTAAGCTTTAAGGATGACCAAAAGTAGCACAGAGAAAGTTTGGTTTCTTAACATTAGGAAAAGTTTTTATTGTGTGACCGATAACATGTATTAAAGTGACGGAATTCCTGTTGTGCCTTTAAATCAGCTGTTTGTGTGTTATCTTTATTCTCCTGGATGTTTTACACGTTGGGCTTCCCTGAAAGCTCAGTTGGTAAAGAATCTGCCTGCAATGCAGGAGACCCTGGTTCGCTTCCTGGGTCAGGAAGATCCCCTGGAGAAGGGACAGGCTCCCCACCCCAGTATTCTTGGGCTCCCCTTGTGGCTCAGCTGAAGAATCTGCCTGCAATGCAGGAGACTGGGTTGGGAAGATCCGCTGGAGAAGGGACAGGCTACCCACTCCAGTGTTCTGGCCTGGAGTATAGTCCATGTATTATCTTCATTCTCCTGGATATTTTATACATTGTTTTAATCTTTGTGCTTTATAAACAGTAAAATTTAAATAATACTCAATGTTTTATTTTCCAAATAAAGCACTTTTATATACTAAAAGCAAAGATATCCTTCTTCTAGAATACCTGTGTTACAACTTTCTTATTTTGTGAGAAATTGCTGCTCATATAATATGGACCGAAACTGTGAGAATTTGTTGTTTCAGAGCCTCACATACTGGTTTCATAGATACAATCTTTGTAATCCTCAGTCTTAAAAAAAAACCTCAGCAGCCATAATGTTATCCTGTTTAAATAAGTTGTCTAACTTACCTGAAAAGCATATATGCATGATGAAACCCTTTCCTTCTTACAACCTAAAATATTAGCTATAGAATAATTTATTTTGAGTTTTCTTCTGGATGAAAGGAAAGAAAAATAAAGCTACCTACTATTGCATCTTTCATTTAAAACTCTTCCCTACGTGATGTTTAATGAGAGTTTGCATAAGCCTGGCACAGACTTCTAGATTCTTTCCCAGGATTTGTCCAGGTGGGATCTGGGGTAGGGGGTGTAACTCATGGAGGATCCTAGTATCCCACCCCCCAGTCAAGGACAGGGCCCTGGACTCTGCATTTTAAACTATTCCCAGGTCACCCCTAGTGTCTAAGGAAGTATGAAACATTTAGGGTTGAACTGGGGGGAAATCTGGGACTTCTTGAAGGAAGCCAAAATTCTGAGGAGAATTCTAGTTAATACTTCCTGGCTTGTTCCTTAGAAAATTTTAAAGAGGTTTTCAAGAAGAAGGAAGCAATCGCTTCTGGGTGGCCTGGGTTTGGCGGGATCTTGCAGGAACTGGTCTTTGTCCCTGGTGGGGTTCGAGAGGTCCGCAGGAATGGGGAAGCCAGCTGTGGCCGAGAGAAGAGGGATGTTTGCAGGTCACGCTTGGAGGGGGTCAGTCCTCTGGAGGAGCCCTGGGGGTGCCCGGAGGAGAGGGAGCCGGAACTTCTGCTGAGGGTGGGGAGGCGCCGTTTCCAAGTGCTGCAGCCTGGTCTGCCGTGGACTGTCTTGACCAGACACGTTTTAGCAGGGCTGCTGGTTGCCCAGCAATGTGGCAGAAAGTCACGGAAATGGTGTTTGCCTTTTCTAGTGTGTTCCATTTTCCAGATGGGCGCAAAGCACAGGAACATGAAGATGACTTTCTTATCAGTCCCACTAAAGGGACAGAGCTGTTCTCCTGATCCGTTGTGGTCAATTATTATTAAAAAAAAATAATAATTGTTTTTATTATTTATTTTCATCCTTTTTCGCATTCTTTTCCCATATAGGTTATTAAACAGAATACTGAGAAGAGCTCCCGGTGCTGTACAGTAGGGCCTTGCTGGGGATCTATTTCGTATGCAGGGCCGTGTGTCTGTCTGCCCTGAACTCCTTATTTCTGCCCCCTCCCTGCGTTTCCCCTTTGGTGTCCATTAAGTTTGTTTTCAAAATCTGTGAGTCTGTTTCTGTTTTGTAAGTAAGTTTGTTTCTATCATTTTAAAATTAGATCTCGCACGTAAGTGATATCGTGTGATATGTTTCTCAGACTTAGTATGACCGTGCTGGCCCATCCGTGTTGTTGCAAATGGCAGTTTCGTTCTTTTTTTATGGCCGAGTCATATCCCATTGTGTATATGTGCCACATTCTTCTTCATCTGTATGATAATAAACATCACAATATATGTATAATTTTTAAAACCTGTGGTCTTCAGTTTGTGTAATACTTCTCTCTGGTGCTTTAGGTTTGCGCTGAGAATGGAGTTTTCTGCCTTTGTATGAGGACTAATCATGTATCATGTCAAGTGGCAATGTTTCTATGGCAACTTGTCTGTGGAAATTCTGGAATCTCATGTTTGCAATGGTGGTTACAGCTCCTGCTGACCAAATAGCCCTTAAATTCTTTAAAGTTTCAAGATTGGCATATATAGTACATTATGCAGCAATACTGCATTGCCGAATACAGTGCATTCATATGTATAGGAAGTTCTTTAATGAACAACTCTAACTGGAGGTAAGATTTCTTAGTTAATCAGCTGTCTGCCCGCTGGCATCCTGGCCCTAATGCTGACGTCGGTGAAAGCAGCTGAGAGGAGTCTGGTGTCTTCTCTGTCCCAGCCCATCACCCGTTTCAACACTGGGAGGGCTTCATCCTGTATCTTCCTTCTGTGAGCTCTTTTCCTTCCACATGTCCCCCGGTGGCCCTCACTCCTGCTGATCTCTGGGCGGCTTGTTATCAATGACCCTGAACGTGGACACCTGGAGCTAAATCCCTTCCTTGAGGAAGCCTGGGTGACAGCATTTTACGGAACTCTTGCCCCTTTCTGGGTACTGCATTGCTGCTGAAATACCCCCTTTTTTCCCCCTAGTTCTGTTGAGATATCACTGACATATATCATTGTATATGATTAAAGTGTGTAATGTAATAATTCGATTATGTATGTATGAGTTAATTATGAGTTAATGTACATTACATTTCTTTACAGATTCTTTCCTCTTGTAATGAGAACTTTTAAGGTCTACTCTCTCCACCACTTCCAAATAGACATTGAAGTTTGCTGACTCTGGTCACCATGCTGTGGATTACATCCCCATGACATTGAAGTTTGCTGACTCTGGTCACCATGCTGTGGATTACATCCCCATGACTTATAACTGGCAGTCTCTACTTTTTGACGACTTCACCCAGTTCCCTCACACCTCATCCCCTGCCTCTGGCAGCCACCAATCTGATCTGTTTCTACAAACTTGGGTTTTTTAGATTTCACATGTGAGATCATACAGTGTTCGTCTCTCACCTTCTGAAGCTGGTTTTTAGAATCCAGTATGCTTTGTCTTTCTCGATCTGGCTTCACTTAGCACAGTGCCCACAGGATCCATCCATGTGGTTGCAAATGGAAAGAGCTCCTAGTTTTTGATGCCTGAATGATATTTGCAGCAACCTTATCTTAACTCATCCCTTACAGCTGCTGTATCATAGAGCAACCCACACTTAGGGTTGAGTAACACCTTAATCTCTTTGTCAAGCTGGCTATTATTAAGCCCATTATAACCTTCTGAATGGAGAAGGGAATGGCAACCCATTCCAGTACTCTTGCCTGGAAAATTCCATGGATGGGGGAGCCTGGTAGGCTACAGTCCATGGGGTCACAAAGAGTCGGACACGACTGAGTGACTTCACTTTCTTTCTTTCTATAGTTCCTTTTGGAGAAGGGAATGGCAACCCACTCCAGTGTTCTTGCCTGGAGAATCCCATGGATAGAGGGGCCTGGTGGGCTACAGTCTATGGGGTTGCAAAGAGTCAGACATGACTAAGAAACTAGCACTTTAACCTTCTGAAACTGGTTTTCAGAATCCAGTATACTTGTTGCTTTGTTAAATTGTGCTTATTTTTATAGTCTGTTGATCTTTGGGGGGTCCCACCTCAGCTCATGCACAGTGGAGAGAATGTGGGACTTATCACCAGAACACAGTGTTAAATCCCAGTTTTCTCACTTGTCAGCTGAATTCTGTTCCCTCCCATATGAAATGAAGATCGTCATGATACCCACTCCACCAGATCATTTAGCAGGTGGTTCCTGAGCTGCAGAGCATATAAGATGGATATGAAAATATATTTTAGCAGTGAAATGCTTTGGAAAATCTTAAATTCTGTGAATTTGCTATCCACATCCCATTTTCAAGTCATCTGTACATTTAGGAAAACTTTCATCAAAATTCCTAAGTCGTTAATGAGTATGTGGAACAATCTCAGGCCGGAGAGGGATACTAACATGATTTAAAAGAAGCTGAAAGTCGTGATTATCTATCTATGTGGTTTTTAAAGCATATTTGACAATATAAACTTTGGGGCAATAAGAATTTTTCATTTTAGTTTCAAAAATGATAAATGGACATTTAGAGGTTTTAAGGAACCAGAAGATACAGTCAGATTCATCCAGCTGTTGGATGACCAGGATGTTCTGATTTTGTGATTAGTTGATAAGCTTGGTGTTTGCTATCTATTGCTGCATACCAAAATCCCCAAGCTTAGCAGCTTAAGACAATGCATGTTTATTAAATTTGTTTTTGTTGGTAAGTAATGCCAGCTGGGACCTTTTTTGAGTTTCTTACAGCCTATAATCAAATGTTGGCTAGACTGTGGTCTTTCACATTTCAACTGAGTGAGAGTTTGCTTTCTCAGTCACATGGCTGTTTGTCTCTCTTTATGTGAAGCATTGATTTTTTTTCCCCCAAGTTGTCATGTGTAGCACCCCAAGTCTACTAGTTCCCGTATTTCAGCACACTTGCCCTTTTGAAAATATTAGTATTATAAGCCATGTAAGAAGATATATGTCTGTATATGTATCCTATATGTTATAAGATAGACAAGAAAAAATGTGTGATTTATCGAGAGAAGGCAGGAGTGGGAGCTTTGGGATGTCTGCTGATGTATTTGTTTTTATTCCATTGAAAAGTATCTCAATAGATACAGACATATTTATGATTATGTTTAATGGAACTAAGTTCTGTGGAATAATGGTTTCACTGGAGACCTTTAGGAATGGAAATTAAGAGAAAACACCTGTGCGTGTAGATTTTGAAAACTGAAGGTGGACATGTCTTTGAAGTTCTTTGAAGTTTGGGAAGTATCTGAAATTAAGTGTGGACTTTTACAAATGAGCTCATCTGTTTCATGGCTTTTACACTAGTCTTATAATATATTGTAATGTGCAGGTGGTACCCTTGACATCTTTAGTATAAGAGACTGTAAATCTTGAGATGCATTATCTATTGGACACGTTGAATGACAAGCAAGATGTTCAGTATCACCTTGTCTTGCCAATGGAGCTTATTTATAGCTGTACTCGTTTAGAAACACTTACCACACTTACCATGTTCCAAGAATTTGTCAAGGTATTTAAAATAACTCATTTAGTACCCATAATACCCTCATGAACTAAGCCCTCTTAGCATCTCTGTTTTACAGATGTGAGCAGTGAGGTAGAGGAGATTAACTGATTTGCCCAATGGCACACAGCTAGGAGGAGAAGGCAGTGGCACCCCACTCCAGTACTTTTGCCTGGAAAATCCCACGGACGGAGGAGCCTGGTAGGCTGCAGTTCATGGGGTCACTAGAGTCAGACACGACTGAGCAACTTCACTTTCACTTTTCACTTTCATGCATTGGAGAAGGAAATGGCAACCCACTCCAGTGTTCTTGCCTAGAGAATCCCAGGGACGGGGGAGCCTGGTGGGCTGCCATCTATGGGGTTGCACAGAGTCAGACACGACTGAAGTGACTTAGCAGCAGCAGCAGCAGCAGCAGCATCATAGCTAGGAAGGGGTAGAGAGCTGTGAGTCAGATTCTTTGAGGTGCCTCATGTAGTTCAACTTCAAGTTTGATGGATGAGATGAAAAATGGATTAAAAATAGAAGGATTAACTAAATTCCTTTTGAGTAAACCTACTGAACACTGTATTCTTTATTTGCTTGCTAAATGAAGAAGCATGGCAGCTGCATTCTCAGTATATGTCATCTTGGTTTAGCTAGCGTTGTATCACCATGGTTTAGCTGGCACTATATCACCGATTTGTATTGCATAAATATGATCACTAAGAGTCTGAGCTTGAAGTTTAGGGGCAAGAAGAGAAAGTGGCAGCCTTGATAATGGACCAGAGCTCGTAATATCAGATGGATGAGATTAAACGGGAAAAACCCAGCCCCGAAGGTAGTTCTTTTAAAGTTTTAGCTCCTGAGGTCAGAAGTCTCCCAGACACACCCAGGAGCTGTGCTCTAAGAATCGTTTTGCTTTTCCAGTTTACAAGTTAGCAAAAGGAAAAGTGTCCTTTTATTTCCTTGATTTAGTGTCAAGAAATGGGGCTGCCCTTCAGATACAGTTTTGCTCCGTGAGTTTGTGTCCATTATTCTTATTTGTTTCGGTACCAAGTTGTGGCTCCCTACTGTGTTATTCTGACCTCCACTTTTCTCAAAACTTGATGTTTCCTCAGTCCAAGGCAACCTTCACTTCCTTTGTACTCAGAATTCTTCAATACCAGATGAGACAGCCAAGGCTCATGGAGCTTAGTTTGACCAAGGTCTCACTACTAAGTAAGGGCTAGAGTTGATATTCTTAATCTCTTGAGATTCAAAACCCATTTAAAAAAATATTTTAAATCTTTGCAAGTGTTCTAGAATATCATCAAAACATTTTGTATTTACCTGAAAAAAAAATTGCAAACACAGTTGGAGGTCTCTGTGTATCCTTTTCCCCCAGAAAAAAACACACAGTTGTCTCACATCTGAATTGTATTATATCTCAGAAATGTTCTTTTACTGATATATGTGTCTATTCCTTATCATAAATACTATAATTTTTCAAGTATTTAAGCGTTGACATTAATGGTGTCATGAATGTACCTATACTTTCACAGCTTACTTTTAATATCTTACATTATCAAGATGTGATGTTTTTCTGTGTGAGTGAGCAACAGTTTTTACTGTCTCTTGTTGATGGATGTTTGGATTATTTCCCAAGCTTTTAGCTGTTAAGAACAGTCCTGAAACAACTGTTGTCTCTCTTGTGTGTGTGCCCTTGAATTCATATATTTGAATTTCTCAGTGTTCAAGTCCTCAGTGTTCTCAGGATTGGAGCTGCTGGGGTAATATCCATGTTTTCAGGCACGGTGATGGTGGTTTACTCACTCAGTCGTATCCAACTCTCGTGACCCCATGAGAGCTGGCCAGGCTCCTCTGTCCATGGGATTTCCCAGGCAAGAATGCTGGAGTGGGTTGCCATTTCCTTCTCCAGTTTCTTTGCATGCTGCTCTCAAATTGTTATGCTAATTTTCATTTACAGTAGTAGCGTAGGAGAGTTTCTGTTGCTCTCTCTGCTCATCAACACTTTGTTATATCAGGCCTTTAGGTTGCTGCCAGTCTGATAGGTCTAGTAAAATGAATCTGAGTTTCTCTAATTACTTCAGAGGAAGAAGTTATTTTTTATGAAAGAGAGCTAATGTTTATTGAGCATCCTCTTCTTGTGAGACTTCAGCACAGTCTCCACTCATCAACTTGGACATTCTCAACATTTCTTACGTTTCCAGCGCCAAGATTCAATCAAGCTGCTGATTTCATTTACTACTGAAGGTAAAACTAAAGCATTCTGAATTTCATGCTGTAAATCAAAGAGTAGTACAGTTTTTTCTATAGTCTTGCTATTACATGGATTTTAGAAATCATATGGAGAACTTGTAGAAATTGTGCTATGGAGAAAGTATGACAAAACACTTCATTTACCTCTCAAAATTGGGAATAATCTTTTAGTTGGGAATAATAATGGATAAAAGGAGAGTTTCTATCTTCTAAACCTTAGCGATTACTGAAGGCTTTTCTGCTTCTCACCAGTGAGTGCTTATTGGTTACGTTTACAATTAACTTGGTGACTTGCGAGAAGATGTGCAGACTGAACTACAGCTCTGGATTCTGCACCCGAAGTTCTACTGGGAGGCATTTCCAAGGGGCTTCTGGGAGGTTTCTGGAACTGAACTGAATCTGAGTAGAGCCTCATTGTTTAGAGCAGTGGTTCTCAGGTGTAGATGAACATCAGAACACCTGGAAAGGGAAAGGGAAAGTCGCTCAGTCGTGTCCGACACTTTGCGACCCCGTGGACTATGCAGTGCATGGAATTCTCCGGGCCAGAGCACTGGAGTGGGCAGCCGCGCCCTTCTCCACCTGGAGGGCTTGTTAAAACACGGATCGCCTGGCCCCATCTCCAGAGATCGTGGTTCAGTGGGCCTGGGGTGAAGCCATAAAATTTACTTTTTTAGTAAGGTTCTGGTTGATGCTAATGAGAGGGACCACTCTTCGACCACTTGGGAGAAATCTGCCTCCAGCAGAGGAGGTACTGGGCCAGGAGGGGGCTCTCAGATCGAGGGTCCAATCCAGATGGAGTGCCGTTACGTAACATTACTGCGCGAAGGTATGGCTGGAAGATGTATGAATAATTTCTCCTTTCTTCTATGTGCTTTTTGGCATATCTCACTTATTTTAAGGCAAGCATGCGTTTTTAAATGTTAAGGACAAGACTAAAAGTAAGACTAAGTGAAGCCTCAGGGCCTCACAGATTAAGAACCATCTGCTATTTATTGAATCCCTGTTTTGAATTTGAATTTTTAAAATTCTGGCAAGCCATGATAGCAGTGTTACAGGTATGTTATTTTTAGGTCAGTAGACTTTTCGGAGTGTGTGGCCGGGCACGCTGTGCCTAAGGTGGCTATAATCGTGTGCTTATTCGTCATGAGCCAGCATTTATAATCTCCACGTGCCAGGTTATGAACAGTGAAACAGTTTTAAAGAGGCACGAGGTGGCTGTGACAGTCTGCAGAGTTTTTCAGCTACTGAGGATCTCTCAATGAAACCAGGATCGGCCAAGGTTCATGGAAGTCCAGAGCCTGTGACAGCAGGAACGTCTGGTGACTGCCTTTACGAAGTGCAGTTATGCCGGGGGAAGTGGAAAAAGCTCCCTTCGCTGTGTGTGTACACATGGACACACACATGTGCAACCCATGTATAGGGACCTCTTGAGTAACTAGGACATTATAACCAATGTGATCTAACCTTTCTGTGATGGAAAAGCAAAATACTTTTGTTTTAAAAAAAATAATTGTGAGTAGACACAGGGTATGTAGGATGAGTTTTAGAGTGCTGGTAAAGACCTGTGTTTTAACCTGGCTGCTATTTTTTACAGGTCTTTCTGGACAAGCAGTCTTTGCACTTAATATGTAACTTTTGTGTTGGTTTCTGTATATATTTTATGTTTCACAATACAGTGCTTCGAATGTGACTAAAATGAGAACCAAATTAAATTGTTTTCCTTCCACATTGCTTACATTTCTTTGGGAGGGTTATGCATACTCAATAAGGTTAGTATATTTATACATGTGCATGTGTGAATATAAAAGTTGAAACGTATGGACTAAAAGCAATATGATAATGCTACTCTCTTTGTAGTCTGATTTTACAAATAACTGGGCTTGTATGGGAGCGTTTATTTAAAATTTCCTACAAAGTTTGCTTTGGTTTAAGTTTCCATTTTTCTTTTTCATTTCAAAACACAGATCTAGATTCATAATCTGAAGTAATGGGAGATCGTATGCATGTCCGTCTGATGTCACTCGCATTTCCTTTTAACCTAACAATTCTATGAGTCATTTTCTTTTAAACCTAACTGTGCTGAGAATAAAACGTAATTTCTTATTGGAATCTGCTTTCTGTTTTCTTGTCTTTAAAGATTTTGTTTGAACATATATTGAACATGATGGAATGAAAACCAAGAATAGCTTAGGGAAAAAATTAAAAAAGCACCAGGCTCAGGGTTTCAAAATATTATGAAAAGGAAATAATCCAATGCAATGCTTCCCTTTTATGTTGACCTCCTGTCTCTGGCTCTCCACTTCGCGCCCACACTGAAGTGTTCTGAAGCCCATAGACTCTGGGGACTTGCCCGACAGGAGGTTGCAATTACCAGGCAGAGGCAGCAGTCCTGTGAGCCACTGATGCGATTTGGTGAAAATGAACAAGGCCTAGATATGCTCAAGAGTAATTTTTTATTTTGTATACTTGTTCTCGCAGGAAGAAGGTTTAATCTGATATCTCTGCATTCGGAGTCCTGAAAGTAGCTTCACAGGGGAGAAAGAAAGTGAACTTTGGAGTTAGATAGATACCCTCCCCTCCTATTCCAGCCTACGTTATAATTAATCCCAGTTAACTCCCCAGCTTCTCTGAACGGCTCAGGCTGTGGAGTGGCTCTCATCACCTCCCGGAGTTTTGAGGAGGCCGTGAGCCAATGTGTGAGAAGAGGCAGGGTGGGTCACAGACGTGGAGTAAACCTTAGTTCCTGTCTCTTCCTGCCCCATCTGGTCAGCACAGCAGCAGAGGTTCGCACGCTCTTGGTCAAGGTCCACGTTGCTTGGCTCTCATCATTAAAGGAATGAATTTAATATGCCTCAAACCGTGTTTCTTCCGTCCTTTCTTTTTCTTTTTTTGGCTGCATCTCCAGGCTTTCAGAATCTTAGTTCCCTGACCAGGGATCAAACCTGGGCCCTCAGCCGTGAAAGTGTGGAGTTCTAACCACTGAGCCCCCGGGGAATTCCCGAAACCGTGTTTCTTGGCATATGTCCTGCTTTCCAGACATTCCCCACATAAAAAGACAGCACCCTGAGAATATTAAAGGAGGAGCTGTATAGACGGTCATGTGTGTATTTATTCTGCGTCCAGTAGATGAAGGTGACACAGAAATAGATTTTTAAAGCACACTCAGCTGACGCAGCCCATGCTCCTACTGGGGGCTAAGGCAGAAGTGGCACTGGGTCCCTTTCAGAGGAAACACTGAACTGCTTGCTCAGTAACTGATGGGTCTGCTTTTCCTTCTTTCGGGTGCCCTTCCCCCACCCCCGATCCTTAGAGCCCACAGCTCGCTCATTCTCAGCGTTCCCAGCGTTGGGCACCATGCCTGGTAGTTGGATGAACCAAATACTTGTATTTGAGTGAGCAAATGACCTATCTAGGTTTGTCCCGACATACACTTGTATGTTCCTAGGACACTTTTTAAGCTTTATTTTTATTTCTTTTTACCGTCCTTTTTGATTATTTCAAGTATAGAAGTGTGTGCATGTCAATCCCAACATCCCAGTTATCCTTCCTTCCCACCCTTCCCCTGGGAACCATAGTTCATTCCCTAAGTCTGTGTACAGAGATATACATAACATTTCTGTTATGTAGATAAGTTCAACTGTATCATTTTTTAAATGATTTTTTAAAAATTATTCCTCATATAAGTGCTATCATATGGTATCTGTCTTTCCCTGTCTGACTTAACTTCGCTTAGTTTGATAATCTCCAAGTTCATGTTGCTGCAAATGGCATTCTTTCTTTCTTTCTAATGGCTGTGTAATGTTCCACTGTATATATGCACCATTACCATTGTATATGTCTTTACCCATCCATCTGCGCGTGGACATTTCGGTTGCTTCTGTGACCTGCCTGTCGTAAACAGTGCTGCACTGAACGCTGGGATCCGTGTGTCTTTTCCAACTAGAGTTTTCTTCGGGTGTATGTCCACGAGTGGGATTGCTGGACCTTGTGATGGCTCTGTCGTTAGGTTTTTGAAAGAAATCTCCGTACTGTTTCCAGCAGTGGCTGAGCCGCCCTTGCTGGCTTCTTCAGCTTCTTCTCATTCGTCCACTGAAGGGTTTGTTCTTTGCTTGTCAGTTTGTCAGGACACGAGGACCCATCAGTCATCCTCGGGCTTTGCATCTGCTTCAGACGGCCGGCACATCCGGGTTGTTAGATGTTAGAACTGCGGGTGACAAAGTGCCATCTGACTGCACGTTGCCTCCTGAAGAATCTGGGGGAAGGGACCAGAGTGAGCTGTCTCGAGTCAGGAGGGTAAACTGACCGAACTGGGGCTGGAGCTCAGATAGCCTGACTTAAATTCCGGAAGATTCTCTTTTGGGTTCTGTCTCTCTTTAGTGAACTTACTTTTACATATTTCCAGGACCACAGGTAGGACAACATGGAATTTTAATGATGAAAAAATGAGTGTTTGTGTCAACAACTATAGCACTGCTACTACTACTACACACACACACACACACACAGATATACACACACACACAGACACACACACACAGACACACACACACCCCACATCAGATTTCCTAACTGCCGTACCTGATGCCCTCCCCCCACTTGCTCCCATTCTCCTCTGCAGCTGGGTCCCCATCACGTTTCCATACGCACCTTCTGCTCTCACCAAGGCCCGAAGAAATGCACTGTCTTAAATTTATCCCTTTGCTCTCATCCCCTCCCCCCTCTTTTTTTTTCTGAAATGTCATAGGGGTGACTGGTAAATTATTTAAGACCTGATTCTACCCCCAAGTCTTCTGGGAAATCCTCCTTGGCTCTCACCCTGCCCTGCCCCTCTTATATTACAATCTCAGGAAGCCTGCAACATTCACTCTCTACTACTCACTTGTGCTAGCCGGTTACTAACTTGAGTGGTTTCTTTTTTAAAAGGAAAATTATCTCTGTTTATTTACTTGGCTGCACTGGGTCTTAGCTGAGCTGCATAGAATCTTCAGTCTTTAGTTATGGCGTGTGGAATCTGTTTCCCTGACCAGGGGTCCGACCTGGGCCCCCTGCATTGGGAGCCCGGAGTCGTAGCCCCTGGAGCACTGGGGAAGCCCCTTGAATGGCTCCTTTTTATCTCATGCTTATGCATCTCAGTCCCTGCATGAGTTGGAGGCATCGCTTTCTTGTCTTACACACAGTCCTGTACACACACAGTAGGTACTTAATAACTGTTTTGTTCCTGGAGACAAAATATTTTTTTGCTCCTCTTATTTTTCTTGTATTCTCTCTAATACGAGATCTGATTTGCTGGCTCATGAGGCTCTTGGACAAAAGAGGGGGAAAGATTACATGTGGCTGAAAGTAAATGTGGTTTTTATTTTTATCTTGAATGTGTGTCTTCTTGTCTTCCACTCCGGCGGGGGCAGTGATGAGACAGTATTTCCAGGGTCCAAGTCATTTCTTTTTTAGCGTTGGGAGTTCTTTTTGTTCAGTAATTGTGTGGCCAGCTCACTAATTTGAGGGATGTCAAACCATTTAGCTCACCCTGGGATCCTTTATTCTGCTGGAAGAACATTGAGTACTCGGATGTATTTAACAAGACGGTCTTCTCTAGAGGAAGTTCTCCGTGGGATTTTGGTATTTTACTTTAACAATTTTGAACCCGTTAATTCATAACCCTTACTTAGAATGGAAGAGTTTGCTTGTTGTGATAAAGCATCCGATTAAAATATTGTGTTTAAGAAAAATACTACAGGTAACTCAAGAAATAATTAGATCCAGTACTGGCTGCATCCTAACTTGGAAAGCTGGGTCTAGAATAAGAAGAGGAACAAAGCCTGGTGCTATCGATGAGCGAGGGATTGGAGAAGAAACGATCTCAGAGCAACGGCAAAGCGGGGCTTCAGGGAGACTGTTCCGCGTGTGTGTTCATCACTCTGTTCATCCTCCGTTCCTCCGTTTTGTGCCGTAAGCCATCGTGTAAGCCAGGTTTTCCAGAGAATTCCAGGAGCCATGTCACTTCTATGAATGCCAGCGGATGAAAAAGACAGGAAAGAAATGGAAAATTATCATCAAAAAATGGGATGTCCACCTTTCTATTCAAGATGAACTCTGACCTTGACCCCATTCCCTCCTGCTTCCTCAAAGACTTTGCTAAATTGGTCATCTTCACTCAGCTATTTTCTGACTATTGTTTAGTCACTAACTCATGTTGGACTCTTTTGCAACCCCACCGACTGTAGCCAACCAGGCTCCTCTGTCCATGGAATTCTCCAGGCAAGAATACTGGGGTGGGTAACCTTTCCCTTCTCCAGGGGATCTTCCCAACCCAGGGATCCAACTCATGTCTCCTGCATTGCAGGTAGATCCTTTACCATCTGAGCCACCTGGGAAGCCCACTTTCTAACTACTACTCACCTAAAGAATACTCCACAGCTTCTGCTTGCTCTCAGCAATCTCTGTCCCCACTTAGCATCTAAATTTCTTAAGAGAGTCATCCAGCTTACCGTCTCCATGGTTTCATGTTCACCATTCCCTCCTAATGCCATAGTGGTAAGGCTTTTGCCTCAGTGGTCTTCTGAAATTGTTCTTCTCGAGGTCTGCAGAAGATCATCTTACCGCATGCAGTGTCCACTTTTCAACGCTGATGTGATGAGGCCCTTGCTTCCCATCAAGCTGTCTCCCCTCACGGCTGCCCTGAACGTCCTCTCTCTGGTTCCGATCTCTTTGACTCTTTCCCCATAGCACACTCACTGATGTTTCTCCAGGCTTCCATCCTCAACTCACTGCCCGTCTCTCTCTCTGCCCCCCTGGCAGGGGCAGATCTCTTACTATTGCACTGTTTGCTTTCCCTCTGTGGCTGATGACTCCCAAATTTTCCCTCCACTCAGACTCACTGATGGCTGAACTCATCTCCTTGATGTTCCCGGAGAACTTCAGCTTCCGGATTTTGCCCCCAAGCGCCACTTGCTCATCTTTCATTTCCCGTGTTAGCAGCACCGCCCACCCACACTTGCTAAGTCGCTTCAGTCGTGTCTGACTCTTTGCGAACCTATGGACTATAGTCTCCCGGGGTCCTCTGTCCATGGGATTCTCCAGGCAAGAATACAGGAGTGGGTTGCCACTTCTTTCTCCACGGGATCTTCCCAACCCAGGGATTGAATCCGTGTCTCTTATGTCACCTGCATTGGCATTGACAGGTAGGTTCTTTACCACTAGAGCCACCTGGGAAGCTAGAAACATGAAAGTTACCCTTGATTCTTTGTCATCTCCTTTGTCATCCGATCCGTCAGCGTGTCTCTGGCTTAAGTTTCTAAGTAATTACTTCTTGAATGTGCCCTCTGATGATGTTTATCCCTCATCTTTTCTCTCTGGACCTCGATAGCGGCCTCTCCTCCTACCTGATCCCTCTGACTTCACTTTTGTCCCCCTAAGATTCTCCTGTTTTCTTTCCAGAAAGTTCTATCTGTTGGTATCCAGCTAGACTGACCACGTCTACCAGTTTGACAGCCATAGTCCTTGGAGTGTAAACCTATTGATCCCCTGGTTATTTTTTTCTGCTAAGGGAGGATTACAGCAGAGGAGCTCCTCTCTGGCTTGGAAACCTCAGCCCAGACCTAGTCAGTTTGGACACAGCAGGAACCTGAAACCTCTGAAACCAAATGATGGACTTGAACTAATTGAATCTTCTTAGTTCAGTAACCAAGTGATGGGGACATAGACATTTTGGGGTTCAGAGTCTTTTGGTTGCTTTGGGTTCTTTTTGTTGGGGAGGGAGGTATTTTTGGTAATAGAGATGATTTTAAGGAGGGTTTAATAGCCTACCACCAACTTAGTGCATAGCCGTCCAAATGTGAAGGAGAAAAATTGACTTTTGGTTCCTTGACTCAAACAATAGTCCAGATGGAGACTGATTCTAAGGACCCTGCTGCTGTTTAAGACCTGAAAGGCACATTCTTAGTCCAGGGGCTGGGTTTGGTTTGGTCTCTCTGCCCGTATGGCTAACACACAAAAGCAGATGCTAAAGCTGGCCTTTGATCTTCCCCCTAACAGATTTCCGCCTGTAAATGACTCACCTAGATAAGGGGAGGGGCCGAGTCCTGAAGCGGGCGTTTAGTGGACATGAGCCAACAGCACAAGGCCCCCCAGGGAACGTGGCCCAGGGAGGCACTCAGTGCTCTGTGGGGGACACACTCCAGGCCTGGCCAGGCTTCGGGGACTTAGCCTTGGGCCGCCCTCTCCTGGATTTCCCGGGTAGCTCAGATGAGAAAGAATCTGCCCACAATGCGGGAGACCTGTGTTCAGTCCCTGGGTGGGGGAGATACCCTGGAGGAAGGCATGGCAACACTCAAGTATTCTTGCCTAGAGGATCCCATGGACAGAGGAGCCTGGCGGGCTGTAGTCCATGGGATTGCAAAGAGTTGAACACAACTAAGCAACTTTCACTTCCACTTCTAAGACCCCCCAGCTGGTATATAACAAACCCAGAGTGTCCAACTTCCAGACCTGGGCACTGTATTGGTACACACACTGCCTTGTTACTGAAGTACCTCCCACCTCGGTCTCTGCCCGAGCAGTGCCTCTAAGCTGGGAATGGAATGTGTCTTAATTCCAACTCCTGTTCCTGCACCAAGATGAACACGTGCGTGTGTGCTAAGCTGCATCCGACTCTTTGCAACCCTATGGGCTGTAGCTGCCAGGCTCCTCTGTCCGTGGGATTTCCCAGGCAAGGAGTGGGTTGCCATGCCCTCCTCTAGGGGATTTTCCTGATCCAGGGGTCAAACCCATGTCTCTTAGGTCTCCTGCATTGGCAGGTGGGTCCTTTACCACTAGCGCCACCTGGGAAACAAGATGAACACATATGTCTTCAACTGGCAGACAAGGTTTTACACTCAGTGGACAGGGAGGCCTGGTATGCTGCAGTTCATGGGGTCACAAAGAGTCAGACATGACTGAGCAACTGAACTCAATGCCAATGGTGGTGAAGGAGGGTGGATGTGTTTACCTCTTGGTGACAGGCGTGTTGGAACTTCCTGGTCAGTGATTTGCTAATTAGGAGGCTTTCAGTCTTGTTTCGAAGAAGACAATGGCACCCCACTCCAGTACTCTTGCCTGGAAAATCCCATGGACGGAGGGCTGGGTGGGCTGTAGTCCATGGGGTCACTAAGAGTCGGACACGACTGAGCGACTTCACTTTCACTTTTCACTTTCGTGCATTGGAGAAGGAACTGGCAACCCACTCCAGTGTTCTTGCCTGGAGAATCCCAGGGACGGGGGAGCCTGGTGGGCCACCGTCTATGGGGTCGCACAGAGTCAGACATGACTGAAGCGACTTAGCAGCAGCAGCAGCAGTCTTGTTTAGGAACATATAATAAGGAAATAACCAGGATTCATGTAAAAGATGTCTATTAAAGGATTGTATGTCTTAGCATAGAACCTCAGATGATACAAGTACACACCAAAAGGAGAAAAGTTAAACGTGGTCTAATCCTCTGACAGAATAATGTAGCCAAAGTCATGTGTTCACACAATGTTTAATTACAAAAGATACAAAACTTTCAAATTAAAGCCAAGAATAAAATACTGTGAAGAGTTCAGTCCTAAGTTTGTAGGATATGTGTGTATGCATTCTACAATATAACGTAAACAGTATTTATAAGAAGTGGGATTATGAAACATTTGTCATTTACTCATGGTTTGCATTTTCCAAATTTATATAACCACCGGATAATGTTTTAGTATCAAGGAAAAGTAAGCATGACTTTAAATTTTTTTTTCTCAAAAAGATCTTCCTGAAGTCCAATGAATTTGCCCTTTTAAAAGTAAAACTCCTCCAAATGCCTCCCTCTGCGAAGCCTACAGGTTTCCAGCAGCACTTGCTCCACGTTAAAAGACAAAATAAAACAAAACCTGGTCAGGTGGCACAACGGCTTGGTTTGTGAGACGCCAGTGGTGGTATCCGATCTCTTCTTACCTCAGCTGAGCCTGGAGTGAAGCGAGCACAGGAGGAGGAAACCTTGAAAGGCCGAAGTTCCTGGACACGGGGTGGAAAATAGGAACAGGAGGAGCCTGGAGTCCACTGCTAGTTACCAGGGCCACGCGCTGTTCCCAAAATCCTCTGGAAATTCCCTCTTGACGCCTCAGATTTTTGGGAAATGCTTCTCAAAAAAAAAAAAAGTGCTTTCTTTTTCCCCTGGGAAGGACGCCTCCCACCAGGCTCGTCTGTGGCCCCTGTACCTCACGCACACTTCCATGTTGTCACCACAGCCAGGAACAGGGAACTCTATATTGTGCTGAAATCATGAACTGGGATCCAAAATCCGACGCATGTCAGAATTGGGGGTTTTTTAGGTGCGTAATGCTTTTTAGAATTTGGCTCTTAATTTTCAACTCAGCAAACATTCTTGTTTGCTTAAAATGGTCATGTCAGCTCTTATGGAGCAATATTTGAATGTGAGTATAGTGCATGGAATTAGAGGATGTTGGCAGAGAAGGTGAAAGATTCCACTTTGGGGCTATAAACTCTGCACTCTGGTGAGGGATGGAGACAGATGGATTGAGGACCGGGAGATGTTCAGCATCAGGGGAATATTGCGGAAAAACTGCTCTGTGGTCCTTTTGTGGCTGAAAACCAGCAACAGTCCATTACTTTTTAAAAAGCGCTATTTCAACAAAGCACCCAGCTGTGTACACTGGTGATTGTGAGAGACTTTGCGGCAAGTTGGGTTACCTGACATTTGTGTTGATTCTGTCAGGGTCTTAAGGCTTTAAATGAACAGTTTTCAGAGAAGAAAGGGGTGGTGAACACAGTGCTCATTTTGACAATGAGCCAAATTCAGTCCAACTCAAAATCTGTGTAGAAATCGCTGCCATAGGGCAGTGTCTGCCAGAACCACATTGCTGCTGCTGCTGCTAAGTTGCTTCAGTCATGTCCAACTCTATGAGACCCCATAGACAGCAGCCCACCAGGCTCCCCCATCCCTGGGATTCTCCAGCCAAGAGTACTGGAGTGGGGTGCCATTGCCTTCTCCGTCTGGTATTCCTACTCATGCCCAATTTTTATAAATCAGTGTCTTTTAAGATTGGTATGGTTACCTTAAAGCTGAATAAATATCATCAGCAAGAAAAATAATTGGTGTCAGAAACCAAATTACGTATATTAATTACCAACTTCAGTTCAGTTCAGTCGCTCAGTCATGTCCAACTCTTTGCAACCCCATGAATTGCAGCACGCCAGGCCTCCCTGTTCATCACCAACTCCCAGAGTTCACTCAGACTCATGTCCATCGAGTCAGTGATACCATCCAGCCATCTCATCCTCTGTCGTCCCCTTCTCCTCCTGCCCCCAGCCCCTCCCAGCATCAGAGTCTTTTCCAATGAGTCAACTCTTTCCATGAAGTGGCCAAAGTACTGGAGTTTCAGCTTTAGCATCATTCCTTCCAAAGAAATCCCAGGGCTGATCTCCTTCAGAATGGACCAGTTGCATCTCCTTGCAGTCCAAGGGACTCTCAAGAGTCTTCTCCAACACCACAGTTCAAAAGCATCAATTCTTTGGTGCTCAGCTTTCTTCACAGTCCAGCTCTCACATCCATACATGACTACTGGAAAAACCATAGCCTTGACTAGACAGACCTTTGTTGGCAAAGTAATGTCTCTGCTTTCAATATGCTATCTAGATTGGTCATAACTTTCCTTCCAAGGAGTAAGCGTCTTTTAATTTCATGGCTGCAGTCACCATCTGCAGTGATTTTGGAGCCCCAAAAATAAAGTCTGACACTGTTTTCCTATCTATTTCCCATAAAGTGATGGGACCAGATGCCATGATCTTCGTTTTCTGAATGTTGAGTTTTAAGCCAACTTTTTCACTCTCCTCTTTCACTTTCATCAAGAGGCTTTTTAGTTCCTCTTCACTTTCTGCCATAAGGGTGGTGTCATCTGCATATCTGAGGTTATTGATATTTCTCCTGGCAATCTTGATTCCTTGTGCTTCTTCCAGTCCAGTGTTTCTCATGATGTACTCTGCATATAAGTTAAATAAGCAGGGTGACAATAGACAGCCTTGACGAACTCCTTTTCCTATTTGGAACCAGTCAGTTGTTCCATGTCCAGTTCTAACTGTTGCTTCCTGACCTGCATACATATTTCTCAAGAGGCAGGTCAGGTGGTCTGGTATTCCCATCTCTTTCAGAATTTCCCAGTTTATTGTGATGCACATAGTCAAAGGCCTTGGCATAGTCAAGAAAGCAGAAATAGATGTTTTTCTGGAACTCTCTTGCTTTTTCGATGATCCAGCGGATGTTGGCAATTTGGCCTCTGGTTCCTCTGCCTTTTCTAAAACCAGCTTGAACAACTGGAAGTTCACAGTTCACATATTGATAAAGCCTGGCTTGGAGAATTTTGAGCATTACTTTACTAGTGTGTGAGATGAGTGCAATTGTGCGGTAGTTTGAACATTCTTTGGCATTGCCTGTCTTTGGGATTGGAATAAAAACTGACCTTTTCCAGTAAATTACCAACTTACCAAACATTTAATAGAGTACAGAGCACAAGAAAATACTCAAACTTTAACTGATTGCTTTATAGGCACCACACAAACATGTACTCTCCATACAGGAAACAGGAATTCAAATATTCTGAATCTTAGGGTCAACCTTGTTTCTTTCTGTGGGATTTTAGCTCTGTGTGTGTGTGTGTACGTGTGTGTGTGTGTTACACATGTGTGTGTAAAATTGCAACATGTTGCCCCTCACTGTGTGGATTTTTTTTTTTTTTTTGACAAATTCTCTGGAAAGTCCAGGAATTCCCTGGCAGTCCAGTGGTCAGGACTCCGCACTTCCCCTAGAGGTGGTATGGGTTGTATCCCTGGTCAGGGAACTAAAATCCACACACCAGGGGAAAATAAATTTCCTTGGAGAAAATTTGACACGTGTTCTCAGTCAGAAACTGACTTTGAGTCATTGTCAAACCAAACAGGTATACATAGCCTGTGCTGAATTCCACTTCATCCAAAACTCCTCCTGTTGATAGGCCAAAGCTTATATTAATATTTGACGCCTTAATTTCACTAACAGCATGAATTAGTCCTATATAACAGGCGAGTTTCCCTTGGAAGAGGTGAGATCTTCCCCGAGAGGCTGCTGCTTCTAGATATTTAGTAAAAGTCATTCATTTTAGGTAAAAGTTGACCAAACTCAGGTATTACTTTTAAATTAAAGCATGGGATGATACACTGTTTTTCTGATTTTAAAAAGTTTGCTATGATTTGAAAACCTTCAAAATATCCCAGAACTTGGACCAAGTAATTGAGTTTAAGGAAATCTTAAAGATGAGGCCGAAGGTTATGCAAACAGAACGTAGTGAAATTGGATCTAAAAATAGCAAAGCCTGTGCAGCCGTCATAAACGAAAGACTGTGAGAGTCAGTGCATATGCTGTGAATGCGGTGAAGGACGCGGCCTCCGTGGTAGTGTATGAGCTCAACTGTTTAAAAACATCAAATGCATGCAAGAGAGTAAATGGATAACTGACAGAAGCTTCGTATCCTGGGTTGTGGATTTATGGGTGACTCTTTTCAACCAGTGTAGTATGAGAAAGCTTGTTTTTTTCAGACACACACTCACTGTGGCTATTATCACTTGAATAAAATGCCTTTCACACTTGCAGTTCTGTGTGTGTGGGATTTGATAGCACACTTCCACGCTGGGCTCTAAACTCTGAGGATAGGCTCACATCTTTTCTGCCAGCACCTCCCACAATGCTTGTCACAGAGTAGACGGTCCGTAAATCGTTCTTTGAATGGACAGATTGGAAAATATACAAATATATGCGTATGTATCACTTTGAACTTGCATTTTAACGAGCCTTCAAACTCTGTGTTAGGTTCTTGATAAGCTCCAAAACCTTCAGAGTGCTGACTCCATAAACTAAAAGTAATCCCGTCTCACTCACAAACCCTGCCTGCTCCTAAGTGGTGGTGGTATGTCACTGTCATCACAGCATCCTCTGCGATAAAACCAGATCTAGTTATAAAGAGGGCTTCCCTGGTGGCTCAGACGGTAAAGAATCTGCCTGTGATGCAGGAAACCCAGGTTCGATCCCTGGATCAAAGAACTGAGTCTGTTTACTTTTGTTCCCTCCCCTCCCTACCACACCATTCTAACAGTCCTACAACTGAAAGCGAACTGTTTGATTTCACACCGAGGCTCTGGAGCCATCCGTTTTCTCGCTCATGTGGAATAGCTCGCAGAGACGGTCTTGCATCCAGAGGACTCATTATCATACTTAGTGGAAGACCAGCCTGCAACCTCAGGGTATCTCTCTCTTTCGTTTCCTCCTCCATCTTTTATTCTTCTTAGTGAGTTCCCTTCCAAGTAAGTATGAGGACCTCGGAGCTGGTGTTGCTCTGTGATGAGCCCCTTGGTGGGGGCTGTAGCACTGGCCAGGGTCCGCGACCCCGGGGAAGCCTCTCCCAGCACCGGGGCAGAGCAGCCTGCCGGAGCCAAGTTTGTGTGCTCGCTGCGGTCTGGCTCTGACAGGTGTCGTCTAACATAGGAGGTGTTCCTGTTAATGGGTTTAGTTTGGGTTCCCCCACGAGCTGTTCCAGGTGATGCAGTGATAAAGAATCCATGTGCCAGTGCAGGAGGTGCGAGAGATGTGAGTTCAATCCCTGGGTTGGAAAGATCCCCTGGAGTAGGAAATGGCAACCCACTCCAGTATTCTTGCCTCGAAAATTCCATGGACAGAGGATCCTGGCTGGCTGTAGCCCATGGGATCACAGAGTTGGGCACGACTGAGCACTCAGAAGCTGACCGTGCGACCAGGTTTTTAATCATGTGTGGTATTTCTGGGAGATGATCCCAAGGAACACTCAGGAGGAAATGAGACAGGGTGGGGAAGGTGGCTAATAGCGGGTGTGCTTGAAGCAAGTTACCATTCTGCAGGCCGGGAGCTCACCCTGCCAGGAACTGTGGCAATAGTTTACAGTTTAGAGCCAGGCCAGGAGCTGCCAGCTTGGTTGAGGGCTGCTCCCAGGGAAGTGTTAATTTCCTGGCACTTCCACACTGTGGGTGGCCGGGCCAGCAGGCCGGCAGGCTTTCACAGCCAGAGAAGGCCCTCGGTAAAGTGATGCAGATGCTGACTGCTGCAGGTTGGCATCGAAAACTTGAGGTGGAAGCACAGCAGTCTCTGTGCTTCCCAGGTGGCACTAGTGGTAAAGAACGTGCCTGCCAGTGCAGGAGATGCCAGAGACGTGGGTTCAATCCCGGAGTGGGGAAGATGCCCTGGAGGAGGAAATGGCAACCCACTCCAGTATTCCTGCCTGGAAAAATTTCGTGGATAGAGGAGCCTGGAGGGCTAGAGTCCGTGGGGTTGCAGAGAGTCAGACACGACTGAGTGACTGAACACACATTTCCAGGGGTATGTGCTTCAGCCCTTCCCCCTGTAGCTGGGCGGCCACACCCTCCGTGTGCCCCCAGCGTTCCTTTGTTTCTGTGCTGTCTGAGGGGAGGTGACCTCCTCCTGGTCCACACATGATCAGCAAACAGGCAAGTTTTAACATACAGGCCTTGAATGAGAGACACAGGTATAGAGAACAGACTTATGGACATAGGCAGGGTGGGGAGGAAGGAGAGGGTGAGAGGAACAGAGAGAGAAGCATGGAAACGCACGTTACCATGTGTGAAATAGACAGCCAAGGGAACTTGCTGTGTGACTCGGGAAGCTCAAACCGGAGCTCTGTAACAACCCAGAGGGCTAGGGTGGGGAGGGAGGTGGGGGGAGGCTCCAGAGGCGGGGACACAGGTCAACCTATGGCTGATTCATGTTGATGTTTGGCAGAAGTGAAACCAATGTTGTAAAGCAGTTATCCTTCGATTAAAGATTTTTTTTTTTTTTCAAGTGAGCATGAGGGCCACACAGGGAAGACCCAGAGCAAACATGTGATGGAGAGTTGTTTATAATTGTTTTGTGAATGGATGGTTTTTTTTAATCATGACCTTTCAGCAAAATGTGCATAAGCGCTCTCGGAATACTGTGCCTGCTACTGGGTGGGAACCACAGAAGCAGCTAAACGCACAGAGGGGCCGAGGGACTCCCGGTGGGACTCCGCGCGCCGCTCTCGGATCCCAGCCTGTCGGCAGCTCGGAGCGCAGTTCGTTTTCCTACTCTGAATTTGTGGGACTCGGCTAGCTGGGCACTGAGGCACCGTTAGCGTGCCTGCCCCCTCCAGATTTTGACCTGCTGATAATTCGTGGATTCCTTGTCTTCCTCCCGGCCGGTGTGACGTTTGAACTGCTGCTGCTAAGTCGCTTCATTCGTGTCCGACTCTGTGCGACCCCGTAGGCAGCAGCCCACCAGGCTCCCCCGTCCCTGGGATTCTCCAGGCAAGAACACTGGAGTGGGTTGCCATTTCCTTCTCCAGTGACATGTGAACATATTCTCTCAAATACGAAAGCACGCCAAGGAAGGAACTTCAGAAGATTCCCACCAGAGACCTGGTGATGGTTCTGCAGAAAGAATCTTTTTAAAGGTATCTCTATATTTTGAAATCTAATTCTCCAAGAAGGTAACTTACTCATGTCAAGGAAGGAATAGACATTAAAAACTCTTAAGTTCTTAACACAGATGTGTGTGTGTCTATATACATATGTAAGCACATATTTGTGTACATGTGTGTATATATAAATACACATATTCACATATTTGTGTTTCTGTGTATATAAACAAACAGATACACCCATTTGTGTATGCATGTATACATACATATTTGCAAGTGAGAGAGATGAGCAGTGACTGAAACATTAAGTCGCTTGCTCAGTTGTGTCCAGCTCTTTTCGACCCTGTGGACTGTAGCCCTCCAGGCTCCTCCATCCATGGGATTCTCCAGGCAAGAATACTGGAGGGGGTTGCCATTTCCTTCTCCAGGGGAGCTTCCTGACCCAGGGATCAAACCCAGGTCTCCTGCATTGCAGGCAGACGCTTTAACCTCTGAGACTAAATGGGTTGGATGTTGTTGTTTTATTGATTAGTGACTCCCATCCAGCCAAGGTCTGAGAAAGCCCCTGAGGGGAAGCCTGAAGAATTGGTTGTCGTTCGTTTCTTGTTTTAGAGCTGCCATGAGTGTGTCTTCTGGGCTTCCCAGATGCCTCAGTGATAAAGAATCTGCCTGCCCATGCAGAAGGTGCTGGTTTGATCCTTGGGTCAGGAATATCCCCTGGAGGAGGAAATGGCAACTCATTCCAGTGTTGCCTGGAAAGTCCCATGGACAGAGGAGCCTGGCTGGTCACAGTCCATGGGGTCACAAAGAGTGACTGGACACGCACGAGTGTATCTTCAGAAAAATGTCAAATCACCACCGGGGTCCCAGCACTCCTTTGATCCTCCTGTTTTATGGCCAGACCCACAGAACATCATCTCCTTTCTCACAAGGCTGACCACACGTCAGGCAACAAGGGTGCAAGTGTCCTCCACCCCAACTTCCCAGAGAAGTGCCCTGCTGGGTTCAGAACCACGGACAGTGTCGTGGGCGGTGCTGGTTCCCTGCCAACCAACAGTCTTGAATGTGCTGAGTGGTCCTGCATCCATTTTAATCTTTGAAATGCCCTCATCTCTTTGATCACATGTGTTATGTGGTCAAGAGAGTGTTTATTATCTTTTCAAAACTCTGTGGCTATGGCTCTAACCCCCTGCTAGTTAAATGGCTCATGGTGAGGTAGAAAAACTAAGCGCCCAGAGAGCTCATTTCTTTGCTTGATTGCTGTTAGGAGCATCTATTTGTAAGTGCAGCTTATAAAGGACTTTAGGAAGAGAGAACAGAACTTATCAGATGGTCTCGCTTAATCAGTGCACACACACTTATCTTAAAATGAGGATTCCACATGACCCGGGGCTTTGGGGTCTGATGATACTTGATGGATCAAAAATAAGATAATGGTGCACATACAGCATAAGCAGTAAGCTTTAGTTTAGGGTTATGTAGGGCTATGTAGTGCCTCCATGGCACAATATCCTTTATAAGTGAACAAGTGACTTCTTACCTGAAAGTGAAAGTGTTAGTCACTCAGTTGTATCTGATTCTTAGCAACCCCATGGACTATAGCCCACCAGGCTCCTCTGTCTATGGAATTCTCCAGGCAGGAATACTGGAGTGGATAGCCATTCCCTTCTCCAGGGGATCTTCCTGACCCAGGAATCAAATCTAGGTCTCCTTCTTTGCAGGCAGATTCTTTAACATCTGAGCCACCAGGAAGCCACTGAGGCAAAGTCAAAATAGCTAGTCATTATGAACACACATTCAGTTCAGTTCAGTTGCTCAGTTGTGTCCGACTCTTTGTGGCCCCATAGACTGCAGCACACCAGGCCTCCCTGTCCATCACCAACTCCCACAGTTTACTCAAACTCATATCCGTTGAGTTGGTGATGCCATCCAACCATCTCATCCTCTGTTGTCCCCTTCTCCTCCCACCCTCAATCTTTCCCAGCATCGGGGTCTTTTCTAATGAGTCAGTTATTTGCATCAGGTGGCCAAAGTATTGGGGCATCAGTCCTTCCAATGAATATTCAGGATTGATTTCCTTTGGGATGGACTGCTTGGCTCTCCTTGCAGTCCAAGGGACTCTCAAGAGTCTTCTCCAACACCACAGTTCAAAAGCATCAATTCTTCAGTGCTCAGCCTTCTTTATAGTCCAGCTCTCACATCCATACATGACCACTGGAAAAACCATAGCCTTGACTAGAAGAACACACATTAAAAACAGGGGAAAATTCCTCCTGCCCTAACAAAAGGAACCTTGCCCCCGAGGGAGCCAAACTGAATATTCCAAGAATGCCATATGTCCAGGATTCCTCGACCTTAGTCAACAACAGTGTGAAAAGAACAGCTTGATTAAGGGAACCGACGAGTTAATCCACAGTGATACAGTTCACTCAGATGCCCTGTTCTGTCAGCATCCTCTGCTCAAAAGGGCTTTAGCCATCTCACCTATTCCCCTTCTTGCAGAAATGAAGAAATAGAAGCTTAAATGTTGCATGACTAGTATAATGTGAGATCTCCATCTCCAGTGACTTGTCCTATCTGCCATGGGGAAAATGAGAAATTCTTGGTTTAGACGTTTCTGTTCATGAGGTTCAAATTTTAGGTATCGGTAAAAATACCAGGCAAAAATGTGGTATTCACGTGATCTGGCTGGAAGTAGGAAGTTTAATCAGTATTTGGTTTATTTCAAGGTGACCTCATATATGAGATATTGTTAGGAAAGATGGTTTTCTAAAGGAAACACTTGGGAAGTGGTTGAGTTCGGACAAAGACTCTATCCCGGCACACAGTGGCGTGGGTAGCCATCACGGACGTTCCCGTACTTTCTTAGCATTTGCTATGATGTTCTGGCAGCCACTTGGCATGTTATCATCCACTTTTACCGATTGCACTGTGACCCTGGCCATGGGGACTGAGGCTGGACTCTGAAGCAAGCATCTGGAGTCTAAGGGACCAGGTCACAGCGTGGAAGCCAATTAAACAGAAATTTGGTTAGCCCAGCCAGGAAGGTCTCTGGCAAGGAGCCATATCATCTCCCAAGAGGAGAAACAGACCCTGAAGCTGAGTCATCACAGGAGGATAAACAAAGATAAACCCTGGCGACCCCCTCCGCAACTTTCCTTTTCAGCACAGATCGTTTTAGCCGCTATCAGTGGAATGTTAATGACTCGCAGGCACCCACGAGGTACCGTTGCAACAACAAACATTGACCGCTGCGATCGGCCACTTGACATGCATGCTGGCCCTTCTCATTTTCACTGGCTCTTTCTCACTCCTCAGTCTTAATGAAGAGTTAGAGATATTTGCATTCCTAACCAGAAAGAGAAATTAGAGGGAAATCTTTGTCCTTGGTCCCTTTCTTCAATAACATGGCTTCTTTGTATGAGCACAGTTGTGCTCTGCAAAGTTAATTAGGAGATAAAAACACGCATGTAAAAAAAAAAAAAACACGAATGTGTCTTTAGCACCACGGTAAGGCAAGTGCCATACTTTCATGTGACTTGCATTATCCCCCCAACATCCCCTCAAAGCTTATAAAGTCAATCTTCCTGTTGTGCCCGTTTTGCAGGTGAGAAAACTGAGGCTCAGAGAGATTAGCTTGTCCAAGACACAGCAGAGACAGGATTTGAATTTGGGCAGCCTGATACCTCAGCCACTTTCCTTCTGCCTCCCTCCGGAGTGATTTTACAAGGACTAGAGAGAAAGCAACCTAGAGCTAGCTCAGTTTTTAAGGTGACGGTGGTTTTCCCAAAGCATCATTTTTCTTACTAGTAATTTCTATCAAAGGTGAATTAATTTTCAAAAATTACTTTGGCCTTCTAACCTGAAATTGTGTCCTAGATAGGCTTGTAGGAGGGTCTGTATTGATGATGCAGACAGACTGTTCAGAGATAGAATTAGAACCCCATGAGTTGCTGATCTTAGAAATTTGGAGCAGAGTGGCTTAGGAAAGATCTAAGGAGAATCGTAATCACCTGATTTTGGAGATGAGACCATTTATGGGAAATTGTAGTTCAAGGCCCTTCTTGGGAGAAGCAGCCACTCTTGTTTGCAGAGAAAGTGTTTAGCACCATCCCTGGCGTGCAGTCAGTGCTTAATAAGTAGTTACTATTTTAATTGTGGGCTTCCCTGGTGGCTCAGATGGTAAAAGAATCTGCCCGAAATCTGGGAGACTTGGGTTTGATCCCTGGGTCAGGAAGATCCCCTGAAGAAGGGAATGGCAGGTGGCACAGTAGTAAAAGGAACCAGCCTGCCAGTGCAGGAGATGTAAGAGATGCGGGTTCGATCCTGGGTTGGGAAGATTCCCCTGGAGAAGGAAATGGCAACCTACTCCAGTATCCTTGCCTAGAGAATCCCATGGAGAGAGGAGCCTGACGAGCTACAGTCCAGGGGGTCACAAAGAGCTGGACATGACTGAGCACAGATTTTAATACTGAGCTCTATTGTAGTGATTCTTGAACAGTTGGTCTTTAAATAAAACATAGCTGTTATTTTTGTAACTAAAACACGAGTGCAGAAAACTTCAGAACCTGTTTCGTGACTCATCCTGTCCAGCAGGCGGGCTGGGAGGACTGACCGTGCTCTGCTGGGGGCTTCGTTCTAGTTCCTCTTTACCTTCCCACCCTTTTCTCTTGCCCTCTCACTTTCATCCTTGTTCATAGATCACTTTACTTTGTACCATCTTTGGAGAAAGCTACAGTGCGCATGAATTTAAAAGGTAGATACCAGAACTTCCTGTTTCTCAACTTTGCAAACATAAAAGTAAAACCATATGCATGAGAACCTGGTCTCTGATTATTATAATTTCAGGTTCCTCTATAAGGACAGTTGAGTTCGAATCAGGAGGGTCAGAAATTGGAATGAGATTTATCAAGGGCCACTGAAAAATCTAAGGAACTGTGGCCAAAATGGCCTAAAGTGTATCTGCTAAAATGGATGACTTTCCCCTTGTGTTTTGATGATTGAAACCAAAAGGCTTTCTGTGTCCTGGTCAAGAGTGCTCCGGGGTAAGGATTAAGTGTGTGTGTGCTTTAAAGTCAGCAGATGCCACTTAGATTAAGGCTGCAGCCCTTTTATTTTATTTTTTTAAGAAAAGGGGGAAAAAAGAAGAAAACATGCCTGAATTTCCCCAGGGAAGTCTGTATTCCATAGCAAACAAAAACCCTGCCAGAAGCTACCCTTACACGCACAAGGCTTCAGTCTCAGGGTCTGAGCCAGCTGCAAATGTCGTTCGTGCTTTTCCAAGTCGGACAAGCCCAGAGGTTGTGGTCTTGGCTGCACCAAGGGCTGAGCTCTGGGAAAACAAAGCGCCAGATCAAAGCAGAGGGACCGGCCCCCTCAGCCACTCACTGGGAGGGCCGTGTGTTGACGGAGGAGCCAAGTCAGGGGAGCTCCCAAGAGTCCAGGCAAGGTAATCAGCACTTATTAAGTGCCACTGTGTACCGCACTACTTCACAGAAGACTGATGGGGCTGTAAAATATTCAGAAGTGGTCTCCTCCCTTGCAGAGCTTACTGAGCTTGCGAATTTGGGAGAGACAAGCAGGGTGGTATGAATGAAAGTTCCTTAAAAAGAATAACGAAGCAATGACCCCCCTGCCAGGTGGTGGTCGTACTGCTGTTTTTGTTAGGATTACTAGGGTGACAGCAGCCACGAAATTAAAAGACAGACGCTTGCTCCTTGGAAGAAAAGCTGTGACAAAACTACACAGTGTATTAAAAAGCGGAACCATCACTTTGCCAACAAAGGTTCGTATAGTCAAAGCTATGGTTTTTCCAGTAGTCATGTACGGATGTGAGAGTTGGACCATGAAGAAGACTTAACACCGAAGAATTGATGCTTTTGAACTGTGGTGCTGGAGAGGACTCTTCTTGAGAGTTGCTTGGACAGCAAGGAGATCAAACCAGGAAATCAACGCTGAATATTCCTTGGAAGGACTGAAGCTGAAGCTCCAATACTTGGGCCGCCTGATAGGAAGAACTGACTCATTGGAAAAGACCCTGATGCTGGGAAAGATTGAAGGCAGGAGGAGAAGGGGATGACAGAGGATGAGATGGTTGGATGGCATCACCGACTCAATGCACATGAGTTTGAGCAAACTCCTGGAGATGGTGAAGGACAGGGAAGCCTGGTGTGCTGCAGTCCATGGTGTCTCAAAAGAGTCGGACACAACTGAGCAACTGAAGAACAACAAACTGCAAGCTGCTGCTGTCTGATGGAGGGCAGCTGGGCCGCTCAAGCCCTCATCCCCTCAGCAGCCAGCCCCTGGTGGCCTGGGCACAGCGCACAGCATGCCCCAGAGCAGGAAGGGGCCTGCCCTCCACCTGCTTCCTAGGAAACGGTATGGACCTCAGAAGACGCAGTCAGACCCGAGTCTGAGTTTCTGGTCTGAGTCTGTTTTCTTATCTTTCCTTCAGCGCTCAGTTGGAGATGAAGCTCCATCACCTAAACATCACACGGCCCCTCCTCTCGTCCTAGGTGAGCGTCCGCAAGTTTGCGGGGCAGCCAGGGTCATCTGTGTCCCCTCCAGGACCTCGGGCTTTCTTCCGCCCCCGCAGCCCGGGAGCCCCACGCTCATCCCCGTGGGAGCTCCATGCTCATCCCCCAGGAGCCCCACGCTCGTCCCCCCGCAGCCCCGGGAGCTCCATGCTCATCCCCCAGGAGCCCCACGCTCGTCCCCCCACAGCCCCGGGAGCCCCACGCTCGTCCCCCCGGGAGCCCCACGCTCGTCCCCCCGGGAGCCCCACGCTCGTCCCCCCGGGAGCCCCACGCTCGTCCCCCCGGGAGCCCCACGCTCGTCCCCCCGGGAGCCCCACGCTCATCTCCCCGGGAGCCCCACGCTCATCCCCCCGGGAGCCCAACGCTCGTCCCCCCGGGAGCCCCACGCTCGTCCCTCCGCAGCTCCACGCTCGTCCCCTCGGGAGCCCCATGCTCATCTCCCCAGGAGCCCCATGCTCGTCTCTCCGCAGCCCCACGCTCGTCCCCCCGCAGCCCCACGCTCGTCCCCCCTGAGCCCACGCTCGTCCCCCCGCAGCCCGCCCCTGCCGTGTCCTTGGCGGAGCCTCGAGCCGCCTGCTGTCCTGCCAGCTCCACACCTGCCCGGCGACGGGAAGTCGTGGCTTCAGTTAGGGCCGCCGGGCCGTCTCCGAATGAGCTCAGCGGGAGCCAAGACGCAGCCTTTCCTGGGGAGTCCGACGGGAAGGTCTCTGCTCCCCTCCTGACCGACCTTCCCCCGCTCAGACTCTCCCTCATACCCGCCTCTTTCGGTCCCACAGACCGAGCACCCTCACCCCGGGCTTCAAGGAAACTACTCCTTCTCTGACGACAGAAGTCTCATCTCTCTGTTAAATCTCCGAGTCTTCCGTCACAGAGGGCCCTGGGACAGCCGTGTGGGGCCCCAGCCGTCTCGGGGGGAGGGGCCCAGTGGGCAGCGAAGCTCCGCCCCTCACCTTCCCCCGCCCCGCGGGATGGGGTGCGCCTGCTCCCCGACACACCTCTCAGTGGCACTGACTTTTTGCCCCTTCATTGGCAGCCCAGCTGAACCTCGCCCAGCAGAAGGTACGCAGTTCCTATGAGCTGAACTGTGGGAAGGCCCCGAGACAGGGGGTCTCCACCGGGCTGCGGAGCCCACGGGGCGGCCACAACCCCACAAAGATGCCCAGCTGCTCACGGCTGCCCGTTCTGAGGGCAGAGTTCCCAGCTCCTCCATCGCAGCCCTTCTGGTTGCTGGAAGCCAAAATCTACCTCCAGTGGAAACGGGGTTACTTGTGAGGCTATCGTGTTGTTGAGTCGCTCGGTCGTGTCCGACTCTCTGCGACCCCATGCACTGCAGCACGCCAGGCTTCCCGGTCCTTCACCGATTCCTGGGGCTTACTCAGACTCATGTTTATCAAGTCAGTGATGCCGTTCAACCGTCGCCTCTTCTTTTATGCCCTTCTCCTCCCCGCCCTCAATCTTGGCCAGCATCAGGGTCTTTTCCAATGAGTCAGCTCTTCACATGAGGTGGCCAAAGTATTGGAGTTTCAGCTTCAGCATCAGTCCTTCCAATGAACACCCAGGACTGATCTCCTTTAGGATGGACTGGTTGGATCTCCTTGCAGTCCAAGGGACTCTCAAGAGTCTTCTCCAACACCACAGTTCAAAAGCATCAATTCTTCGGTGCTCAGCTTTTTTTACAGTCCAACTCTCACATCAATACATGACCACTGGAGAAGCCATAGCCTTGACTACACGGATCTTTGTTGACAAAGTGATGTCTCTGCTTTTTCATACGGAGGGACCACCTAAACCCAAGAACAGACAGTGAAGTATGCCTGTGCCTCACGTGGTCAAGAGCTGGAAAGTCAAAGCCTAAAGCTACTTTTTTCTGAGTCAGTGAGTGCCTGTTCACTCTTGTGAACACACACACACACACACACACACACACACACACGGCTTCCCAGCTTTCAAGGCAATTGATGATCATCGGTGCCCTGTTTCCCACAGCTAACTGACGCCATCAAGCTCTGTCTGTCAAAACTCTGGAGCAGATGTGATTGGCTTAGCCTGGCATATGGGTGGGCCCCTTTAAGGCTAGTGCCTACTGATGGTGGGAGGGACGTGTTTTGAACTATGGAGAGTCATTCAGGAGCTGTGAGAAGGTCACATTCTCTATACTGGAATACAATAATATTTAATATTTGGTTCATGATTAAGATTCCTATTTTTCTGTGTATTTTTGACGTATCTGAAATCGGCGTGTGTCTTTCGTTCACTACACCCAGGCAGCAGTTACAGTGTATTTGTCGCCAGCTGGTGGTGATGTTAGTTGCTCAGCCATGTCAGCTTTTGCAGTCCTGTGGACTGTAGCCCACCAGGCTCCTGTGTCCTTGGAACTCTCTAGGCAAGAATTCTGGAGTGGGTTGCCATTCCCTTCTCCAGGGGATCTGCCCAACCCAGGGATTGAACCCAGGTCTCCCACGTCGCAGGCAGATTCTTTACCATCTGCGCCATCAGGGAAGCCTCTTGCCAGTACCTACAGGCGCATAAATGGCAAACATGCCAGCCTCAAAGTGGACATCGAGAGTTTCAGCTACTTCGAGAAAAGTCTTGAAAACACACTAAAGCATTATTCACAGTTGACTTTAAACTCCTAAGAACCAAAAGCTGGTGGGGTGGTGGTGAATCCGATGTCTTAGGGAATTATTCCCAGAGCAGAAGTTTCAAGAGCAGGCTCTAGATATTCAGAGAGTCAGCTGCGGGGCTGGTACTAATTATTCCTAACTTTTATGGCGTGTTCTTTAAAACGCTGCCTCACCAGTGCTCCGAAAGGCTCAGTGTCTTTAGAAGTTGGACACCTTCAACCAAAATGCTTTTTAAAATGGACAATTTGTTGTAAAGTGCAGAATTTGACTCTCAGAAGAGTGATTTCCAAGAGACAGATTCCATATGTGAAGACATTTTAAGAACACTTTAACCAATCACTTGTTTTCTGTTATGTGTATCCACGTATCACTATATGACAGTCTGTCTAATTAGGATTAAAAGAGGTATTTTTGTAAATGGAAAAGGATTTCAGTGATAAAGCATTGAGTCAGAGTTCAACTGACAACTTAAAAATTATTACATGAAATAATGGCGCATCTTACAGTTGACAGTGTATCAGAGTCCATGAAATATAATAGTGTCATCCCCTGGTGGCTCAGACGGTAAAGGATCTGCCTGCAATGCGGGAGACCCAGGTTCAATCCCTGGGTTGGGACAATCCTCTGGAGAAGGAAATGATTACCCACTCTAGTGTTCTCGCATGAAGAGTTTCACAGACAGAGGAGCCTGGCGGGCTACAGTCCATGGAGTTGCAAAGAGTCGGACATGACTGAAGTGACTCCGCATGTGTTGCAGGCATCAACAGCAGAGGCTGCAGAATTTGAAACAGCAGACACGTCGGGGTGAGGTCTGGTTTGGTGGGGAGGAATGATGGGCACTTGTCTAGATTTGCACAGTAAGCATGTGTGTCTATAAATTGTTTGTGATGGGTCTGTAGATAGAGCAACATTCCTTTTAAGAATTAACTCATACTCGACGTAAGAATGCCGGGACTTCAGCCATTCATGTGTCAGAGGAAGAACACAAGGCGTGATGGGCGTGGTTATGAGATGAGAGGGGCAGAGACAGGCCCCTGGAGCTGGGCACCAGGGAGGACTCCCATTTGGAGGGGAACCCAGGGACTTGACCCCACAGGACCCGATAGGCCCTTGAAGGGAGCTTGAATGTTGTGTTTTTTCATTTATTTATTCGGCTGCGCCAGGTCTTATTTGCAGCACGTGGGCTCTTCTGTCTTCACTGTGGCATGCAGGATCTTTTATTCGTGGCGTGGGGGATCTAGTTCCCTGACCAGGGATCGAACTCGGGGCCTCCTGCATTGGGAGCCTGAAGTCTTAGCCACTGGACCACGAGGGAAGTCCCTTGATCGTTTCTTTGTGTACAGTGGGATGTCACTGGGGGAGTCTGAGCAGAGGAGCCATTGACACTTTTTAAAAGGTTATCTTACTAGGAAAACAGTCTCATATGTGGAGTAAGAAAAGAAAGCAGAGAGATCGGAGGTTGATAAGAGTTGGGACCTAAAGACAAGGGGAAGGTTAAAAGAGAGATGAAGAAATATAATTAAATCCTAATAAATAGATCACCATATTGCCTCTGTCAGAACTCATGCACATAGCCAGGCAGGGCAAATGGCCCCCGCCTTGGCTGTTATTCCCCTGGCAGGGAGACTCGGTGGTCATCGCTCTGAGAGACAAGAGCCACTGCTCCCTAAGTTCCCCTGTTGTTCACCGTCAGATAAGAGGGTGCTTCCAGGCTGGCCTTCCGGTGTTGGAAGCCTGTGGGCTCGTGGTGACCATCACAGCCTGAACCCGCAGCATCCCTGTGGCCCGACATCTGGGTTCACGTGTTTTTCTTGTTGGCTTCCAGTTCTCTTGGCACTGAAATTTAAGCAGTCTCTCTTCCCCAGCCTTCCCCCAGGACAGTCGCCATTCCATCACTTTTTGTTTGTTTTTTATGATGACTCAGATTCGCTTTATGAGATACTTCCTTTTTTCTGTTTCCAAATAGTACCTCAAAGAGTTTGGCCAAGCTGGGGAGAGGCTGGTTGATTTCTGTCTATCAACTGTCAAAAGTTATGCCCTTGATGGTTGACATATGGAGGAAGCTTGTCATTAGGTTGAAGATGCGAACCTTCCAACTAAGATGCTTTTGTTATGCATCATAATTTTGCTTCCTCAGAATTGTTATCCTAAAGATAAGTTTGTAACTAATTCCAAAGCCAGGTTTAACCAGGAAACATACTGTGCCATAAGATAGCAAGTAATTTTTAAAATATTAGTCCTGAACTTTATAGTAAGAAAACAAAACACACAAAACTTGCTTTGGAAGCTGCCTTAACTACACTACAAGCAAACCACGACAAAGTTCAGCTAATGAAGTTTTCATATTCATGTCCTCAACCACAAACAGGAATGGAATGCAATTTGCAGCTAACAAACCGTTCCATCGCTTTGCAAACACGTTGGGTCACTGGAACAATTATTCCGTTTCTCACCAAGCTCGTTAATAATGACATTCCATAAATCAGCCCTATCTAAAATACTTTCAGAACAAATAAACCATCTGGATTTCAGGAAGGTCATTAGAAAGCACACGTGAAATAATTGTTTCCTGATTCCCTCCTGTATGATTCTGGACTGTTTCCATAAGGCTCTGAAGTTCCTCTTTGGTGTGGTGTGTTCTGCAAGCTTAAGAAATGTGCTCGATTCCAAGTGTATCCAAAACTCTCATGCTTTTAGTGTGTGTCCATGAGGGATTCTGGTTAAGGACCAAATTCTTTGTTGTTTTTCCTTGTCTTTCCCCTTGCATTAATTACATTCAGAATAAAAATGTTAGCATTTTCTTAGTATGTATCATGCATCAGTGAATGCATGTCAGAATAGAATTGCCAGAATTTTCCTTTATCTATTAAACAGTAGCCAATAATGTATAGAAAGTACCATGAAAGGTTTTTTTTTTACTATCTAGTAAAACATGCATATAATTTTTTATTCATGTTTGCATCTTTACATTGATAACCTTTCAGTTAGCCTTTGATTTTGACTGTTAAGCAGTGCCCAGGAAGGAGCTATCAATGTTGATAAATATGGAAAAAACGTGACAGTCGCCACCCACTGTGGTCAGCTTCTCAGAGAGTCTGTTTTATTGAGGATACAGGGCAGCCTGGGATCCACAGAGGCACTGACTCCCACCTTTGGTTGTTTGGAATAATCGTGACCTAGAAGCTTGCTTCTGCTGGTTCCCGGATCCAGCGTGACTGAACGGAAACGCTGGTGCTTAGACAAGACAGGGAGATGGGACTGGGGACCTCAGGAGGGGACCTGGCAGCCAGGGAGCGTATCTAGCTGCATCTGGTGAAAACTGATGTCACCTATTGGCCTTTCGTATGCATTATGCAACTTGGTCGTTCATTATTTATGCTATTAAGAACCTAACTTTATGCCTGCCCTGTGCTGTTTTACATAAGTTAACAATTGTTGCCTTCGTAATAACACTGAGGCAAGCTTCAGATTGCCTTTTCAAAAATGAGAAAACCGAAGCTTGGGGAGGAGAGCAAGTCAGTAGTTCTCAAGGTCACACAGATAGCCTGTGGAGGGGCTGAAATTTTAACTCTGTTCTGACTCCAAAGCCCAAATACTTAATCTGTGCTATACTGTCTTCCTTAGTCCAGAGAAATGCAAACTGCCATAACACATAGCTTGTACGCTCATCTGAAAAATAAGGAGATAGGGAAAGATGTAAAGGGCTGTGACGAGGCATGTATTTACTGATGATGGCATAGAAAATGTGGCTGTGTGAACTGTGAGATTGTTGAGAAATGCTTTCAGTTGCACTGGGTTTGTGGCAGATCCTGACGTACAAAGTGTGGGTAACTGGGCTCGTGGGTGGTAAAGGGGCTGGGCCTGAGCACAGAGTTGGGGCAGGACCCCAGAGGCAGCAGCCTGGCCTCGCCAAGGTTCTCCTTGACCGATGATGGGAGATGAGGCTGGAAAAGGAGAATGAAGTTGGAATGTGAGGATTGTCAGAAGCCAGGAAGAGGGTTATGGATCCGCCAGGGGAGGACAGAAAGGATCACTGGAGGATTCAGGCTTAGCATGCGAAGGGCGACAGTATTGCCATGGCCATGGTGAGACTGAAGACCTGGGAAGCTGGAGTTGAGAACATCAGCTCAGAGCTTCTTTGCCATTATCTGGGTGAAGGTGGATGTGACTCAGATGCCAGTGAGGGAGCTGTAGAAACGGAGACGGGGTGACTGGGAGCCCAGTGTCCATATGAAAACCTACAGGACCTTGATGTCTGGGGAAGGGGAATGAACAGGAGAGTGAAAGCCAAGACAGTTTACAGAAGTGAGGTGGGAGATTTCAGAGACAGTGCTGGTTTTGGAAAGAAGATGGCATGCTTGACCTTTTCAGACATTCCTGAGAAATCTTGTGAAGTTTTCCCAGGGTCTATGGAAACTGACTCAAGCTGGAGGGAGACGTTGGTGGATGTCAGGGTCGTAAGTTACATTGAAGGTCATGAGGAAGGCTGAGTGTGGAGCTGAAAGAAAAGCACAAAGCGGCCAGACAGATCTTGAGTTATAGTTCAGTTCAGTCGCTCAGTCGTGTCCGACTCTTTGCAACCCTATGAATTGCAGCACACCAGGCTTCCCTGTCCATCACCAACTCCCAGAGTTCACTCAAACTCATGTCCATCGAGTCGGTGATGCCATCCAGCCATCTCATCCTCTGTCATCCCCTTTTCCTCCTGCCCCCAATCCCTCCCAGCATCAGTCTTTTCCAATGAATCAACTCTTCACACAAGGTGGCCAAAATATTGGAGTTTCAGCTTTAGCATCATTCCTTCCAAAGAACACCCAGGGCTTATCTCCTTTAGAATTGACTGGTTGGATCTCCTTGCAGTCCAAGGGACTCTCAGGAGTCTTCTCCAACACCACAGTTCAAAAGCATCAATTCTTCGGTGCTCAGCTTTCTTCACAGTCCAACTCTCACATCCAAACGTGACCACTGGAAAAACCATAGCCTTGACTAGACAGACCTTTGTTGGCAAAGTAATGTCTCTGCTTTTCAATATGCTATCTAGGTTGGTCATAACTTTGCTTCCAAGGAGTAAGGGTCTTTTAATTTCATGGCTGCAGTCACCATCTGCAGTGATTTTGGAGCCCCCAAAAATAAAGTCTGACACTGTTTCCACTGTTTCCCCATCTATTTCCCATGAAGTGATGGGACTGGATGCCATGATCTTCGTTTTCTGAATGTTGAGCTTTAAGCCAACTTTTTCACTCTCCTCTTTCACTTTCACCAAGAGGCTTTTCAGTTCCTCTTCACTTTCTGCCATAAGGGTGGTGTCATCTGCATATCTGAGGTTATTGATATTTCTCCCGGCAGTCTTGATTCCAGCTTGTGTTTCTTCCAGTCCAGTGTTTCTCATGATGTACTCTGCATATAAGTTAAATAAACAGGGTGACAATATACAGCCTTGATGAACGCCTTTTCCTATTTGGAACCAGTCTGTTGTTCCATGTCCAGTTCTAACTGTTGCTTCCTGACCTGCATATAGGTTTCTCAAGAGGCAGGTCAGGTGGTCTGATATTCCCATCTCTTTCAGAATTTTCCACAGTTTATTGTGATCCACACAGTCAAAGGCTTTGGCATAGTCAATAAAGCAGAAATAGATGTTTTTCTGGAACTCTCTTGCTTTTTCCATGATCCAGTGGATGTTGACAATTTGATCTCTGGTTCCTCTGCCTTCTCTAAAACCAGCTTGAACATCTGGAAGCTCGTGGTTCATGTATTGTTGAAGCCTGGCTTGGAGAATTTTGAGCATTACTTCCTTGGCTAAAGAGGTTTGAAGGAGAAGAAGACCCAGTACAGGAGTTTTATTGTTGTTTAGTTGCTTAGTCGTGTCCGACTCGTTTTGACCCCATGGACTGTAGCCCTCCAGGCTCCTCTGTCTGTGGGATTTCCCAGGCAAGCATACTGGAGTGGGTAGCCATTTCCTTCTCCAGGGGATCTTCCAGACCCAGGGTCGAACCCGCATCTCCTCGATTGGCAGGAGGATTCTTCACCATTGAGCCACCTTGAAGCCACAGGAGAGAGACTGGAGTCTTTTTCTGGGGAAAGTAACAGTCACTTTACAGGAAAGAAGGATTTGGGTTGACCATTTCCAGCTTTGTCATCCCGTGAGTGATCACCGTGAGATTTCAGCTCGCACTGGCCGCTTTCACCTGCCTTTTCAGGATGGGCTCTCCGTCTTTGAGCTCCTGCTGTCTGCGCGGGGAGCTGGTCTGTGTGGACCGTGTCAGCAGGGCCCCAACGTCCGCTGGTGGTGACCAGGTGTGGGTGACCAGGTGGGGGTGACCAGCAGGGACCCCCACGTGCAGATTCGAGGGAGGAAGAAGAGCCCCAGGCTGGGGCATGCATTTATCTGTCTCCCGCCTGCACGGTTGCCTCTGGTTGGCTCCGCCCTTGGCTGCAGGCCTCTGCTCCTCTTCACCTGATCTGCTCCATGGTTTCTCCCTTGGGGCTCAGTCACTCTCCCCACTTTCAACCTTTCAGGGGATGAGGGGATGTGTTAGTTTCCGGGGGCTGCCATAACGCTAACTGGTTTAAAGCAACAGATTTATTCTCTTCCAGTTCAGAAGTCTGAAATCAGGGTTGGTTCTTCCTGCAAGTCCTGAAGGAGAATATCCCATGCTTTCTCGTAGCTTCTAACAGTCCTTGGTACTCCTTGCTTTAAAAGCACATCACTCCAATCTCTGCCTCCATCTTGAATGCTTGTCTTCTCTGAGTCTCTTACGTAAACTTTTCTGCTTTTCTCTCTCTTACATGGATGGTCCTATTGGATTGAGGTCCTGACCTAGTCTAGTATGAATTCATTTTGGTCCTTTGCAGATTCCGAAATGACATCACATGCTAGACAGACACAAGTTTTCAAGATAGGGGAGATGGTACCTAATCCACCTCAGGCAGCAGCACCTCCTCTGTGGTCAAGTTCAGGTGAGCAAAACATGCTGGCCGTGGGCCCTTGCACCCTGCCCACACATTTGTCCTTTAGCTCCTTCGTGAACAATCCCTCCTTCAGTTGATTCACTCAGTGTGTCCGACTCTTCGTGACCCCATGAATCGCAGCACGCCAGGCCTCCCTCTCCATCACCAACTCCCAGAGTTCACTCAAACCCATGTCCATCAAGTCGGTGATGCCATCCAGCCATCTCATCCTCTGTCATCCCCTTCTCCTCCTGCCCCCAATCCCTCCCAGCATCAGAGTCTTTTCCAATGAGTCAACTCTTCGCATGAGGGGACCAAAGCACTGGAGTTTCAGCTTTAGCATCATCCCTTCCAAAGAAATCCCAGGGCTGATCTTCTTCAGAATGGACTGGTTGGATCTCCTTGCAGTCCAGGGGACTCTCAAGAGTCTTCTCCAACACCACAGTTCAAAAGCATCAATTCTTCGGCGCTCAGCCTTCTTCACAGTCCAACTCTCACATCCATACATGACCACAGGAAAAACCATAACCTTGACTAGCCGGACCTTTGTTGGCAAGTCCTGTCTCTGCTTGGATCACCCTGATTCCAGCATGACTTCTGTTTCCAGTTGGGACCCAGTGACCGTCTCCTTGGTAAATTTCTTACGTCTTATAAAAACCTGTATCAGAACTAACTCCTCATAGCTCCCCCTTTGGGCTCAATGGCCAGGAAATTAGCCCTAAAACATAGTGTTCAACCATAGAAACTCTCTGGAGCCTAAATTCTGCTGCATCTATCTTTTGTCTTGAATGACTGCTATTTTGTTCTCATTTTAACATGTCTTTATAAATCATTTGACAAGATAAGAAATTGTGTAATTTAGGAAGAAGAATGCTGGTTCTCTCAGTCTCTTTCCCCTACCAAATTGCTTACAATTTAAAGCTCATCTGCAGAGGAATAAAATTTGAGCATCTATTTTTCACATTTTGGGAGATATATATTTGTCTAATCTAAAGCATTATGTCAGGACATATGTATACCTATGGCTGATTCATGTTGAAGTATGGCAGAAACCAATACAATATTGTAAAGCAATTATCTTTCAATTAAAAATAAATAATTTCTTTTTAAAGACACAGCCTTTTAGGAAAAGATTAATAAAGCATTTATGTTTTGCATGCACACTGGTGGATCATGCTTTATTGAACATCGAAAGGAATGTTAAGTAGATTTTCCTGTGTGTGTCATTTGGAGTTTGTGTGTAATTGTGAGAAGCCAGCTTTATCATGGTGAGCGTTCCGATGCATAGTTAGCACAGCCTGTGCCATGGGTCCTGGTGACGGTAACTCCTGCCCTGCTGGGCCAGCTCTGGCTTGCATGTTTAGTTTGAATGTGTCATCACACGCTCCTTTGGAAAATGTAGAGGACGTAACATCCAAATCACGGTTTTCAACTCTTAACAGTTTGAATGTGGCCCAAAGGTCTGTCCTTCAGCATCTCACCTTCCACCCATCTAGGGCGCTTTCAACTACGATTAAGAGAGCTGACATTTTTCATAAGCTTTTAGACCTGGAAGGATGCATCGAAGCTGTGTAACCCACTTAACTTAGCTCCCTCATTTTGTGATGAGAAATTGAAGGTCCAGGGAGGGCGAGTTGGCCACCTAGAGCCCTGTGGTGCCTTCCTGATACAGTAGGGATGGCGCGCCCACGGCAGAGTCCACGCCACCATGAACAGGGTCGCAGTGGCACAGCGAGCAAGTGCTGTGAAAGCTTGACTGGGGTGAGGAGGGTGTCACTTCCTGTTTGGCTTGAAGTGCCAGTGCGGCATCAAAGAAGAGGAAATGGAGATAAATCTTGACGTGTGGACAGAGGTTAGCTAAGATTCAGCTCACGTGGGGAATGCAGGAAGACAGTCCATTCTAGCAAGTTTCCATTTGAGTGTATTTCCTCGGAGCCTGCCTAGCCCTGAAACACAAGATGTAAAGTGCAACTGTCTAATACACCTAACACACACCCAAAGCAGTATGCTGGTCAATTTAATTCAGGCACCAGCTCTTTATGTGAACAAGGAATTAAACCAGAATCCTCAGTCAGAAAAACTCTACTTGGGCTAAGAAAGGAAAAGGTTAGACATTCTAGGATCAGACACCACTGCTAATAGTGAACCTTTAGTGATGAAAATACTTCTGAGTGGAAGAAAGCTAGACTAAAATGGCAAGGTAACATGTTTTAACCTAGAATTTAATTTTTTAAAAACAACTTTCTTGTAGTTATTTCAGAGATAAGTAAAAATCTGTGAAACTCGAGGAATTGTCAACAATGATTGTACTGAGACTGCACGCATGTATAATGAGTCATCAAAACTCAGTGATTTTTGCTAATTTTTTTCTGATCTTGAGATTCTGTTCTTTCAATCAGTGAGTCAGCTGAGCAACATACATTAGCACTGCTTTCTGCCACATCTGGGGAGAATCACAAGAATGAACAAAATAAGCTTCTTTCTAGGAGCTCATGGTCTCGGTGGAAAGACAAACGTGTAAGGAAGTGAGAGAGGAAGGAGGAGACAGGATGTTTTAGGGAAGGGAGCTTCTGAGATGGACATTTGATGAGACCAGGTCACGGTGGGGAAGATCGAAAAGGTAAGGTGTGTGGCCACCTGTGCTTTGCGAAGAACTGAACCGGACTTGGAGACGGTGGGAGCCAAGAGACAGTATTACCTAGGTTCAGTTCAGTTCAGTCGCTCAGTTGGATCCAACTCTTTGCGACCCCATGGACTGCAGCACTCCAGGCCTCCCTGTCCATCACCAACTCCTGCAGTTTACTCAGACTCATGCCCATTGAGTCAGTGATGCCATCTAACCATCTCATCCTCTGTTTTCCCCTTCTCCTCCCACCTTCAATCTTTCCCAGCATCAGGGTCTTTTCCAGTGAGTCAGTTCTTTGTATCAGGTGGCCAAAGTATTGGAGATTCAGCATATTACTTAGGATAATAGGTGTATATTTCAATATTTGCACTTGATGGACTTAGGGGTGGATTGGAGGCAGGAAGATGAATTTAAAAGGCTATAAAGATGATAAGGCTAAGAGATTTTAAGGTCTGAACTAAGGTAGTCTGGATCAAGTATAGAGAAAGAGAGGTGGGTCCCCAAAACATTTTTAAGTGTCTGTCCTGGGACTAGGAAGGTTGTGTAACAGTAGGATTAGGAACTCTGGCTTTTGAGTTGGGCAGATCTGGGTACAGATTCCAGCCCTGTCACTTATGGGTCGCGTGACCCAGTAAATTGCTTAATCTCTCTGGACCCTTGTATGGTAATGATAATGCCTCCTACAATAGTACAGAGCATTCAGCTCATAATATGTACTCCTACGATAGCTGCTGTTGCTGTTGCTGCTCTTAAGACCCAGATGCCCTGACGTCTGGTGGATTTATCATTACCAAATCACCTTCCCAGCAGCTGACACTGACGGTAAGTGAAGCATACTTGATTTCCATAGGAGTCATTCCCTTTGCTCACTGATGGCTGTCAGCTGTACCCGTGGCATGGCACAGCTGGCTAGGCCATCTGCCCACCACAGGCTGGTCCTTACGGGGAAGAGGCACAGACCCATCCCCAAGGAGAGCACTTGTCTTGCTGACAGCAAGACAGAAGCCTGTCCTCCCTTCCAAGAGGGTGGCTTTTTCTCTGCTTATATTTGCAGATTGCTGTTGGTTCTGTGTTCCTTTTTGAGCGGGTTTATTGTTCACTGGTGACATAGAACGTTATGCATCCTTTGATGGGGGAGACAGTGCAAGATTGGAAGGGATTCAGCAGTCCGCCTCCTCACTAGTGAATTATGACTGTTTGATTTCAGCAGCCTAGCAACAGGATCACCACCAGCCACAAAGCCCGGCGTCCCTGTGGCTCATTTCTGCAATGGAATTTATGGCCTCCTATTTTTTTTTTTTCTTTTCTTTTTTTTCCCAAGGAAATTGGATCCACAAAACCAAGGTCATGTAAGCCTGGGAATTCCAAGGGCCCAGAGTTGCGCTCAAGTTCATCAGGCAAGTGTTCAGAACTGCCCTCTGGCTCACCTTTGTTTAGATAAATAATTGAAAGTGTGCCATTTACAAGGCTCGGGCCTCAGAGACACACAAAGGAATCTGGCTGAAGGCTCCTTAATTGAAAGCAGGAGATAACCAACAACACAGCCTGTTCCTCCCTTGGGATGTTAACATGGGGAGAAATTATTTTCTTTGGAATCTGTATTCTCCGGTTGCCCAAATCAGGACAATACACACACACATGACTCTCACCTCGCAAAAAAAAAGGCAAAAATTGTCCCATATCCTGCCCAGGGTTTGTTGAATTTTCAGGTGAGGATGCAGTACAATCAATGAGTGCCATCGACATGCAAGGCCTGGACTCAGTGTTAAGGGCCTTGCCCCAAGGAGCTCCCATCTGGGTGGAAACAGAGGACACGTTCAGGTTTCAAGGCCTTAGATCCCTGGTTCTGAATCCTGGCTGATGTTTCAAAATGCTGATTCCCTGACTCCAGCCCCAGAGATGTAATTATTTAGAGACTGAGCCTGGGCATAAGCATTTTTTCATCTTTTTGTTTTGTTTTGTTTTTCAGAAACAGTTCTCTAGGGGATTCTAGCATGTAGCCAGGACTGAGAGCCACTGTTGTGTTGGTTTGGTCTGGTCTTTTTGATAGTGGGAATGTGGGTTTTCAGAGGACCTGGAACTCCCTTCATGGTGGGTGTAAATTTAGAGAAGGCTTCTCAGAGAAGGAGGAGAAAGTTGAGTTGGCATGGGTAAGATGATCAGGGGTCAAGCAGGGGAGGGCTTGTCAACTTCAGTTCGGCAAGGAAAGATTTCAGGGGTTTCCTGCATGCTCAGCGGGTTTTCTAGAAACTCAGAAACCCAGCTCTCCCTCCATGTTGCTAACCACTCACCATCCCAGCCTCTGTCTTTCAAGGATAAATTGGCTCTGTCTACTTTTGTCCCTGGTCATAGCAAACACCCTCTCCCAACAACACAAGAGAAGACTCTACACACGGACATCACCACATGGTCAACACTGAAATCAGATTGATTGTATTCTGTGCAGCCAAAGATGGAGAAGCTCTATACAGTCAGCAAAAACAAGACCAGGCGCTGACTGTGGTTCGGACCATGAACTCCTTATTGCCAAATTCAGACTTAAATTGAAGAAAGTAGGGAAAACCACTAGACCATTCAGGTATGACCTAAATCAAATCCCTTATGATTATACAGTGGAAGTGAGAAATAGATTTAAGGGCCTAGATCTGATAGATAGAGTGCCTGATGAACTATGGAGTGAGGTTCGTGACATTGTACAGGACACAGGGATCAAGACCATCCCCATGGAAAAGAAATGCAAAAAAGCAAAATGACTGTCTGGGGAGGCCTTACAAATAGCTGTGAAAAGAAGAGAAGTGAAAAGCAAAGGAGAAAAGGAAAGATACAAGCATCTGAAGGCAGAGTTCCAAAGAATAGCAAGGAGAGATAAGAAAGCCTTCTTCAGCAATCAATGCAAAGAAATAGAGGAAAACAACAGAATGGGAAAGACTAGAGATCTCTTCAAGAAAATCAGAGATACCAAAGGAACATTTCATGCGAAGATGGGCTCGATAAAGGACAGAAATGGTATGGACCTAACAGAAGCAGAAGATATTAAGAAGAGATGGCAAAAAAATACAGAAGAACTGTACAAAAAGATCTTCATGACCCAGATAATCACGATGGTGTGATCACTGACCTAGAGCCAGACATCCTGGAATGTGAAGTCAAGTGGGCCTTAGAAAGCATCACTACAAACAAAGCTAGTGGAGGTGATGCAATTCCAGTTGAGCTATTTCAGATCCTGAAAGATGATGCCATGAAAGTGCTGCACTCAATATGCCAGCAAATTTGGAAAACTCAGCAGTGGCCACAGGACTGGAAAAGGTCAGTTTTCATTCCAATCCCAAAGAAAGGCAATGCCAAAGAATGCTCAAACTACCGCACAATTGCACTCATCTCACACGCTAGTAAAGTAATGCTCAAAATTCTCCAAGCCAGGCTTCAGCAATATGTGAACCGTGAACTTCCAGATGTTCAAGCTGGTTTTAGAAAAGGCAGAGGAACCAGAGATCAAATTGCCAACATCTGCTGGATCATCGAAAAAGCAAGAGAGTTCCAGAAAAACATCTATTTCTGCTTTATTGACTATGCCAAAGCCTTTGACTGTGTGGATCACAATAACCTGTGGAAAATTCTGAAAGAGATGGGAATACCAGACCACCTGATCTGCCTCTTGAGAAATTTGTATGCAGGTCAGGAAGCAACAGTTAGAACTGGACATGGAACAACAGACTGGTTCCAAATAGGAAAAGGAGTTCATCAAGGCTGTATATTGTCACCCTGTTTATTTAACTTATATGCAGAGTACATCATGAGAAACACTGGACTGGAAGAAACACAGCTGGAATCAAGATTGCCGGGAGAAATATCAATCACCTCAGATATGCAGATGACACCACCCTTATGGCAGAAAGTGAAGAGGAACTCAAAAGCCTCTTGATGAAAGTGAAAGAGGAGAGTGAAAAAGTTGGCTTAAAGCTCAACATTCAGAAAACAAAGATCATGGCATCCGGTCCCATCACTTCATGGGAAATAGATGGGGAAACAGTGGAAACAGTATCAGACTTTATTTTTCTGGGCTCCAAAATCACTACAGATGGTGACTGCAGCCATGAAATTAAAAGACGCTTACTCCTTGGAAGGAAAGTTATGACCAACCTAGATAGCATATTGAAAAGCAGAGACATTACTTTGCCAAAAAAGGTTCGTCTAGTCAAGGCTATGGTTTTTCCTGTGGTCATGTATGGATGTGAGAGTTGGACTGTGAAGAAAGCTGAGCACCGAAGAATTGATGCTTTTGAGCTGTGGTGTCAGAGAAAATTCTTGAGAGTCCCTTGGACTGCAAGGAGATCCAACCAGTCCATTCTAAAGGAGATCGGCCCTGGGATTTCTTTGGAAGGAATGATGCTAAAGCTGAAACTCCAGTGCTTTGGCCCCCTCATGCGAAGAGTTGACTCATTGGAAAAGACTCTGATGCTGGGAGGGATTGGGAGCAAGAGGAGAAGGGGATGACAGAGGATGAGATGGCTGGATGGCATCACTGACGCGATGGACATGAGTCTGAGTGAACTCCGGGAGTTGGTGATGGACAGGGAGGCCTGGCATGCTGCATGCAATCCATGGGGTCACAAAAAGTCAGACACGACTGAGCAACTGAATTGAACTTTTGCCCCAGTGCAGTAACCATGGGTCCAGAGCTACCCCAGAGCTGGCAGGTGGGAGGAGAGTGCTGGCCCAGGGAAGGAGGGCAGCCCCAGCACAGAGTCCCCATTGTGGAGGCAGGTTTGGGCTGAGGGGCCCTGGCACTCCTGGTCTCAGAACTCAGCTCTACTGATGGCGACGAGAGTACATCCACATCTGGATTTTTTTTTTTTTTTTTTTGGTATCCAGATCTTTTTCGTGAGCAGCTGTTCTGAGCCAGGTACTATGCCTCCTGCTTTGGGGACTGAAGTGCTGGCTCCCGCCCTTCTTCACAGGATGACCTTGGGCCGGATTCTTAAGCCCTGGTGGTCGGTTTCTTCTGTGAAAGGGGTGATCAGGGACTGTCTTATGGCTCTTCCTGAGGGTTTGGTGAACGTCCACAGGAGGTGGCAGTTTCTTGGCCATGACTCACCCCAGGGGACGTCACAGCAGCACACTTCCCTCCCCCTGCCTTGTCTCTGCCGTCTTGGGGAGGGGCCCCTGGCTGCAGTGGGGGCGCAGCCGGCAGAGGAGGCGGGCAGGGCCATGGCTTGTTGGCCTCTGCCGAGAGCAGTGGGGCCAGGCCATGTGTCAGCTCTGCTCTCGCTGTTTCCACCGCCACCGCCTCCCAGGATTTATCAGACGGTGGGCCCAGGTAGAGCCCCCTTTTAGGATGGGATGAGGTCTCAGAAGGGTGTCGTTGGCAGTCTGTGGGTGGAGCCGGCTGTGGTCCCCGGTCTTCCACCTGCAGGGACAGTCCGCCCAGGAGACCATGGCCCTCTGGAGTCAGGGTCTCTCTCCACAGGAGGAAGGCAGCCAACCAGAGGGGAATCCCTGCCCTGGGACCTGCCTGACCTTCTCCGGAAGGTCCCCGCCGCTGTCAGAGCTGTCTTCTCTGTGACTGGGGGTACAGAAAGGCGGGAGGGTGTTGCAGTGGCCTCTCTCAGGGTGAGTCAGGAGGTGAGAACCTGGCCCTTTGGTGGGCTCCCAGGATCTGTGGGAAAGCGTTGTGCTGGGGGTCTAGCTTGTTAGCACAGAGCCCATCAGTATGATCGTGGAGGAAGGCGGCACTGAGTGGACATCCGTGGACCTGGGGGCAGGGTTTGGAGAGGACAGTGTTCCTCCCTTCTCCAGAGAGCTCTCTCTGTTGGAAAGCTAGGCCCTACCTTGTAGAACTGGGGTGCCTAGAACTGGATCCTAATTCCATAATTTCCACCTCCTGGTAGCCTTCTGCACGGCTGTCTGTAGTTTCCAGAGCGTCAGGATGATGCTGGACCAGGAAGGGAGTGCCCAGGGCAGCCATGGTGGCTCCTTGGGGAGGCCTTCTGGTCTACCCCACACTCCCAGCATGCATAAACACACTTCAGTCCCCAGTGAGATCAGCAAATCTCCCCAGTGTTGAAGCGGTACCTCAGGTCTGGTGTGGAAAAGAGGTGCCTCCCTGGTATCATTTATTAAACATCAGAAAGCACTGCGCCCCCCCCGCCCCGTCACAAAAGCATCGCTCTCAGCCCAGTATTTGGGATTCTTTGTCATTGTGCCTGACATTCCTGAAGAGTTACTCCTCGGAGTTGAACGCCATCCCTTTTTACAGTCAAAGCCCTAAAGGAATAGGATCTTCTCTGGGTGCTGAGTTCTCCTCATGGACTCTTGCCTGCCTCTGCCCTAGCATTACATGAAAAGAATCCTCTGTCACTCGACTTTCTGGCAGGGTGTGGGCTGTACGAGAACACAGTACTAAAGCTGCTGTGGCACGTTTTCAAACCCACGTACATCCCTTAATCACAGAGCACTACTGGCTCTTCATCTTAAATGCCATCCGTGGGATGGGGAAGAAAAACAGCACTCTCCAGCTTCTTCTGAGAGCCCCTTGGCCTGAGGTTACATCAGGAGAGCTGCTTAGAAAGATTTCAAAGAGCTGGAGGAGGGTGGTCTGTCAGTAATACGACAGCAAGAAGCAGTCAGCTGCGTGAAACTTCGATGTATCTGCGTATTAATCTTATCTCTTCTCTCTAATGGAGCCCACAGAAGGATTTCTTTTGGTGGAGGAAGGAGCCAGACCCAGGGAAAGGCGAACAGAAGACAGAAAGCCTGGGGCATCGCCTGTGAATTACACGCTCACGTGCCCAGAGACACTCGAACATCCCTGTTACTTAAAGAGAGCTCTCATTTGAAAAACACACTCACTCCTCTTTGCTCTGCCTGGTACAGCTAATTTCTCATTGTTTAAGCTACCTCTCAACCTACAACTCCTTCTCAAGTTTACCAGTAAATAACTCACTAATGCCCAGAACACCTGGAGGTTCCACTGTTGCCGACAGAATCCAGTTCTCGTGTGTGATCAGGGCTCTGTCTATGGGTCAATGTACACATTCATGTCTGCCGCTGTCCGGGGTGACATCTGTCTGTGAAACAGAAATGTGTTCTTTTGATAAAACACACAGCCATGGTGGAAACCTCCCTGGAATTAACCCCCAAATCAAAAGCCCCCTTTTTTTTCCTTTTTAAAAAAATACTTATTTTCAATTGGAGGATAGTTGCTTCACAATATTGTGTTGAGTTTCTGCCATACATCAGCAAGAATAAGCCGTAGGTATACATATGTCCCCTCCCTCTTGAACCTGTGTGTGTGCATGCTAAGTCACTTCAGTCATGTCTGACTCTTTGCAGCCCATGGACTATAGCCTGCCAGGCTCCTCTGTCCATGGGATTCTCCAGGCAGGAATACTGGAGTGGATTGCCATGCCCTCCTCCAGGGGATCTTCCCAACCCAGGGATCAAACCCGCGTCTCTTACGTCTCCTGCGTTGGCAGGCGGGCTCTTTACCGCTAGTGCCACCTGGGAAGCCCTATCTTGAACCTTCCTCCTATCAAAAACCTTTTATACTATGACTTGCAAAAATTAGATCTTTGCTGTGTTGCTGGGACAACTGGGAAAGAAGAAGATCTTGATTACAAAGAACAGAAATGCCACTTGAATCTGGAAGTCAAAGGCATTGTGCTTGGGGTACCTGGCCTTAGGATAAAGGAGGTGTCAGAAAACGGGCTGGACCTGAGGTGGCTTCCCCCTCGTCTCCCTCCTGAGGTCTCTGCTGCTCTCAGGGGTCTGGCTGGCACCCAGTTTCCTCTGCTTACTCGCGTTTCAGCTCACGGGGGTCTCTCCATCTCTCTCTCTACAGCCAGAGGCTCAGCTGTGTGGCCATGGCTAACCAGCCTGGTCACCGGGGTTTGTTGGTGGAGAGCCCTGAACCAGAGCGTGTGACCGTCCAGCTTGCTGTTGTGTCCTTGGAGGGGTGACTGTGTTACCAACCATGGCTCTTGGCCTTCCCCATCAACAGAAACGGACTAGAGGCCAGACAAGACACTCAGGCAAGGCTCTGCAGGGCCACTGCTGCATTGGGGAGAGCAGGAACAAGCAACGGGTTCCCTTGCTTGCTCACACGCCAGGGGTGGGGGTGAGTTTGTTCCTTATATGGGGTGAAGGGAGGGGTGTGTCCAGAGCTCTGGCCAGCAGGGTGGCCTAGGTGGTTTGCTCACCCCTCAGGTGGTGATGTGGGCAGAAAGATGTCTGCTTTCACTCCCGACTTCCCGTTTTCCCTCCGGGCTCCTCAAAAGTGGCCGCTGGGTTTCTTCGTCTCTCTGTATCTTCTGGTCCAGAGCTGCCCTACTGCACGTGCGCACAGTGATTTTCAGCCCCAGACAGTCTCTGTATTTTCAGCCCCAGACAGTCTCTGTATTTTCAGCCCCAGACAGTCTCTGTGTTTTCAGCCCCAGACAGTCTCTGTATTTTCAGCCCCAGACAGTCTCTGTATTTTCAGCCCCAGACAGTCTCTGTGTTTTGAAGCTCGGTAAGAGGTGAGCCCGGGTGCAAGCGTTGCAGCAGAGGGTCCCAGGCCCCAGCCTGGCTCGGCTGGATTGACCGCCCACGGTTCAGGCCCCTTCCCAGGCTTCTCCACCTAGAGGGGCAAGAGCACTGCCTCTTGGTGCAAAGTAGGACCAGCCATCCAGGCCACCTGTCCAGAAGCCAGTGCAGATGAAGTGGTTTTCCCTAAGAAGGGGCTGGACAGCCAGGCAGTGCCTGTCAGCTCTGGCCTGAGGGTGTGTGTGTATTAGTTGCTCAGTCATGTCCATCTCTTTGCAACCCCATAGACTGTAACCCCCCAGACTCTTCTGTCCATGGAATTCCTCAGGCAAGAATACTGGAGTGGGTTGCCATTCCCTTCTCCATGGGATCTTCCTGACTCTGGGATTGAACCCGGTTCTCCCACATTGCAGGCAGATACTTTACTCTCTGAGCCACCAGGCTTGAGGGTATTGCATAATTCAAGAGTCTCGCTACTAAGGCACAGCCTTCTACTACCGTGTGACAAAGATCTCTAGGTGCTTCATCCCTAAGGCCAAGAAAACCAACACCTCTGGGTGCCCTGCCTCTGCCCTGAGTGGCCTTCCATTCCCATCCCTGCTGGGATACAGCTTAATCATCCTGTTAGATTCCAATCCCAGTCCATGAAAAATTCCCAGACCACACCGGGCTGGACCTGTCCTGTCCTGTGATAATCTGGGATGGACTTGAGTGCTTTTTGACATCCTGAGCATTTTATTATTTTCAGAGGTAATGTTGTCGTTGAACATTTCTTATGTTCCATGTCTTTGCACAAATGATTGTGGAAGCTCTTTTTATCTTAGGATTCCTTCTACTTCAAGGACGTGCATCTGTGACTTCCCTGGGTCATATTCAATTATTTGTTGATTCAGTGTAAACTAACATACTGTTTAATCTTCCAGTCTTTCCAGAGCTTCACAGTGTTTCATCATAACTTACATTCATTTACTATATACTTTAACCTCCAATGTTGAAGGAACACAGAAGAGTAACAACAATAATAACCACCACTGCTGTTACTATTTCTACTGCTGTCATTATCCATGTCCCTTTATTAGCCATTTCCTATATAACAGGTCATATACCAAGTACTTTGTCCATCTCAGTTAATATTAAAAATAACCCTGCTGCTGCTGCTGCTAAGTTGCTTCAGTTGTGTCCAACTCCATGCGACCCCATAGACGGCAGCCCACCAGGCTTCCCCATCCCTGGGATTCTCCAGGCAAGAACACCGGAGTGGGTTGCCATTTCCTTCTCCAATGCATGAAAGTGAAAAGTGAAAGTGAAGTTGCTCAGTCGTGTCCGACTCTTAGCAACCCCATGGACTGCAGCCCACCAGGCTGCTCCGTCCATGGGATTTTCCAGGCAAGAGTACTGGAGTGGGGTGCCATTGCCTTTAAGGAAGTGTATACTGATACTGCATTTTTCAGAAGAAACTGAAGTATAAGTTTGTATATAAACTTGTATCAATTCATGAAAGAGGAATTGGTAGAATCAGGTTTCAAACTCGGTTCTGCCTGACTTCAAAATAGTTGTCCATAACTGTGATACCATTCAGTGTCTCATGTTTTTCTGTTTCCTAATAGTTTGGATTCATTTAGGCCTCTGACACGCCAAGGCCAATACTTCCACTCAGGATCCAAAATTAATGTCCTGGGACAGTTTAGTCTGGACCAGGGGCCAAGTTGCCGAGCATCTCCTGGATTCTGGTTCCAGCAGCACCACCGAGCTGTCTTAGACAACTTGCCTAGCCTATCTGAGTCTCCCAACTCTCCATCACAAGCAGCAGAAGCAGCAGAGCATGTGTTATTTACTCCGGAAAAGGTGAATAACTTCGGCCCCCGGAGGCAACTGATTTGTCATTATTTCATGCAAGAGACATTACTGGGGTCAAACACTTCTCAGTCTCTTCTCATTGCTCCTGGTTGTATTTTAGTTGCTAAGTCGTGTCTGACTCTTGTGACCCCATGGACTGTAGCCTGCCAGGCTCCTCTGTCCATGGGATTTTCCAGGCAAGAAGACTGGAATTTCTCCTCCAAGTCCCTAATTTCTTCTCCACCTCTTAATACAGAAAGGGAGGAGGGAAGGAAGCATGAGAGCACACAGAAGGCCAGGAAAGATTTTTTTTTTTTTTAAGAAAAGGGAAGATAAAACCATTACCCGTAACTTGTAAATAGCTTCTTGGATAGTTTTTTCCCCAAGGAAAGGGTTCTGGCCAAGTTCAGTTCAGCCAAAATGTGTGGACCATCTGATCTTTCAGTCAGTGGACTAAGTGCTCAGGGCAAATAAGACTTGATTTCTGCCCTGGAGGAGTTCATGGACAGTCAAAGGAGGCAGACTGTGTTGTGTATGACAATAGAGACATACACGTCCTCCCGTGATTCCCAAAACAGTCTCTACAGAGCGACTTGTCTTGTAGAATCCCAAATGATACCTTGTTGTCATGGATCGTACTTGTTTTTCTGAGGCACAGCCTCTTAAAACTTGCACACACACACAAAGGAAAGTATAATAAATGGCAGGCTCCATAATAGACTCGACACAGGGATGTGGACGGGCAGCCTCTCCTTTCTGGTTACATGAAGCTTTAGGCATCAAGGAGCTTAAGTGTTTTAAAAATGGGTACACCCTTTAGAGGAGAAATGGATACGTGTATTTGTATGGCTAAGTCCCTTTGCTGTCTACCTGAAACTATCACAGCATTGTTAATCGGCTATGTTCCAATATAAAATAAAAAGTAAAAAAACAACAAAAAAAGTTCTAAACAGTGTGAAAAGGCAAGAAAAAAGATAAAAGGCAAAATAAATAAAAAGATTTCCTTCTCCAGAGGATGTTCCCGACCCAGGAATCGAACCCAGTCTCCTGCATTGCAGGCAGATTGTTTACCAGTTGAGCTATGAGGGAAGTCCTGTACCTCGCACCAGGAATATCCATCACTGCACCTTAGATATCCTTATCAAGTTGAGACATGTGTTGGCCCACACATGTTAAACTCCTGAGAACCACCACTTGAGAATTTGTCTAGAGGTTCTTACTGAGCTCTAGGTCCTAAGAGAGCCACATTGCTTCCCTGAGGCTCCTGGACCGTCCTGTAAAACCAACCACTCGTGCCATGTCTGAGAGGCCACCGGAAGTTCTCATTATTTTCCCATGTGTTTGCAAAACATTTCAAGATGCCAGCTCACTCACACCAATGTCTGGAATGATTGGGGACTGATTTCTTAAAACAAGTTCTCCTAATTCATGGTGGTTTTCTTTTTCCTGTGGGGATTGAGGGTATGCAATCTTTTGATCCATATTTTTCTCTGATGAAGAAGTGCTCAGAAATGGACTATTTCATACTGTCATTCATAGTTTTGCCTAAAATGGATTATTCCTTAGAGACAGGATTTTTTTTTTAATCATCCTCAGTGGAGTATAAGTTACATTTGGTAAAAAGACTGCAGTTTTCAGTGGACATTTCAGTGAGTTTTGACAGAGTAGACACCCACATGACCACAGTGAAGATCCAGGCATTGTCAGCACCCTGAGAGCTAGGGAGGATGTTAAAGATCACCCCAGCCCAACGCCCTTTATTTCCTGGAGTGGGGGGCAGAGACCCTGAGCCAGGGCAGAGGTTTACTTGAGCTCGTCTGTCTACTTTGTCAGCTTCCCCGGCATCATTTCTCTGACTAGTCCTTCTCTTCTCCTCTCTGGCTTGCTTACTCAGCCCAGTTCTTCCAGGAGACCTCCCCAGATCAGGTCCTTGTCATCGACTTGTTTTTATCCAATGCTGTGTTTCACCTGCCCCTGTAAAGGCTGTCACCAGCACACTTCCTCTCTCGCCTCATCCTTGAGCTGTTAGACCTCACATTCTGGGCAGTTATGTCTAAACTGAATGTCATTAATACCTTCTAGTCTTCCCAAAATTCATGCTATTATAATCTTCTGTATCTAGTTCCTTTCTGATTTACACTACTTTAGTTAATGATGATCTCATTTTCCAGGCAGCTACACTACAGTCAGTCTCTAGTCTCGGACATCCCGGTTTTTCTTATTCCCCCACATCCAGTATGTTAGGAAATCCTATAGATTTCTATCTCCGACATTTCTTTAAAATCTGTTCCCATTTTTCAATTCCCATTTCCCTGTTTTAAACCCTCTTAATCTTTTGCCTCAACTATTTCAGTAGCCTTTTTAACTACTTTGTCACAATCTCTCTTTTTTTTAATTTATAAATTTTTATGTATTTATTCTGTGGCAGCACTGGATCTTCACTGCTGCATGTGGGCCTTCTCTAGTTGCAGTGAGGGGGGAACTAATAGATAATCTATGGCGATTGCTTGGCTTGGTGTATCATGAGCACTCAACTGTTAGTTGAATGAAATCAAGCTTAGTGCTTCCAGTTCTGAACTCAACTGAAATTTCTGGTGGGACATTGGATCATTGTTTATGTAGTTTGGTATCTTAAACAAATACAGGAGCCCTGCTCTCACCTGTAAATGATCTGGAGGCATCAATCCCGCTTTTGCTGTTGTGAGTTTCTCCCTCCAGGGTCTTAGACCTGAAGTAATGTCAGTTGTATTTTGTTTTCCATAAGGGTTTATATGTCTAAGGTATGGAATATATCATATCACGATTAATTAACCTAAGAAAGGATCTCATATCAGGTCCCTTCTGTCTTTCAAAGTCATTACAAGTAAGATCTCTAAGACTTCCTCATTTAATTCCTGAATGACTGACCCCAGGCAGAAATCTGAATCAGCAAATTGTGTTTACATGTTCCTGCACTGAGCTCTGTCTGGAAATGCCTCATTTTCATGGTGAAGTGCAGGAAAGGGGGCTGAGCACCCAGGAAACTCTGCCCACTGTGTGGAAACTAGGATCGTAGCCCTGTCAAAGCAGAGAGTTCTTTAGCTTTGGGTAATTTGCAAGGAAGGTTCAGACATTTGCATTTCATAAGGCTCAAGGGCTCCATGCACAGTTGTTACTGGAGCAGAATGAATGGCTGCATCTTCTCCAGGCACCGCTTAGCTGACTAACCTTGCATTTTAGTAGCCTTTCTTCCATGGCTTTATTTCCTTCAGTTATTTTACTTTCAGGGAGGGAGAGGTGTCCTATGCTCCTGTAGTGAAACAAAAAATAATAGCTTAAACAAGATGGAAGTGTGTTGCTCTTGCACAAAACTGTTCAGTCATCCTTAGCTCATGGTGGCTGGATGGCACCGTGCACTCACCTCCTTGTATATTGATCCTCTCATTGCTGAGGCGTGCATTTCATTGCCCAAGATGGCGCACCACCACTGGCCACGCTCCCACGTATGAGAAGGCAAAAGGAGAGGGTGTGTGCCCCTTCCACCTAAGGGTGACACCTGAAAGCTGGGCACAGCATGGCTACTCATATCCCATTGGCCAGGCTTATTCACAAGGCCGTGCCTGAGGGACAAGAAGGTGCGAAATGCCTCCTTCATTCTGGGGGATGAGAAGGTGGGAAATGCCTCCTTCATTCTGGGGGATGAGAAGGTGGGAAATGCCTCCTTCATTCTGGGGGATGAGAAGGTGGGAAATGTCTCCTTTATTCTGGGTGGTTATGTGCCTAGCTATAATTTGGGCTTTTGTAACAACAGGGGGAAAAAAGAGAAAATAGATAAGGAGGAACAGCTAGCTGTATCTGCCTCAGTAATGACTTTCTGAAAATGCAGGGGTTGTGGGTAATACAGTGCTTTTACTAGGGGAAAAAAATAAAGGCAATATTTAGAAACAAACTTATGGGTTATTTGCCTTTGAGCTCTGGCTCCATCCAGGTTGCTGTTTATTCCACACTGACAGTGAGAAGTTAATTTTTCTCTTCATTTGAAAATATAACTTGTTGTTGTTGCTATGAAAAGTAACGCCTGATAATTGTGGACAACTTAGAAAATACAAGCAAGCAAAATGAAGGCAAGGAAGATGCCTGCAGGTTTGCAGTTGAGGTGTCAGAGAGGTGAGAATTGAGATCCTCAGGCCGAAGTCACCCTTTGAAGAAACAGAGGAGTGTGCTTCTGTTTTGTTACAGTCATTCAGGAATAAGGTCAATATTTTATAGTAACTTTAAATGGTATATAATCTATAAAAATATTGAATCACTGTGTTCTGCATCTGAAACTAATGTGACATGGTAAAACAACTATACTTCAACAAATAAGTTATTATTAAGCAAAGTGAAAGCAGTGAGGGAACAAAGTCTGAACTGCAGGGAAACCCCGGAGTGGGAGGAGAAGGCAGAGGAGCGGTCAGGAAACCTCAGGAGAGCCATGGTAACAGATGACTTGAGTTGCTCCATTTATCATGAATGTTTCAGTGCCTGAAGATAGGATTTTCTTGATGAATGCCACCATAGAATATTACTAATAACCATGTAGGTGTTCCTAGAATGCTTAGAGAGTTAAGAATAGAGTAAAGATGAAATCAATGACTAGGGCTTTGGGTCCTACAGTGTCCCTGCATACAATGAGCCATGTTGCTGTCAGGAATTATTTCCATTTTGCATGCTTTGTCCATGGACAGTGATCCACACAGGAGGACAGTTTACAGCCTTCAGTGCCTCTGAAAATTGGCAACCATAGGAAAAAGTGTGAGCAGAGATGCACTGGTTTAAACACATCCTACAAATCCAAAGAATCGGTCCATTAAAATCCTCTCTGAGGCAAGCCTATTAAACCAGTTATTTGAGGTGGAAAAAATAAGAGTGAACATCTTATTAAATAATACACTAAATTCCTGAAGCAATTTCTTAATAAATACTGTATATTGATTCCAGGCGACTTGATCAAAAGCAGTTGGGTTGAAACCTAATTGTTTCAGTTTGTCCAAAATATAACTGCTCAGTTTCTGGGGTAAGCAAGTCCTGCCAGGTGCCTATCTGCTCAAACATGGTCCTGAACGTGACTCCTTACCCATCTTTCAAAACCGCAAGTCTCTCAAAATTCTGTGATATTATTCTGTTTGCCTGGGAGGAGCACTTTCTGGTTAAAAGGCTCAAATCAAGCATGTCTAGTTGGGAGGTGAGTCATTTTATGGACTCTGTTCTCAAGTCATCTGGTGTGAAAGGAATTCTGCTAGCTCCCACAAAGTTGTACAAAGCTCAATAAAAGTTTCCACAAATGAAGAAGGTTAAAAGGAAGACAGGAATGCTTCCTCACCCCAAGGTTTACTAAAAAATCCAGGATGACTTTCAGATGTTCAATTCAGTTCAGTCAGTTGTGTCTGACTCTTTTTGACCCCATGGACTGCAGCATGCCAGGCTTCCCTGTCCATCACCAACTCCTGGAGCCTGCTCAAACTCATGTCCATCAGGTCGGTGATGCCATCCCACCATCTCATCCTCTGTCATCCCCTTCTCCTCCCGCCTTCAATCTTTCCCAGCATCAGAGTCTTTTCCAGTGAGTCAGTTCTTCCCATCAGGTGGCCAAAGTACTGGAGCTTCAGCATCAGTCCTTCCAATGAATATTCAGGACTGATCTCCTTTAGGATTGACTGGTTTGATCTCCTTGCAGACCAAGGGACTCTCAAGAGTCTTCTCCAACACCACAGTTCAAAAGCATCAATTCTTTGGTGCTCAGCTTTCTTTATAGTCCAACTCTCGTATCTGTACGTGACTACTGGAAAAACCATAGCTTTGACTAGTTGGACCTTTGTTGGCAAAGTAATGTCTCTGCTTTTTAATATGCTGTCTAGGTTGCTCATAGCTTTTCTTCCAAGGAGCAAGTGTCTTTTAATTTCAAGGCTGCAGTCACCATCTGCAGTGATTTTGGAGCCCAAGAAAATAAAGTCTGTCACTGTTTCCATTGTTTTAGATGCTCAGGCCTTTAATACTGTCCCAAGGGATTCATGTTCTGTGTTCTTCCTGGCAGAAGTTTCTCGTGAACTCCCTGCTCAGGCATACCACAGTTTGCTTGGGCTGGTAAGAATACATGATGCACATTGGCTCTGCACTGTCTCTCTCTCATCTGTCTTCACTTAGGACTGACTAGTTGAAGACGTGAGGAGGCCACCATCCATCTGCCTTTAGACAACATCACCAAGAGAGCTTCATTGTCTTGGAATGAAATATTAAATTGCAAGTCATCATTTTTTAAAATTTGTTATTGATTTACAATGTTGTATTAGTTTCAAGTGTACAGCAAAGTGATTCAGTTATACATATATCTGTTCTTTTACAAATTCTTTCCCCTAAATTATTACAGAATGTTGAGCAGGTTTCACCGTGCTGTGCAGCAGGTCCTTACTGGTTATCTGTTTTAAATACGGTAGTGTGTGTCAGTCAGTCCCAGACCCTCACTGTAGCCCTCTCTTCCCATCCCACCTTTCTCCTTTGGTAACCATAAGTTTGTTGTCTATGTCTGTGGGTCTGTTTCTGTTTTGTAAATAAGTTCATTTGTATAATTTTTTTTAGATTCCACACATAAGCAATATCATATGACATTTGTCTTTGATTTACTTCATTCGGTATAACGATCTCCAGGTCCACGCATGTTGTTGCAAATGGCATTATTTCATCCTTTTTTAGTGGCCGAATAACATTCCATTGTATTTATGTACCGTATCTTCTTTGTTCATCTGTCACCAGAGATTTAAGTTGCCTCCAGGCCTTGGCTATTGTAAACAGTGCTGCAGTGAGCATTGGACTGCATGTATCCTAAAGGGCTCTTTGAAAAGCCTTTGAGACCTGTGTGTGCCTGGGCAGGGTCATCTACCCAGGAGTGGGTTAGATGCTGCTTGGTTCTCTGATTTTGTGTCCTAGTCTTGAACTTCTTGGATATAGTTTTCCAAAAGAATATACCTTCTCCCTCTTGCCCAGTAGGCAAGGGTATCAGGCTAACTTCTTGTGTTTGGGGTAGGAACAGGAAGTCTAACTTCTTACCAGACTTGCAGGCCATCTTGCTGTCTTCTGGCCTCTGCTTTCCCCAGTAACTGGGATCTCCAGTTTTGATGGCTTATCGCAGCCATCAAAGGTTTTGAGGTTCTGCAGCCTGGGTTGGCTGCCTCTCCATGATCACCTCCTCTGGAGACACTTAGGTTTCATGTTACTTCACTCTGCAAAATTACTTCCCATCCTTCCATCCAAGGGCCGTGTTTATGTTCAGTTGACCCTTGAACAACATGAGTCTGAGCTATACAGATCCACTCAATACACAGATTTTTTTTTCAGTAAGTATATAGTCGACACTCCGTATCTATGGGTGGATATGGAGTGCCAGCTGTATTCATTGTACTCTGCTGTTTTATGTAAGGGACTAGAGCCTCTGGGGACGTTGGTATGTGAAGGCTCCTGGAACCAATCCCCTGCAGTTACCAAGCAACGACTAGATTCTGTTCTGAAGTTAGACAGTTCTCCTAAATCCATGGGACATGCGTTTGCATTTTATTTCTTGTTCTCAGGGTTATTTGGGGCTAACTTGTAAAAGAAGATGACCAAAATGTTATTTTTCTATCATTTTGAAATTGGAAGTTTCTCTCCCTCCCTTCCCTTCCCCTTCTCTCTCGGTTTTGGAAGCAATAGCATCTGCCATTGATTAAGAAGTGGAAGAAAGTGATGAGTTAAAAGAGGAAGGCATCTGGGAAGAGCTGCCTTTGCTGTTTGCCTGCGGTGTTCATAAAGCTGTGACTTAGAACACTTTTCTGACCCCAAACCAGGCCTTGTGCTAGGCACCTTTCTTATCTCTAATCCTTGCATTAATTCCATAAAGCAGATTTTATTGTTCTTGTTTTATCTGTGAAGAATCTGAAGCTCAGAAATGAGCTTAAGAAATGAGCTTAAGAGTTTAAGAAATGAGCCCTAAGGTCACACCCCTTGCTCTTTCAAGGTCAGAACCAGAATTGTAAACCAGGCTTGCTTGACTCCAAAGCTATGTCTCCATCCAGCTCAGCACTAATACTCTAAAAAGTACAGTTCTTTTATGTTTTAAAAATCCTGATATATCTGGTCTAAGCCCTTTTGCAAAGAAAACCCCTAGTAAATCTTGGAAAGATTTACTGTTTCACCAGAGCAAGTATTGAAATACATCTTACCTACTAGCCCTGTAATTCTGCAGGCAGTGGCTTTTAAAAAATTTCTTTTCTAGACTCTGGTAACACACAGCAGACAGCTGGATGATGAGATCTCTGTTATCTTCATTTTCCTGATTTAGTTTTTCCTTCCAAAAGCTTTCACACACACTTGGTTGGTGGAATATATTTCTGACTGCACTATTTTTATTTATGAATTTTTTATGTGTGTTAATACTCAGGGGTACCCAGGGGAAGCCTCCACAGACTTTCCTGATTACCAGATGTCGCCCTTTCTATGTAACAACCATCTAATCACCACTTCCTCTTGCCAAGAAATGAGAAAAGCATTTTTGCGTTTGGAAAACCACACTAGGACACGTGAAGCGTATTAAGAAGGACTGTTTCCCCTGACTCCACATGCACTTTTCCTGCCTGGGTTTGTTTTTCTAAAAGATAAAAACCACACAGCCATGTATGCAGTACAGTTAGATCTGAGAAGTGTCTGCGCTTGCACAAGGAGGTTTCAGTTTGGCCAGCGCAACTTCATCATTACCTGAGTTGTGTTGTAAGTAATCTCTGAAATGGTATAACATGTGTGGCCAGTGTTTATCTTGTTATGCTTTGGACTCTTTCATTGTTTAAGTGGTGATTCATGATTTATGGCTGTTTAACATGCAAAATAATGCTGTATTCCCAGGAGCTCTGGGAAAACAGGCGGGTTCAGTGGAGTCTCAGAGCGCTTTCCCTCGAGCAGGAAGAGGGTGTTAGTTAGGCAGTTAAGAAAAAGCAGCCAAGGGGAACTTAGCTCTTCATTGAGCAGGTATTTAAATGAAGTAGTCCATCCTGAAGCTCAGATTTTCTGACAGAGCTCCGTAGCCTTTGGAAAGCATATCAAATCCGTATGTTATTTAATTTCACAAAAAAGCAAATGACAGGTGACCTTGGGCTCCACTGTGTGGATGGTCCCAAGCCCTTGAAGTGCTCAGAAAGGTTAGAGGGCCCCAGTTTAATGTCTTGGATGTAGAAGAAGAGATTATAAGGATTTCATTCATTTGTATGAAGTTTAAAATGCTATAGAACATCTCAGAGGCAATACCTTAGATGTGCCATTTAAGTAGAAACAGACAGACAGAACCGTATCTTTAAATGTGATGTTATACTTGACGTATCAAAAACACATGCTTTGCCCCTGTATCTGACTTTCTCATGAATCACTCAAGTTTCGAATCATCTGGTACACTGCTCTTCCTCTGATGGCTTTCTTTAGGGCAGCCTCAAGGAGTACAGTCAGTAATAACCGTGAGATTTTCTGTTAAACTAGTGTTCTTTTTGGTTGTTAGGATCTTGGACTTTTTAAACCATGGAAAACTAGGTAGTTTAGTTCATAGATTGTAAAGGTAGGTCTTAATACCTCTGTTACAAATAAAATAATCATGAATTGATATCCCATGGACTTCTCTTGTCAAGTAAAGTTATAATTCCATTGGAGATATTAGGAAATTATGTCTAATGAGAAGGCTCTAGACATTGCCACAGATCATCTGTATCAGTAAATGACATACACATATGTATTTCTTTTTAACATAAAATATGTTGATGAGAGATTCAAAATAATCTTTATTGAGTGGACCAGTACAGGCAGGCAGATGTACCATTTGTTGGGAGATGGGGTTGGGCTCAGCTGTCTCACTCAAGTCTGCTTTGGGAGTATCCCAGATGTCACTGCTTTTATAACGCAAGCCCACTTCTTTTGCTTTTGAAATAGGATTATCTGCGGAATCTGGGCTGCACGTGAGATGTTGCGAGGAGGAATGAGGTGATATTGTGACCCAGTTAGGCATCAGAATGTTCTCTTAGTAGGTGTGATGTTTATAAATTGTATAAAATAGTTAATAAAAATCTTGTAAACTTTTAAAGCTTGGAGAAGAGATTGCCTAAGCTTCTCCTATGGGTGGTCATTCCCCTAGCAGACCAGTTCACAAAAATGGATCTTACCAGTAAGATTACACTGACTTGTAAAAGTGGAAAATAATGCTGTTATTTTTTACTAAGATGGGATGGAAAAAAATACATTTGAGTCTGTCACATTCTTCTAAAGAGACACAGGGCCTTGTCTAACCTGGTTGAAGGTTTTGACCATTTGATGAAAATGAGAACTTGCTTTGGAATCTAGGTAATGCCTAATTTTCCAAATCAGTGGTCTGCGCCCCTGGTTCATACATACAGATGGCATGTCAGCACAGGTGCCATGATGAGTTGCGGGTGATCCAACTCCCAGCTGGTGAAGCGTCTGTAATGTTTTCCCTTTCTGTTCCACCTGGAAGGCATGCTATGCTATGCTAAGTCGCTTCAGTCGTGTCCGACTCTGTGTGACCCCATAGACAACAGCCCACCAGGCTCCCCATCCCTGGGATTCTCCAGGCAAGAACCCTGGAGTGGGTTGCCATTTCCTTCTCCAATGCATGAAAGTGAAAAGTCAAAGTGAAGTTGCTCAGTCGTGTCCAACTCTTAGCGACCCCATGGACTGCAGCCTACCAGGCTCCTCCATCCATGGGATTTTCCAGGCAAGAGTACTGGAGTGGGGTGCCATTGCCTTCTCCACTGGAAGGCATATCCAGATGCAAATGAGGGAGAATGACATTGTGATAAGAATAACCTTGAATCTGATTTATGGCTACAAAGAGTTTTTTCATGGTAGTTTAACCATTATAGTCAACTCAAAATATCTCGGTGCGTTCTTGAGATTGGCGGACTCATAGGACTCTCAATGATTCTTGGACTCTGAATTAACATACGTTGAGTTGGAAGTGGTAAAGGGGAGCATACTTAGAAAGCAGCTGGGAGAGAAGGGAAGGGAAAAGATGGAGGCTGGAGACATGGAGAGCTGAGATTTCCTACTTTTTCATTCATTGCAAGTATATTTTCCTTTATGTCATTGATCATAGTTGCATGTTTGTGTCTAATAATTCCACCCTCTGGGTTGTCTTAAAACTGGCACCATTGATTGTCTTTTTCCTTGAGAATGGGTCACATTTATACATGTTATGTTATTGAGACCCTGCATCCTGATATGCTAGTCCAAAGAGTATTGATATTTTTCTTTTAGCAGTTAACTAGAATAAGTGAACACTATTTGGCCTGTAGAAGCGGCAGCTCAAGTATTCCTTCAGCCCCTTCTGTCTTCAGCTGAGGTGTTCTGGGTCTGCTTCTCACGCACATGGATGGAAGAGTTATCAGAGACTTGGATAGAGTTCATACACAGAATTCAGGGCTCTCCTTTCCGGGATCCCTTCTCAAATTCTCATGACTCTGGATGCCAAGTCTTTGTCCTCTGTTTGATCAGGCCAAAAAAATACTGCAAGTTTTGTGTTTTTTTCCTCAGACTTTTAGCTTCCACGTGGCATCTGTGATCTGCATACAGGATAAAGCCCTGAAAAGCAGGGAAATTACCCTCTGTCAGTTCCTTGTTGGAAATTTCAGCTCACCTCCTAAATCTGTCTGCTTTTATTTACTCTCCAGAATCGTCAGCTAGTTGTTGGCTTCTGATTGCTCCATAGTTTTCAGTTGTTGTCTGCAGAGGAGGTTGGTCTGTTAGGAGGTCACAGTTCCATACCAGAGATGTGATCTCACCACTGGAGATTGCATTTTGAACTGACAGCACCACTTCTAGGGCAGAGATGTAATCTCAGATGTTTATATTAGTAAATGCCTGTCAGCTGCTGTTAAAATTCAGATAATTGGGAATTCTTTGGATACCTTATGTGGTCCACGTCTTTAAAAAAGGGAGGGTTGCACTCAAATAACAGAATGCTTGGGCTCCAGTCCCAGGCTCGATAGTAACTAGCTGCCTAACTATAATAATTATCAATCATTGTGTTATGATTATTCTACTATTATAACCAGCTAATTATTAGCAAGTCATGTGAATCCTTGTCCTGTAGGATGATGTCCTATAACACACTAATCATCTAATATAAATTTCTTGAAGTCTCAGAGTTAATTCACTTCATAGGATGCAAAGGATTAATGCCATATATTAGGTGGGGAAGAGGTGTGGTCATATGGTACTGATAAAATTGTTTCCTTTTATCTCAGACTCCGTCTACTCTGATTTTCCTTTATGCCTCAGTTCATCCTAGGCACAAGTTATTTCATTCAAAACCACTAACTGAAAAGAATATTTTTAATCTAACAGATCACATTTAGAATGTGTTTTTGTTTCTCTCTTAGGAAGAAGTGCTGCAAGGGGTATAAGTTTGTCCTTGGACAGTGCATCCCAGAAGGTATGTGCTAAAAGTCCTTGCGTCTTCTCACCTGGTTTATGACTATCACCAGAAGTCTATAAAGTTCAGATGTACTGCACGTGACGTATGTGTTATCTGTGCATGCATGTGTAATTTCTCTCTGTTTTTTGGCTTTAAATTCTTCTAATGCCAATTTGATTGTACATGGCAGGCTCTAGCTAAAGCATTACCCAGAATATACACACATACTGAGTAATTCTTATATTTCAGGTTTTGTGTTGTAGAGACTAATTCCCTACATGGCATTTCATGCACAGTTAGAACACACCCATTCTTCCCAACCTCTCTACCTGCTTTCCAGCAGCTAAACTTGAAGCCCCTTCACATAATCATCAGCAAACCCTGCTCAGCCCAGCACTGGAGAGACACAGTGATGTCAGATGGGCCCCAAGCCCTTAAGATGCACACCCTCATGCTGGGTTGTGGATGGCGTGGAAACAGAGATGCCTGGGGTTTAGTCATGCTTCCACATTGCCATATCCATCTGGGCAGCTGTAACAAAAATACCTCAGACTGTGCAGAGACTGGGAAGTCCAAGACAAGGCACTGCAAAAGCCCAGTGTCTGGTGAACCCCCTAGTTCATACACAGCCATCTTCTTGGTGTGTCTTCACATGGTGGAAGGGCCAAGGGAATGCTCTCGAGTCTTTCTTCTAAGGGCACTAATCCCACTTATGAGGGTGTCACCCTTCTGATATAATAATCTCCCAAAGGCCTGTACCTCCTAATATACCTTGACATCATGGAATTAGGATTTCAACATGAATTTCAAGAGGACACAAACATTCAGTCCATAATACACATCCTGCTAGCCATGACCTTGGGCATATGACTTTCTAAAACTTAAGTTTTTGCAGAAAATGCTAATTCTTGACTTGTGGTGGTTTTAAGAGTATTACCACATGTAAACTATTTGGAACAGAGGCTGACTCGGTGCTTGATAAATTGTGGTTGCTGCTATCACTGATAACTGCAATATGCATAATAGAGACATATATATTGCAGGAGGGGAGGTGCACATAGCCCCAAAGACCAGGATGGTCACAGGTGGTCTCAAGAAGGAGAGGAGATTGGAGTTAGGTTATGAGGAAGGCAGGACTTGGACAAGTAGGAGAAAGAATTGCAAAGGATTCCAGACAGAACGCTGACATGGAAAACACTAAGAACTGTGGGGAGAGCCTGTGATTAGTTTCCCAGCACTGGGCTGGGCTGGGGACAGGTGACTAGGTGATGTGAAATGGTTTGCTTCATTGTTGGCCAAGAATCCAGGTCGCTTTAGAGGACTTGGAGCCCAGCCAAGCTAATTACATTGCATTATCTCATAGGGAGCAATTTTTTTATCAGTTAGAGTTCAATGAATCCTTCTTATTTATTGCCCTGTTTTGCAGAAGAGTTCATTAAACCATAGCTGCTGACTCTGAGAAAGCTGCTTTGGGAAGGTTTGTTAGGAAATTTCTTCATGTATTTTGGTTTATGTAGGTCTCTCCAAGACAGAAATTCTCACTGCCAGCTAGTTTTGTCAGAGCTTGGTGGGGGAAAAAAACCACAAAAGTCAAAATAATTGGGTTCTTTTATAAGCAGCTTCTCTCTGTCACCAGCTGAGTCCTTTATATTTCAATTTGGTAGATATGGAAAGAAAATTAAGTCTTGGCCCATCAGTTTGAGATCTCAGTTAGAGACCTTGCCCAACCTGATGAAAAACACATTACATGGATACCACACGCTTCGAGTTTCTTTAAAGAATAGGTGTTGTGGTTTCTAACATCTAAGCCTAAAACCAGTCTCCCTCACTCTACAGTAAGACATTATCAGCACCCAGGATTAATTTAATTTAGAACTGAGTATTTCCAGGAAAAGTTGTCCGAGTGCTGAAAGTTGCTTTGCCACAACTAGCTCTCTGTTCCATCGCTTTTCACTGGAACATTTTTTAAAGTTGATTTGTTTTCCTCTGTGGGAATAAGTCAGTGTGTGTTTGTTTGTGTTTATCACTAAAGAAATCTTTAATCATAAAGTTTTCTGTTTCCAAAGAATGCGAAGTGTAGGATTTCAGAAGAGATGGTGTATTAGTCACGATTCTCCAAAGAAACAGAGAGATTTATTTTAAGGAATTGGCTCATGAGATTATAGAGGCATGCAAGTCCAAAATCTGCAGACTAGACCAGCAGGCTGGAGGTCTAGGGAAGAGTTACAGTTTGAGTCTGAAGGCCAGCTGCTGGCAGAAGTCCCTCTCTATCAATGGAGGGCCATCGTTTTTTTAATTTAGGCCTTCAGTTGATTGGATGAGACCCACCCACAGTAGGGGCAATCTGCTTTACTCAACATCTACTGATTTAAATGTTAATCTCATTTAAAAAAAAAAAAAAACTCCACAGAAACTTATAGAAAAATGACCAGATATTTCAGCACTGTGGCCTAGCCAGATTAACACTTAAAATTAGCCATCACAGATGGTAAAAGGAGACTAGAATTTCTAAACAAATATTCTAGGGAGGAGAAGCTGCAATTTTAAAAGTGCCGTTGTCTCACATTTGTTTAAGTTTCAGCAGCTGTGTCTGTGGGCCAAATGTGGCCCACCACTTGTGTTTGTAAATAAAGCTTTATTAAAACACAGACATACCCATGTACTTAAATATTGTCTATGGCTACCTTTGCCCTACAACAGCAGAGTTGAGTAGCTGCAACAAAGGCCTGCCTGCAAAACCAAAAGTATTATCTGGCCCCTTTACAGAAAAAGTTTGCCAACCCCTGCTATAAGTGTTTTCTACATCGGCCAGATGATAGGCTAATCAAACTTGTTCTGGTTCAACAATTACTAATTGAGCACAAACTGTAGGAAGAAAATAGTGCTGGTTACTCCAGGGAAGACAGTCCCTGTCAGATATCCAGACAGTCAATCATAATAGTAGTAAAAGAAGCTAAAGAACAGGTAAAGCTTTTACTTACTGCATCGCCCAATTTAATCTTCCTTAAAGCAGCATGAAGCTGGTCTTAACGTTATCCGTTTTGCAGGTAAGGAAGCTGAGGCTTAAAGACCTCAGGATCACAGAGAGGGTGGCAGGTGGGGAGGGTTGGCTCCAGACCTTGTGCTTCTCCTCACCCTGCAGCGTGCCTCCTAAAATAGAGCCCTGCACACAGTGGGCCCCCAGCAGATATGGCAGAGCAGATCCAGTCTTGTGTGATCGGTTATACAGACACTAGACTCTGTGGAGGACTTCAAGAAGTCTTCTTAAAGAAGTGACATTTGAACTAGATAGGGTAGGCACAGTAGTGAAATGCTGAGAGTAAGAGCAGAGGGTTGATTGGACATTATAGAGGCTGAAAACAGAACACACAAAAGTGTCAGGGTAAGAAGATGAAAGTGAAAGAGGAGAGTGAAAAAGTGGTGTGATAACTCAACATTCAGAAAACTAAGATCATGGCATCCGGTCCCATCACTTCATGGCAAATAGATGGGGAAACAATGGAAACAGTGACAGGCTTTATTTTTTGTGGCTCCAAAATCACTGCAGATGGTGACTGCAGCCATGGAATTAAAAGATGCTTACTCCTTGAGAGGAAAGTTATGACCAACCTAGACATCATATTAAAAAGCAGAGACATTACTTTGCCAACAAAGGTCCGGCTAGTCAAGGCCATGGTTTTTCCAGTGGTCATGTACAGATGTGAGAGTTGGACTATAAAGAAAGCTGAGCACCAAAGAATTGATGCTTTTGAACTGTGGTGTTGGAGAAGACTCTTGAGAGTCCTATGGACTGCAAGGAGATCCAACTAGTCAATCCTAAAGGAAATCAGTCCTGAATATTCACTGGAAGGACTGATGCCAAAGCCAAAGCTCCAGTACTTTGGCCACCTGTTGGGAAGAACTGACTCACTGGAAAAGACCCTGATGCTGGGAAAGATTGAGGGCAGGAGAAGAAGGGGACAACAGAGGATGAGATGGTTGGATGGCATCACTGACTCAATGGACATAAGTTTGAGTAAACTCTGGGACTTGGTGATGGACAGGGAAGCTGGGCATGCTGCAGTCCATGGGGTCACAAAGAGTTGGACACAACTGAGCGACTGAACTGAAGAAGCCATGGGTGTGATAAGGGATGATGAGGAAGAGAATATATTCCTTATTGAAGCATAAGGAATTCATTGATGAGTCTTAAGGTTGAAAGTGTTGGTCTCGGGGATAGAATACCAGACTTCAAATGCAAGAGTGAGCCATTTATATGTAATGTTATTGAGCATAGTTTACAGGCTTTTTGAGCTAGGTGCTGACACACACAGAGCTCTGCTTTCAGAATAGTACAGGCCTGGTGCTGTTACACAGAATGGATTTAAGGGGGAAGAGTCTTGAGGATTTACAAGGGAGGCTCTGAAGATCGGAGAAGGGTAACAAGAGAAACAGAACCAGTGAAAATAGAGAAATTGTAGCAATAAAGCTACATGGCAGAAAGCTGGTAGTCGCTGGAAAATCAGCATTAAAAAGGGAAAGTTGAATAAATTCACTAATCTTGCCACCTCCAGAAATCCTGCAAAATAGGTCAGGGGAAAGGTGTATCGTGGAGACCAGGGGGTTCACAAAAGACACATAAACCCAGAAATACAAAGGAAGAGGAGAGAACAGCAACACAGTTTTGGAACCTGGAGAGCAAAGAGGCTGTAGCGCAGGCCAAGCTGAATCCTTAACCAGCATCTAGGCAAACCAAGGAACAACCCAACCGACACCGAAACAAATAGCAGTCAGAGAAGCTAAAAGTTTCCTGAAACAGAGGTCCCAGAAAGTGGAAAATTATGTCAGAGCAGGAAAATTGACTGAAAATCTGTTTAAGAAGAACTCAGACTCCCAGAACTTGTCTTCCGTTCCACTGAGATGAAATATTGCCCCTTCCAAGACCAGCAAAAGACCAGAGATGCTGATAATTTTGAGAGGGTACCCAGAAGGTCCTGGGACTGCAGGGTACCAGTCAGAGATGGAGGCAGGGCTCTGATGCTGAAAATGGAAGGGTTTATTTAGTAAAGGATTGCTTACACGTTAAATGTTGAAACCCTCAGCCTTCTTCTCCCCATGAGTTCCAAGATCAGGATTTACTTATCAGGTAAGGACTTGGAAATGTCTCTCTGGACATTCTGAAAAACGCAGGGGAAAGTCCTAAAGAAACTAACATTGAAATGTACCAGCCAAATCATTTAAATGAAGCCCAATGTTTACAAAATCTGCTCATGCACAAAGCTTCTGCTTGGCCAATTTTGTAGTCTTCTATTTAGCTAGTTTTGTAGCTTCACTTCCATTTAGCTATAACTTTTTTTTTTTTTCAGTTATTCTATTTAACCATGAATCAGTTACAGCAGATGTCCAAACAGGATCACCACTCATTGGAGGAAAATCTACAATAAGAAACATACAGTGGCGGGGGTTGGGGGGAGTCTTAGAGAAAACACCACGCAGAAAGAAGAAGACTTCAAAGTAACTACAGTTTATATGTCATTGAGATACAAAAAGGGTATAGCGTCCGTGGGACTAGAACATGGTGTTATTAAAAAGGAACATTGAAAGAAGAGATAGAGAATTCTCAGAGATTAAAAACCTGATAAAACGAGAACGGGTGAGGGCTTGGGAGATGAGATAGAGCCTGAAGAAAAAACAGATCGAGGGAATACAAAATAGTAAAAGACAAACTGTGAGAATATTAGAGGACCAGTTCAGGGCATCCAACATCCAAATGATTGAGTTCCACATAGAACAGAGGAAGAAGGGAGAAATCATTAAAGAGTAAATCAAGAAAAATTCTCTAGAATTGAAGGACAGGAATTTCTAGATTTAAAAACACCTGCCAAAAATTGAACCCGTTCCACATAAAGACATCATTGTGAGATATGAACACCCCGGAGCAAAAAGAAAATACTAACTAAAGGAGAAAAAAATGAGATTCATTCAAAAGATCAAGAATTAGAATCTCACAGGATATAACAGCCTGTCTGAAAGCTAGATGACAATGGAGCGTTTCCTTCAAAATTCTGAGGTAGTTTTCCAAGCCTAGAATTGTATACAGACTAGCTATAAGGGTTGAAAAAAAGGCATTTTTAGGCACACATGATTTCAAAACATCATGAAAAACACTGGGCTGGAGGAAGCATAAGCTGGAATCAAGATTGCCAGGAGAAATCTCAATAATCTCAGATATGCAGATGACACCACCCTTATGGCAGAAAAGGAAGAAGAACTAAAGAGCCTCTTGATGAAAGTGAAAGAGGAGAGTGAAAAACTTGGCTTAAAGCTCAACATTCAGAAAACTAAGATCATGGCATCCGGTCCCATCACTTCATGGCAAATAGATGGGGAAACAGTGGTTGACTTTATTTTTGTGGGCTCCAAAATCACTGCAGATGGTGACTGCAGCCATGAAATTAAAAGATGCTTACTCCTTGGAAGGAAAGTTATGACCAACCTAGACAGCATATTAAAAAGCAGAGACATTGCCAACAAAGGTCCATCTAGTCAAGGCCATGGTTTTTCCAGTGGTCATGTATGCATGTGAGAGTTGGACTATAAAGAAAGCTGAGCACCAAAGAATTGATGCTTTTGAACTGTGGTGTTGGAGAAGACTCTTGAGAGTCCCTTGGACTGCAAGGAGATCCAACCAGTCCATCGTAAAAGAAATCAGTCCTGAATATTCATTGGAAGGACTGATGCTGAAGCTGAAGCTCCTTTGGCCACCTGTTGGGAAGAACTGACTCACTGGAAAAGACCCTGATGCTGGGAAAGATTGAGGGCAGGAGAAGAAGGGGACAACAGAGGATGAGATGGTTGGATGGCATCACCGACTCGATGGACATGGGTTTGGGTGGACTCTGGGAGTTGGTGATGGACAGGGAGGCCTGGCGTGCTGCGGTTCATGGGGTCGCAAAGCGTCAGACATGACTGAGTGACTGAACTGAACTGAACTGAACTGATTTCAAAACTTAAGACCCTCCTCAGTCTGTCTCCCTCACACCCAGCTCACTCCCCAGCCCTGTTCTCAATACTTAATAATGTATACACATATTTTAGATTCTTTTCTATTATAGATTATTACAAGATTCTGCATATAGCTCCCTTTGCTACACAGTGCCTCCTGCGTGTTTACTTTGTATGTGGTCATGGGTGCTGTTAACCCCACACTCCTGATTTACCCCTCCTCCTCTTTCGTCTTTGATAACCACAAGCTTGTTTTCTATGCCTGGAAGTCTGTTTCCATTTTGTAAATTTGTCTTAATTTTTAGATTCCACACATAAGTGATATGTCTTTCTCTGTCTGACTTCACTTAGTAAGATGTTCTCTGGGTCCATCCATGTTCCTGCAAATGGAATTATTCCATTCACTTTTGTGGCTGACTAATATTCCATTGCATGTACGTACCACATCTTCTTTCCCCGTCCCTCTGTTGATGGGCGCTTAGGGTGCTTCCGTGTCCTGGCTGTTGTAAACAGCGCTGTGAGCATTGAGGTGCCCGTTGCTGTTCAGTCGCGTGTCCGACTGTGACCCCATGGACTGCAGGCTTCCCTGTCCTGCGCCATTTCCAGGAGTTAGCTCAAACTCATGTCTGCTGAGTCAGTGATGCCATCCAACCATCTCATCCTCTGTCATCCCCTTCTCCTCCTGCCTTCAATCTTTCCCAGAATCAGGGTCTTTTCCAGTGAGTCAGCTCTTTGCATCTGGTGGCCAAGGTATTGGAGTTTCAGCTTTGGCATCAGTCCTTCCAATGAATATTCAGAGCTGATTTCCTTAAGGATGGACTGGTTGGATCTCCTTGAAGTCCAAGGGAGTCTCAAGAGTCTTCTCCAACACCACAGTTCAAAAGCATCAATTCTTCAGTGCTCAGCTTTCTTTATAGTCCAACTCTCACATCCATACATGACCACTGGAAAAACCATAGCCTTGACTAGACGGACCTTTGTTGGCAAAGTAATGTCTCTGCTTTTTAATACACTTGTAGTACTACATAACTATTCTAATATCAGGAAAAACAAAAGGGCCTTCCAGAAAAGATAGGGAATTAGAGTATTCTTCCAAACTCAGCCAAAAATAGTTTTATATTGTTATTATGTTGCCAACACTGAAGACTTATCAAACAAAAATGTCATGGAGTGGACAAGGGCAGGATGGAGGTGGTAGGAAGTGTGGAGGTGGTTGGAGAACCAGTGATAAAGCTGAACGCTTCTCATCCAAGGCTAGAAATGCACAGAGAGTACTTAGCACACAGAGGAGGAGGAGGCACTCAGAGACACAGAGGGAAATCATGAAAGAATCAGCCAGGCGAGGCGGAAGTGGCGCCTCAGCGGAGCTGGAATGCGGGAAGAGATCTGGGCTGCTGTTTGTCAAAATCGGTTTTATTTGAGCATCATAGTCAATGCGGGATCCCTGACTTCCATCTACTCCACCGGCTGCTTGACTGGCTACAGCTGGGCAGCCCACCGCCAATCCTGGCTGAGCCATTGTTCTTAAGCAAAAAGAGCACAGAACATGGGCCACCTCGAGGTGATGCTTTGTTGAAGAAAACACGTTTGATCAGGGACACACACAGGCAAAGCAACCCTGGAAGCACGTCTGTGGAGAGGAGCAATGAGCAAGGGCCACCTTCCACGCCGTCTGGAGTTTGCCATGATTCTGGTCTCACTGACCCCGCCTGCATCGGGGCCTGACAGCCCCCCGACTCCAGCTCCCAATGTGGCCAAGCACAGCCAGGCTCCCTCCATGTCCAGGGCTGGTGTGTCTGTCAGCACCTGGGGAAGATAGTGCACTGATTAATTAGATGCTGGGTCTAGTCTGAAATAAATGCAGTCTAAGCTCCAGACTTAGAGCCAAGTCCCTTCAGAGGCTCATTAAACGTCACTTTGTTTGTAAGGACTGAGAAAGATGGAGACGCCTTGATTCTTGATGAAATAGAGCATCCGCCCCAGTTTGCATGGTGTTAGGGCTGGAAGGACATCCCCAGCTATTCGACCTTACCCAGCCGCCTCCCAGCATGCAGAGGCGCCACTCCCCGGCCCACTGCCGCCTCCAGGCCACCCAGACGTCAGCCTCCTCATACTCCTCCTGGGAGCCTGCCTGACTTTCAGCACCTCCACCCCTCACTTGGTGATGCCGACGCCCATCATCAGGGCTGGCTGTTGTTCAGTGTTCAGCTGGAAGGAATCCCCCTCTCTACAGCAGCTGGTGGAAAAGAGGAAACAGGCCCCAGGTAATTCAGCAGAACCTGGCCGTCTAAGGCATCTTTGTTCTCTGGATGAGTGACAGAGACCAACTTCTGCAGCAGAAACGAACACAACGTGGTAGAGAACTGTTCGCCAATTGAAAAAAAAATGGTCAGCTACTGAATTGCACACTCAGAGGATGTGTGCAATTCAGAGGATGAATTTTGTGCTACGTGAATTATATTTTAAGAAAGCTGTTCAATTAGAAAAGAAAAAGGGGAAGGCAACAAAAGAGAAATAAAACAACTCTTGACCATAGTGGAAATTCTCAGATCAATTTTTAGCAAGAATAAACTTGAAAAAAAGTTTTTAAATAAACATGAAACTTTAATATCTATATATTGACCTTTTTAAAGTTATATGTGTCCAAGTACCCAAAGGAAAATCTCCTTTTACCCCAGGACCTGTGTATTTAGATTTGAAGATCTTTGAGCTAGAGGAATGTGAGGTTACTTTTATGTAGTAAGCACATTCTACATAGATTGTTTGTGCCAATCACTAAGCTATTACAGTCTGTAATGATGCTCTTATAGAAAAAAATAATAATGGCGAGGTGATGCAGGGGAAAATCGCAAGTGATATTTTCCTTGAACCTTTGAGATGCTGAACTCTTGGTTACCCGTTGCAGCGCTGCTGGAAGGTTCCTTGTAACCTGAAGAATTCATTCCCTCTGCATGTAGCAGGTCACATCACTGTTCACCCTGAGCTGAGAGTTTGCTGGAAAGTCTGTTCCCAGCCATGGCTGGGTGGCCCCCGCCTCCGCCTAGCAAGTGACTGTGGTTGATGTGAGCTCACACTCTTCTCTTTCAGATTATGATGTGTGTGCCGAGGCTCCCTGTGAACAGCAGTGCACAGACAACTTTGGCCGAGTGCTGTGTACATGTTACCCAGGATACCGCTATGACCGGGAGAGGCACCGGAGACGGGAGAAGCCGTACTGCCTGGGTGCGTGTTACTTCGCAGCTCCGAGGACGTGCCTTTTTCTGGTGATCCTACTGGATATTCTTCGTCAGTGGGGACCCCAGGGGCCACTTTGATCCCTCCTGTTACATCCTGGTACTTGTTGGATGGAGTTGGGGGGGTACTTACATCCTGGTACTTGTTGGATGGAGTTGGGTTGGTACTTACATCCTGGTACTTATTGGATGGAGTTGGGGGGGTACTGTTCTAGGGGTCACTGTCTCTACTATGATTATGAAAACTGAGGGATCCTTGAGGGATGGGGTACCACTCAGATCCTCACTGGCAGTGAGATGTAAGAACACAAGAAGGAGAATATTATCAAATGAAAACTAGAATAAGGTTAACAAAAAGAATATTAGTGAGCAGAAATGGGAAAATGCAGAATGAGTGAAACAAGAAGCAGCCTCTCTCAGAGGACAACCGGCAAGAGAGACTGGGGAAGAGGAGGGGTCCGTACAGCAGGCAGGCTGGAGGTGGGCCGGGGGGAGCTGAAGCCTGCCTGGGCCCACTGGACAAAGCCAGCACATCCGTCCCCACCGGCTCGCTCCTGCCACCCTCTCTCACTGGCCTTCCCAGCCCTGTTCTCCTTGGGTGTCTGAGGCGGGTTCATGGTCCTCCGTCCCTGGAGCTGCTTGTATCTTAGTGTGGTCCTTCCATGGCTAAACTGTCTCAGAAACACCCGGGCTTATTGCTTTAAAAAAAAAAAAAAAAAGTTTCCTAGTCTCCCCTCAGCTCCCGAGAGTAGATGCAGAAATCTGCAAATGCACAGTGAAGTTTGCGTTTCAGCTCGAAGATGGACGGGGGACACAGAAGGGAGATTGGAGTGGAAAATCTAAAGCAGCCCCTTCTCTGCCCCGGTGGGGGAGGGGGGCTCTGGAGAGCCTCATTTTAAGAAATGTTCCAGATAGTAGGTCTCCTGGCCTCTCCCCTGCAGCACTGGGATGGCACCTTCCACTGACCAGGAATGGAGTGGAAACTACCCAGCAAAGAAAGGGGGACCTGTGGGCTCTCCTCTGGAGGGCGAGGTACCCCCGTCAGTCAGCATCTGAGGTCCCAGGTGTCATGTCTGATTCCAGTTGCGGTGGCTCCAGTACCCAGTTCTTTTCACCTGGGGCCAGCAGCACTGGCCTGCGGCTAAGAGTTCCACCTCTTTCTCTCCCCTGGCAACCTTGTCCTCCCTGCCGCGGACAGTAGAGGCAGCCTCGTCCTTGGGCTCAGGGCACATGGACAGAGGCAGTCACCCTAGTAACTGCAGAGGAGGCGTTGGCTGTGACATCTCAGTCCTCAGGTGACACGGCATGAACTGCCATGTGGGGAGCACCCAGGCGACCACGTGCCCCTCGTGGGCACACAGGGTCTGCCAGAGGTGGGTCCCGGGCAGCTGGTCCACGGCGTGGCTGGGTCGCTGCCGGCATTCTGGAGCACGGGGCGGGGCCTTCTCCTCTGGACGCGTGTGCACAGTCTGGGGCTCTGCGTCCTGGCCCCCGCCCGGTGTCCACAGCCAATGAGCAGGAGATGGGGTCTGGGCCTCCCTCTCTCCTCCTGCGGGGAGACGGTGTGGTTTCCACCAGTTCAGTAGGGGAGCAGGTCTGAGACCTACACGGTTCATGTGGACTCTCGCCAGCTCCTTGTTTGATGGTGTCATGGCTCATTTCTGCCTCATAGGAGGGGTCTGTTTGGGTCATCGATGGGGCCGAACTTTTCTGGGAAAACTCTGTCCATTAGACCCACTGTGACTATTTTCCTTTATGAGAAGCAGTTCTAACTGGGAAGGAGCCAGTGACCTTAGGTCACCACCACGCTGTTAGGAGCCTGTGGTCAGAAACGGATCGTAAAAACCCTCTGCACATTACGGTCTTGGTAGGAAGTGATTTCTATGAAAGTGGTTTTCCAAAACATGTTGCCATCCGTTACCTCATTTCCTCTTCCAAGGAGCCCTGCAGAGTGTTTAGGGCAGACTTCACTGCCGAGTCCTCCAGTGAGACCTTCAGGGTGTAGTGCTGCCTGCCCCGAGCCACGTGACCTGGTAGCGCCATAGCCCCACACAGGAAGCCCATCAACCATCCGTTTGTTACCATGGTGACCTTGCCGGAAGTGCTCTTGTCTGGTCGGCCTGCGTCTCTAGCTTCCCGCATTCTCCCATGCTCTGGCGACAGAGGTCTGGCAGAGTGGCCTTTGCCGACATTAGCAGAGGGGCCAGGCCTCTTGTGTCAGAAGTGGTCTCTTTGAGACTGAGCGTTCTCTGCATTTGGTTCAAACCCAGATATCGATGAGTGCGCCACGAGCAACGAGACGCTGTGCGCGCACATCTGCGTCAACACCGTGGGCAGCTACCGCTGTGAGTGCCGGGAGGGCTACGTCCAAGAGGAAGACGGCAGGACGTGCACCAAGGAAGACAAGTACCCCAATGACACTGGTGAGTAGGCAGGAGGGGCATCCCCGTAGTGGTGGGCGGGCGGGCGGGTGGACGGAAGGGTGGATGATGGACGGACGGACGGACGGGTGGGTGGATGGACGGAAGGGTGGATGATGGACGGACGGACGGACGGGTGGGTGGATGGACGGAAGGGTGGATGATGGACGGACGGACGGACGGGTGGGTGGATGGATGGATGGACAGGTGGATGGGTGGACAGGTGGGTGGGTGGGTGGGTGGGTGGATGGATGGATGGATGGATGGGTGGATGGAGGAATGGATGATGGATGGACGGACGGACGGGTGGATGGATGGATGGACAGGTGGATAGATGGATGGGTGGATGGAGGGATGGATGATGGATGGACGGACGGACGGGTGGGTGGATGGATGGATGGATGGACGGACGGACGGACGGGTGGATGGATGGATGGACGGATGGATGGATGGACGGAAGGGTGGATGATGGACAGACGGACGGGTGGGTGGATGGACGGAAGGGTGGATGATGGACGGACGGACGGGTGGGTGGATGGATGGATGGACAGGTGGATGGGTGGACAGGTGGATGGGTGGACAGGTGGATGGGTGGGTGGATGGACGGATGGATGGATGGGTGGATGGAGGGATGGATGATGGATGGACGGATGGACGGGTGGGTGGATGGATGGGTGGACAGGTGGATGGGTGGACAGGTGGATGGGTGGGTGGGTGGATGGATGGATGGATGGATGGATGGGTGGATGGAGGGATGGATGATGGATGGACGGACGGACGGGTGGATGGATGGATGGATGGACGGGCAGACGGACGGGTGGATGGATGGATGGACGGATGGATGGGTGGATGGGTGGGTGGGTGGATGGATGGATGGAAGGATGGGTGGATGGACGGACGGACAGACGGGTGGGTGGATGGATGGATGGACGGATGGATGGATGGACAGGCGGATGGGTGGATGGATGGGTGGGTGGGTGGATGGATGGATGGATGGAGGGATGGATGGATGGATGGACAAATGGACGGATGGACGGACGGGTGGATGGATGGATGGACGGATGGACAGATGGATGGACGGGTGGATGGATGGATGGATGGATGGACGGACGGGTGGGTGGATGGATGGATGGACAGATGGATGGATAGACAGGTGGATGGGTGGGGGGGGGTAGATGGATGGATGGACAGATGGATGGATGGAGGAATGGATGGATAGATGGATGGATGGATAGATGGATGGATGGGTGGGTGGGTGGATGGGCAGGCAGGCACTTGGGAACCCACAAGTTTCCTCCAGAAGCTACAGACAGGACATGGCATGTGTGTGAATAGCAGGTGGGATCTGGGTGAGAGAAAGGACAGAAGGGCACACCCCTGGGGACCCAGTGAACCGCAGTGCCTGTTGGCCGCAAGGCTCACGAGCTGCTCGTGAACCGGGAGAAGCTCAGCACCCAGCACAGAGGGGGCGTGCTCATGGACAGATGGGCAGGACTCAGGGACCAGCTAAGACCAAACCAGGAGGGACAGCGATGAGGCCAGACGCACTGGGTTCCCCCAAGGAAAACGAACGGGCTGAATAAAAACACGAAACGCTTCTGGGTGAGGCAGCAGTCCACCTCGGTGCTGCCGAAAGCAGAGCCTGGGGCCCCATGCCTGCGCGTGAGCCGTTACTTGGTTCACGATCAGGTGAAAAACAGAAATGGAGAGCATGGAGAACCGTTTTCTAGTTGTTCATTTTTATTGCCTTTAGTATGCCCAGTGGAGGCCTTTTAGGCGCTGACCTTTCTTCAGAGAGTTTGAGCAACTCATTTGTATTCTTTTGACTGGATTCAGCTGAGACGTCTGATGGCTTAGGGATGTGATCCACCTGAGTGTCGGTCACTGCCTTCTGTAAGCAGTGGGGGAGGCCTTTCAGGCCTGTATCCAACCCCGGTAGGCCCCGAAGCTGCTGGCATCTCCCTGAGCTCAGGGCCCAGCTTCGCCCCCTCAGGAGGGGAAAGAGGCAGGAACACTTCTCTCTTTGGAGAGATCAGCTGGACCTGGGCAGTCTCCAGACGGGGAGGGGGCTCCCAGGGCAAATGATCTGATCCAAGAACTGCAGGGAGAGGAAGGGACCGGGGCTGCTGGGAGCTCAGCAGGTAGTGCTTCTCCCATGTAACCTGATATTATGAAGAGGGTGGACACTGTGGCCATCAGCCAGGGACAGCCAACAGCTGGGGACCAGCTGCCGGGCGCAGAAAAACTACAAAGCCAACCCTGAGAGCAGCCGGGGTGAGTCATGAACAAGCCGCCGTCTATCAGGAATAACGTGAAATGTCTGCATGGAGTCAGTGCAGGGGTGGGCAATGGGGATGGTTGGACTCGATCAGAGGGCTCAGTGCGACGCTTTCTAAAGCCTGAAACACGGGGGCCAAGGTGCCCAGAGGTGCGGAAAAGCAGGGGCTCACAGTCTTTTGAGCATCAGGGTTGAGAAAAGATTTTTGCCCCCACAAAGAATCTGCCTGCAATGTGGAAGACCTGGGTTCAGTCCCTGGGTTTGGAAGATCCCCTGGAGAAGGGAAAGGCTACCCACTCCAGTATTCTGGCCTGGAGAATCCCATGGACTCTATAGTCCATAGAGTCGCAAAGAGTCGGACACAACTGAGCAACTTTCACTTTACTTTACTTCCAGTGAATACTCAGGGTTGATTTCCTTTGGGGCTTCCCTGGTGGCTCAGATGGTAAAGCGTCTGCCTGCAATGCTGCAGACCCAGGTTCGATCCCTGAGTCAGGAAGATCCCCTGGAGAAGGAAATGGCAACCCACTCTAGTATTCTTGCCTGGAGAATCCCATGGACAGAGGAGCCTGGTAGGCTACCGTCCATGGGGTCACAAAGAGTCGGACACGACTGAGCAACTTTACATACTTACTTACTTTTTTAAAATTAGCACTTGGAATTAAAATCCTTTTTGTCCCATGGTGGAGAAGGTTTGGGGGAGGAGAATCGTCCACTTACCTCTTAGGTTATGTTCCTCATTGAAAGGAAGGATCTCACTGGAAAAAGAAAAAGTGAAACACGAGGTACACCTTGCCACTGGTGTTGTGTGTAGGCTGACCCGAGACTCAGCAAGAGGAAAGCCGCTTTCTAAATGTTCGTCTTGGAATTGGATTTATAGCTGTGCTCCGAGCCAGGGAGCCCATGGGCTTGGGCTGTTGTTGTTCAGTCGCTAAGTCATGTCCCACTCTTTGCGACCCCATGGACTGCAGCACGCCAGGCCTCCATGTCCATCATCAACTCCCAGAGCCTGCTCAAACTCATGTCCATTGAGTCGATGATGCCATCCAACCATCTCATCCTCTCTCACCCCTTCTCCTCCCGCCTTCAATCTTTGCCAGCATCAGGGTCTTTTCCAGTGAGTTGGCTCTTTGCATCCAGTGGCCAAAGTATTAGAGCTTCAGTCCTTCCAGAGAGTATTCAGGGTTGAGGGGTCCTCAACCGGGTAACCCTATTGTGTCTTTGTGTCCCATTTCTATTCAAATGAAGTCCTGTTTACCTGGGTGTAAGGGCAGCATTGAGCAACCCAGTCTAGAGAGAACCAGCAGAGCGGGCAGCGACAACCGCTGAGTGGGGTTAGAGGCTAAGGATCTCCAAACAGCAGGACCTGAGTCGTCCGTGAGCACTGCCCAGCTCGGGGTGGGGGGTGGGGTGGGGTTGCATGGTCTGCCCAGAGACCCGACCTTACCTAGCAGAGACCAGAGGAGTCGGATGGAATTTCCGGAGCCTACGGCAAGATTTTAGACTCTGAATCGACTTGTTCTTTGGTCTCGGGTGGCCTCCGCCTCTTGCACTAATTCTTAGCTTCCTTGTCCTCATCCCTCTAAAGCCACCCTGTCCAGGGATGGGTCTGAGCCAGAGGTGGTGACAGGCTGGACTGTGATGGGAGGCCCTCACCTCCAGCCTTGCTTGTGGGCAAGGTGGACTCTGAGAGGGGCTCAGCCCAAGGGCCAGGGGATGGGAAGGTCTCACTGCAGCTTTGAAATTAAGTCTCTTGTGCTGAATTGGTCCTGTGACCACTCTCCTGTTTCCTTTCCTGAAAGATGAATTGCACTTTTTAAAAAATATGCAAACATACACGAAGTTTCGGTACAAGAGATCAAGAATTTAAGTGATGACCAGTCAGACTTCTAAAGCTGAGAATTCAATTTAAAAAAAAAAAATCGGGGAGGTCTTAAGTACTGATTGGTTTTGCACCTTCTCTACTGTTACTTTCATTTAAAGACTATTTTACCAACCATTTATTGCACCATTTTTCCACATTGTCTTCCATAGGGCTTTGTGGTCCTGGGAGATATCAATAAGCCTTTCTTTGTTTGAAAGGTTCTGTGTTCAGATGTTCAAGGAGAATGTATTTACTGCTTGCTTCTGCAGGATTCATGATATGAGTGTATTAAATGCCCAGAGCTTGCCATTCAAGGAGTTCCCTGTAGCTCAGACAGTAAAGAATCCGCCTGCAATGCAGGAGACCCGGGTTCAGTCCCTGTGTTGGGAAAATCCCATGGAGGGAGAGCATGGCAACCCACTCCAGTATTCTTGCCTGGAGAATCCCATGGACAGAGGAACCTGGTGGGCTATATCCACAGTGTCACAAAGAGTCGGACATGACTGAGCGACTCACACACACATGTGCCATTAAAAAATGTTAATTTTGATTAAACCTGTACTCCCCGAAATTATTTTCTGAAGACACACTCATAAGCATCTCACAAATGGCAGTGTCCTGAAAGATAGTTTGGAAAATTCTAACGTATTAGCATCAAAGAGCTGAGCCCTGGGGCCCAAAGTTGACAGGTCATCTGGTCGACTTTCAGGCAAGGATGCTGTCACCGCCAGGTGAAGCAGCCACAGTCTGAGGGTGGGCGGCGGGGAGCTGTGGGCTGCAGATCACGGGGCCTCTCCTGGGTGAGAGCAGGCTGACGCTCGTCCGTCCCGCCCTGCAGAGAGGCAGTCGTTCCTGCTCAGCGGACGGGGCCCGTCCATTTCGTCAGGAAGAGCGGGCTCGTGGTGGAACAGCCCAGCTCCCTGCACAGCTGAGCCTGGGCTTTGAATGCTCTCTGTCCTCCCTCCTCTGCTTCCTCCAAGCATCACAGCTACAAAGAGCTGGACCGTTCCAGTTTTTAAAACTACCTGTGGTATCCCACTGCCTGCCCCCGGCAGCCGCATGCTGGAAGGATCTCTCCATATTTCATTTTCAGTGACTCGTCTCTACTGAATTCACCACATAGTCACAGAGGACTCTTGGTTGGTTTTCATGTTTTACTGAGAAAAATGTTCTAATGCAGGTAACCAAGGACATCAAGGGTAGGAGCTGAGGGGAGTAATTCGTCCCCATAATTAAAATTATGGGAAAGGACGGGCACATTCTATGCCCTGAACGTTAGAATCATTACTTACACACTGGGCCCCTGAGGAGGTGGGAGCTTTGATGATTCAGGCAACAAGAAGTGAGTGTTCTGGATTCACCTCTTCAGCAGCTGTGATGCAGCGGCAAGTTCCCCTTGGCTTGGGAGTCAGGAGAGCTGGTAGTCAGAGCATCTGTAGTGTCTACCGGCTGGATGTCACCGCACAGGCAGCTCTCCTGACCTCAGTTTCCTCCTCTGTAGACACAAGGGGGTTGGGCTAGGTGAGCGCTGAAGACCTTTTTACCATCACAAATCTTTTTCACAATTTGATGTGATTTAGACAAAGATCCATATACTCAAAGCTATGGTTTTTCCAGTAGTCATGTACTAATGTGAGAGTTGGACTTAAAGAAGGCTGAGCACCACAGAATTGATGCTTTCAAACTGTGATGCTAGACAAGACCCTTGAGAGTCCCTTGGACTGCAAGGAGATCCAACCAGTCCATCCTAAAGGATATCAGTCCTGAATATTCATTGGAAGGACTGATGCTGAAGCTGAAGCTCCACTACCCTGGCCACCTGATGTGAACAGCTGATTTGTTGGAAAAGACCCTGATGCTGGGAAAGATTGAGGGCAAGAGGAAAAGGGGACAACAGAGGATGAGATGGTTGGATGGCATCACTGACCCAATGGACATGAGTTCAAGCAAACTCCGGGAGCTAGTGAAGGACAGGGAAGCCTGGCATGGTGCAGTCCATGGGGATGAAAAGAGTTGGATACAACTGAGCGACTCAACAACAAAGTGTCAGTGGAAATAACTTAAGCCCTGCCAGCCCCATGAGTCCCTGAGCGGCTTTTGTTTCTTTGTGCTTTTATCTAAGTGAGTTCGAAAGGCATGCCTGGCCTCAGCACCTTCTAAACCCAGAACTTTGTCCTACAGTGTCTAAAAGATGAAGAATTATCATCCAGATATTTAGGGGTAAGGAAAGTTAGGAGCCAGACCAGCCCCGCATGTGGGACGCCAGAGGCTGCTGCGCAGTTTCATCTGTTTGGGACTAATTCTTAAGCCCATATTTCATCACAGTCATTTTTCTTTTGAAGAAGAGATAATGATGGAGTGTAAACACGTGTGATCTAAATCCCTCTTCCAAAATCCACCCCCCTCCCCCCGCTTTTTCTTTAAACTTTGCGTTGTCTGCCATCTGTAATGTTAGAAGAGTTTTAAATCGACCACAGCCTCAGGTCATTCTTCAGGAAGTGCGTAGACAGCAGAAGGGCTGGCCTTCGAATGGCCTCTGCTCACGGCAGGGTGGTCGTGTGCCCACGAGCGTCAGGACGCCAGCATCTGGCCGGTAGGCAGGAAGAGCACACTCCGCCAGTTTGATCTTTGTCTCTTTTCAAATATGCGTCTGGAGCCAGTGACGTCACCGCCAGGACATCTGTGGTCCCGATGCAGAGACAAGGACGTGCTGGCTCCATCGTAATTAGCTTGCTGGTCTCTCTTTTTCAACTTCTGTTTTGTTTTTGTTTTTTTTTTCCTGATAAAGTGACCTTGACCCCCAACATCACTTATTACAGGGACAGCCAGGTGTTTCATATAACTTTCAGGCTCCACTAATCCATAGATCAGCCATTCTCAACCTGAGGAGCTTTCAAAGGCTGATACTATTCCCTTTCTGTGACCCCCTTATGGGTGGGGTGCAATATGGTCTTCAGGAATTTTAAACAGCTCCCCACCACCACCCTAGATGGTTGCAATGTGCCACCAGAATTGACTACCCACCAGGCACAAATCTTCAGTCAACTTTTAAAACCATATGTGTTTGGTGACTCTGCCTGTATAAAACATGTTGAGGCCATCCTTTAGTTTTTCCAAGTTTGTTAAATATTACTAATATGGTATCTCAGGAATTCTGTTTATAATGCTTGCGATGTACAGCTCCCTCAACTTCAGTAAAAATTAGAGCTACACGCCCCCCTGTGGCTTGTCGATGATACTGCACCTTTGAAATCTGAAGGCGTTGGAACAGGGTAAGGGATGGCTCTCTTAATGTGGTCGTGGTCACATGCATGACCCCATCATTAATGGAGAGTCAGAGATGTCTACCCACATTTCTAAAAGAATTACTAATGTACCCTGCGTGGGATTTTCTTAGCTCCGCATCTTACTGTATCCTGCATTAGAATAGGATACATGAGCTCCGATTCAGGATAGATTGCATGTTCTGCATCTGCACACACCATTATCTTCAGACCCTCTGGAAGCTCCTTCCAAAGGATGATGCAAAGAGCCTTCCCTTGATCTGTAATTTTGCAGGATTAATAAACGACGATAGCCAACCATGACAAGGATACTAACATTTCTCGGGTGCTTGCCGTTTACCAGGCACTGCTCTGGTGTCTTACAGGAGTCGTCTCAGTGCCTCGTGGCACCCACAGGTGACGGCTGTTTTACCGATCCAGGAAGGGATGGTCGCAGAAGCTGTGACTTAGAGTCAGCGGCAGGATTCAAGCCCTGATAAGCCTCCACTCCTTACTCTGCTCCTCTGTGACTGTGGGAGCTTCCAGAGGCTTTGGGACAAAGTTGCCCTTGTTCTCTGAGTTTTGATAACTCCAAAGAGGGACAGGGAACAGGCCAGGGATTTCCAGGTGAGCCGTCGTTCGGCAGAGCTGTTTCCCTGCAGCGGTGATGCTGAACTCACAGGTGCTTCAGAGTCACTTGGAGACTTGGATGGAAAGTCTCCACCACCAGGCCACACTCCCAGGATCCGGGCTCCCTCGGCACCCATATGCTGCTGCTGTCGCTGGCCTAGTGGTCACACGTGAGCCCACCTGGCAGGCTGCCCTCGGTGTCCTGGGCAGAACCCCCAGGAGCGCCCACCACAGACCCTGTAAGTGCTTGCCCTCTGCACACGTCTTCCTGGGAAACCTAACCCAGATGGCAGCCCTTCTGTGCATCTTACTTTCCTCATCTGTAAAGGAGGTTGAACTAAAGATGCATCAATTCTAACATTCCACGATCTGAATGAAATAGCGTCCAGAGCCTGGTAAAGAGGTTTATTATTGAGAAAATATCAAGTGGCCTTAATCACACCAATACTCGATAAGTTTAGCTGAGTGTATAAAAACAGAAATGGACAGATGGGCTTTTAACCCTTGTTTGTGATGGGCCAGTTCTGCCAGCAGGGCTGGTTCCTTAAAAGGAAGGTTGATCTCAAATTGTTGAACAGGTATCCTCATTTATTTTACACTGTCGGCACCTCATATGGGGCTTGGTAAATAGCAGATTTGCCATAACTGATGAGAGAGGGATGGATGGATGGATGCACAGATAAACGGATGAGAGGTAAGTGAGCGGGGAGATGGGATGGATGAGACTGATAGATGTGTTATCGGATGGGACAGCATATACTGACCAGTAGATGGGTTGAAAGGGGTGAAGGCTCACTTGGGAGACCTGGATGTCCCCCAGCTGTCCCAAACCTAACAAACCTGGGCTTCCTGTGCACAAGTCCACCATCCTTTGGCATCGGCACAACCAAAGGTGGGTAAGGCTTCAGTCCTTTACCACCAAGCGTCTTCTTGCATGAAAATTCCATCCCATCCTTGTTATGCTGGAGATGGATCTAAACTAGTTCTCCTCCACGTTCAAGCTATGTGTGTTCAAGCTCCATAGGCAAGTGGACTTGTAAATGGTACAGTAAAAGGGAACAAAGAGTCTAAAGGGAATTGCCTGATTTGGGCTCAGATTCAGGAAATCTCAGTTCTAAACCCAAATCAGTTAATGACTTGCTGGATAACTTTCCTGACATCACCAAACCTTAGTTTTCCCTCATTCTGTTGTTCGTGTTAATCCCAGAATCCTTGCCAGTTTTATCAGGCAAAGGGAATTCAGAAGAGCTTGGTGGGCCTGAAGCCTCTGCCAGACACCCTCTCCTGTCTACTGGAACCCAGCCTTGTGCCAAGGATTTAATAGCCGTCACCCCAGTTCATCCTCACAATAGGCCTGGGTCATAGGAATTCCAGTATCATGGTTGAAGAAATTTGGGCTCATAGTGGTGAGATCACTTCCTTGAGGTCCCCGAGCTAGTGACGGCACTGGGGTGTGCAACCCTATGCTGACTGAGGAGGTCATGCCCTTAACCGGCATTTCACCAGCTCCACTTCACCTCCTCCAGGTGAAGACTTTTTCACAGCTCGTCGTGACACAGCTGTGACGTGAATGGAACCAGTCTCCCGTGGGTATCAACTGAGTGGGGGCGGGGGAAGCTCCTGGTGGGACGGAATGAGCCTAGAAGACTGGGATGAGCAAGCAGCCTGGTTATATTGCACACACAAAGGATTTAGAAAGAGGCTGCCTTGGTAAAGAACCCACCTGCAATGCAGGAGACCCCAGGTTCAATCCCTGGGTTGGGAAGATCCGCTGGAGAAGGGATAGGCTACCCACTGCAGTATTCTTGGGCTTCCCTTGGTGGCTCAGCTGGTAAAGAATCCACCTGCAATGTGGGAGACCTGGATTCGACATCCCTGGGTTAGGAAGATCCCCTGGAGAAGGCAAAGGCTGCCCACTCCAGTATTCTGGCCTGGAGAATTCCGTGGACTGTATGGGGTCGCAAAGAGTCAGACACGACTGCGCAACTTTCACTCTGTTGCCTTTCTCCCAGAGGTTCAAGTGCTTCACCCAGTCAATGCTGAGACAGAGCTTCAGGCTGTGTATTCAGGCATCATGGTGTTGCTTATGGCCGCTCAGCAAGACTGAGAGCCGCTTCCCCCGCCTCTGCCTGCTGGCTTAAGAAGTGGGTTCCCAGCGTGTGTCCTCTAAGCCTCAGGCCTCCCACGCAGCACGGGGGGTGCATTTGGCCAATGAGCTCTGAACATGCTCTACCTTCCACCCTGCACTGCTGCTGTGGGTCTGAGAACTCAGCTGCCAAGTTGCCCTCAGGCATCCTCCCCTCGCAGAGAGTGTCTCCCAGACGAGCTGTCTCGGTTGTGGAGGCTAAGTGTCTGGGGTCACGGTGTCTGTGGGGTTGCACCCTTATGAGGGCTCTGATGGAGAATGTTCCAGGTCTCTCTTCCAGCTACTGGTGGGTTTCCAGAAGTTTTTTTCCCAGAAGGAAAGGGCTTTATTTTTATCTCTTACCATAGCTTTACAAGCAAGTTTTGTTTTTTCTTTGGTTGGAGTATAGTTTGGGTTTCCTAGGTGGCACTAGAATAAGGAACTCTCTTGCCAACGCAGGAGATGTAAGAGACGCGAGTTCGATCCCTGATTTGGGAAGATCCCCTGGAGGAGGGCATGGCTACCCACTCCAGTATTCTTGCCTGGAGAATCCTCATGGACAGCAAAGCCTGGTGGGCTACAGTCCACGAGATTGCAAAGAGTCAGAGACGACTGAGTGACCAAGCCACACAGCATGAAGGCTGTGTAGATACTGGGTCGTGTCGCTGTTTGGCATTTCCTTAGAGAAACGTGATTTTTCAGAAAGCACGGCACTCCCGTGCTCTGTGGGACAGCACTGGGACCTGCCCGGGGCCTGTCTCGTTTGGCCCTGGATTGGCGTGCCCAGGGCGCCTGGCACTTCTTCCACTGATGTTCCTTCTCAGCGCCCAGCCCTGGTCTGGGGCGCCGCCTAGCCTGGCTGCGCTCTCTTTGAACAGCTGGATCATCAGAAGTGATCCAGTCCAGCTTTGTGAGCACTGCCCTGAGTCCTGTCACCTGGGCTTGGGGGATGATTTATGGCTTGTGAATATCAGCCCTTAGAGGGACTGTAAGTCGTGTTGGGTTGCTAGAGCCTGCCTCGTGGTAAAAGGGCCATGGCTCACTTTTTTCACACGTGGAAGAGGAAGGTGCTAAGGTGACTAAGTGGAAACAGCTGAGCCTAGAGTGTGAGGGGGGTCCCCTCTGCTGACCCCGTGACCCAGGCATGCCGTCGGCGACCCAAGAGCTATAAAATCACCCGCCTCCATCCCTTGCGGATTTTGGCATCAGCCGGCCCACCTGGGACCACCCTGCCTGATGTGGTCTCCTGGGGGCTGGATGCCCGCAGCCTTGCAGGCAGACTCGAGTCCGTCTCTCCCCTCAGGGCACGACGACGAGAAGGCAGAGAACGCGGTCCGAGCCGCCACCTGTTGTGCCACGTGCAAGGAGTTGCACCAGGTGAAGCAGACGGTGCTGCAGCTGAAGCAGAAGGTGCGTGCGGGCGCGTTAGAAACCATCGCGTGAGATAAAGGGAAGTGGGGGACGTCTGGAAGCAAGAAGGCAGTGTCCACCCATGGCTTGGTTGGATATTCCCTGAGATTGGTGCCACCTGGGTTTGTACTGGAACGCTTTGCCCAGCCACCCTCAGAGCTCAGTATAGTTCAACAGAACAACGAAGGCAGGGCGGTGGTGGTGGTGGTTCAGTCGCTCAGTTGTGTCCGACTCTTTGCAAACCCACAGACTGCAGCACACCAGGCCTCTCTGTCCTTCACTGCCTGCCGGAGTTCGCTCAAACTCATGTCCGTTGAGTCAGTGATGCCATCCAACCATCTCATCCTCTCTCATCCCCTTCTCCTCCTGCCTTCGATCTTTACCAGCATCAGGGTCTTTTCCAATGAGTCAGCCCTTTTGCATCATGTGGCCAAAGTTTTGGAGCTTCAGCATCAGTCCTTCCAGTGAATATTCAGAGTTAATTTCCTTTAGGATTGACTGGTTTGATCTCCTTGCTGTCCAAGGGACTCTCAGGCATCTTTTCCAATATCACACTTTGAAAGCAATGACTAGTAAAATAGCCTGCTAGGTAAGGGGCACAGGAGAATCAGAGAGAACGAACTATGATTCGTGCAGCTTTTTGTGAAATGAACATCCCGACGCGTGGCCCTTTCATGATTCTAAATAGGATACAGTACAGTCATCGTTTGCCTGTGTTTTATCAAAGCAAACATCTTTATAAACTTCCACAGCTGGTGATGAATTTCTGTAGCAGCTTTATTTTTCACGTTTAAAAGTTACAGCCTGTACGTTGGGCTCCACGCAGCGGGGAGAGCAGTGCCTTGGGAACATTGTGTCGCCAAGCTGGAGGACTGACTCCCTTTGTCTGAGGCTCCCACACATGCCTGATGGACCAGATTTCTAGTAACATCATTGTGCTGAGAGGAATGCCCCTGGGGGGATTTAGAACCCTGAAATCCTGTCAAAGGCCCCAGTCGATGGTGTTTATTATACCTGAGGTCAGTGAATTCACCAGTCTGTCAGCAGCTCAGAAATTGCTCTTCTGCTGGTAAAACATAAACTTGCTAGTTTATTTAATTGCTTCTCCTGAAGGCTCTTAGTACATCAAAGAGGTGTGTGTGATCTGTTTAACTTTGGCATCTAGTTATTGTAAAGGACGAAAGGGTACGATTAGACAGTATTGCTTTTCTGTGTTCAACAAACATGCAGGCACGTGAGATCCATAGCTTCCCGTGAAACAGGCAGGTCAGTCGGCTGAGAAGATCAGTGGCTTTGCCGGCTTGTGGCACGCTGGTGGTGAAGATCTCCCAGCTTTAACAGACGCATGTACGTGTGTGATGTTCCAGTTCCCAAATAGCTTGTAATCTGATCGACCAGGCAGAAAACCTTGTAAGTGCATCAGTGTAAATTCAGAGTTCTAAATAATACTCCCCACAGAGATATCCTCAGGTTGAAACTTGGATTGGTATCAGTATTTACAGAGTTGAGTCTGAAAAAGAGTTCATGGACGAAGTTTGCGTTTCATAGGCCAGAGGATTTCGGGCCTGAGGGAGGCAGTTGATGAATGATGGATGTCTCAAGGCCCAATGCTCGTCTCCGTTTTCTTCTCTGGAGAATTAATAATCCAAAAGCTACAGAGAAGCTCTTTCTAGCCTGAGTGATTTTGAGAGTCACTGCTGCTAAGTCTCGCTGGTTCAGAGACTCAGTTGCTAATTCACCATCTGGCTTTCCCCTCACCTCCCTGCAGTGTTTTATGATCCATGAGAGAAGAAATGTTATAAAGAACTTGAAATGTTATGTTCCCCTAAGGCCCTTGTAGGTGAGCTGCTCACAGATCCAGCAACAATGCTTGGTAGCCCTGCAGTGACTCTCAGGCACGGGATTTGGCCTGGAATTGGTCTGCCTTATACCGAGTTCTCCTAAAGGCGGCTTGGTGGTGAAGACTCCGCCTGCCAATGCAGGAGAAGCCGGGCTCGATCCCTGGGTTGGGATGATCCCCTGGAGGTGGAAATGGCAACCCACTCCAGTGTCCTTGCCTGGAGAATCCCATGGACAGAGGAGCCTGGTGGGCTATGGTCCATGGGGTCGCAGAGTCGGACACGACTGAGCGACTGAGCACGCACATGCATGCCAGGTTCTCCTGCAAGCCCACTGTGGCAAGTGGGCTAAAGCTGACGTTAAAGGAACTTCACAAGGAACACTCCTTTTTTACACTTTTTACCTATGTCCTTCGTTTTTGGCTGCGCTGGGTCTTCGTCGCTGTGCAGGGCTTTCTTTGGCCGCGGCGTGTGGGTCTCTCACTGCAGCGGCTTCTCTTGTGGAGCACGGGCTCTAGGAAACACGGGCTTCCGTAGTTACGGCACAGGCGCTTAGTTTGCTCCGCCCCCTGTGGGATCTGCCCTGAGCAGGGATCGAACCCATGTCCCTTGCATTGGCAGGTGGATTTTTACCCACTGTACCACCGGGGGACCTCCAGAGCAACGCATTGTTAAAGGTGCCTAGTAGAATGTGTTGTTCTGCATTTGATGAAGCAGTTTCACAGCCAGGATCCCGTTTAATTCTCACCGTGATACCCATATTGTCAGAGAGCTGCAGTCGCTGCCCGGGAGGCAGAGCAGACCCTCATTCTAGGTCTCCTGACCCCTCCTCCTGCAATGCCGCAGGGCTTGTCGGTTGCGTGTCAGCCTCCGCTCACTGCTGCTGAAGCCAGCTGTTCTGTTGGAGACAGAGCCTAGGACAGCTGCCCACATACACTTAGGCTCAGAAGTAGGTTACCGGGTGTCCTGGACCGTGGCCAACCCCACCGCGTAAAACCGTGCGCAGATGTGTTGAACGACACCGTGAGGGTGCAGTCAGCGAAATCCTGACGTGGGAAGCTCTGCAGGGCCGACGCCCTGGGCCCCTGATGGGTAGAGGCTAAGGACAGGAAAGGTGGAGCAGCCCCCCGCAGGTTAAAGCAGCTTAAAAGATGTCTTGTTTTTTTTAAGTGAGCGAGACTAAACCAAAGCATCTAGGCCTGCACAGTTGGGCCATAAATTATTTTTTAAAGCATCGGAAGTGATTAAAACCAGGATAGTAGTTACTTTGGGGGGAAGGAGGGGTGATTGGGTCAGGGCCTGTGGACAAAGTTCTGATGTTGGACTTGGGTGTTCATTAAAAGGGTGTTTGTGTTATAAGATTTCACTTAGATATAGAGTTGTGGGGATTTTGTTTTGCTTTGTTTGGGTACATTTTTTAAATTTACTTGTTTTTGGCCACACCAGCACACATGGGATCTTAGTTTCCCAACCAGAACTTGAACCTGTGCCCGCGGCGTTAGAAGCACAGAGTCCCAACTGCTGGACCACCAGGGAAGTCCCCAGATTCTGTGCTTTTATTTTCCAATTGAAAAAAAAATTGTTTTAATGGTGTAAAGATTCCATCATTTAACTTACAGGGAGGGGTCATGGTCCCATCAGAACACTGAAGAAAAATCTGAGCCAAGGGACCAGTTTTTCAATTTATTATGTTTTTTAATGATACGAAGAAATTATTATTTTTTCAGGTTTGACTTTTTAATTGAAATATAGTTGATTTACAATGTTATATTGGTTTCAAGTGTTCAACATCATCAATATTTTTATAGGTCATATTCCATTTTAAATTATTATGAAATATTGGCTATATCCCCTGTGCTGTACAATGTACTTTGTGGTTTATTTGTTTTATGCATAGTGGTTTCTACTTGTTAATCCCCTTCCCCTCTCCCCCGTGGCAACCGCCACTTTGTTCAGTGTATCTGGTAGTCGTCCATTTTGTTATAGTCATTCATTTGCTTTCTGCTTTGATTCCACCTGCAAGCAATCACAGAGCACCCGGCCTTCTCTAACGCATTTTACTTAGAACAGTGCCCTCCTAGTGCATCCACGTTGCTGCAGATGGAAAGTTTTCATTCTTTTTTATGTATCCAAAGGAAACAAAGGCTTAGACGGTAAAAGCTCTGCCTGCAATGCAGGAGGCCCGGGTTCAATCCCTGGGTCAGGAGGATCCCCTGGAGAAGGGAATGGCTACCACTCCAGTATTCTTGCCTGAGAAATCCCATGGACAGAGGAGCCTAGTGGGCCACAGTCCATGGGGTTGCAAAGAGGCAGACGTGACTGACCGACTAACACTTTCAAAGAAAAATGCTAATTCAAAAAGATACATGCCACCCAGTGTTCATAGCAGCATGATTTACAATAGCCAACGGAAGCAACCTAAGTGTCAGTCAACAGACGAATGGATAAGGAAGCTGTGGCGTGTATACACACACACACACATAGACACCGTGGAAGGAGCAAGTTTTTAACAAGACCCTCGTGTCCCTGTAGCAGAAGCAATCTGAGTTGAGGCTGCATTGCTGCAGAGCAGTCAAGGGAAGCGTGAGAGAGTGGTGAACCCCTGTCGTGGCCTGTGACAGGCTGGGAGATGATGAACGATGAGAAGGCACAGAGTGAAAATTTGCCTTAAATAAGCTTCCTGTCTGAGCTGAGAAACCAAGCCCACCGCGGAGTCAGCCCACATGGCCGAGTAGGCTGGTGCCGGCAGTGGAAGCTTCAGAAGCGAGAGACCAACGAGGTTTCCCAAGCGTTGCCAGCTTTGCAAGCTGGCGGCTGCTCCTTCACTCTAGCGCAGCCTTTCTTGCCAGCAGACTGTGGCTTCTCAACGTTCCTCTGCGACCTCAGTCTAGCTGCTCTGTACAATGGGTCTTCTCAGGAGGCCTGGGAAGACTAATCCGCTTGAAAGTGATGGCAGGCTGCTTTGCCGAGTATCATGAGTAACAGGAAGAGAGGCAGCTGGGTGTTGTAGTGAGGACCACAGATTCCAGAAACAGATGCGCTTGGTTTAAGCCCTAGCCCCACTACTTTCTGGCTGTGTGACCCTGGGTAAGTGACTTAACCTCTCTGTGTCACAGTTCTAGAAAAAGAAGATAACAGTAATACGTACTACATAGGACTTCATAATCATCAAGTGAGTAAATATTTATAAAGGGCTTAGAATAGTCCCTGCCACCTAGAAAGAGCTCTGTAAATGTTCTCCAGAATATAAGAAACGTGAATTATAAGTGCTAATAAAGTGCTTTACAGGCCGCACCTCATTTGTCCCAATAGCCCTGCGAGGTAGGTGCTTTATTACAAAGGCTAGCATGAGATACTGATATCCATAATTCCACTGACTGATTGGAACCCATGAGAAATGCAGACTCTTCTTACAAACTTCTTCCCAAACATGTCTGTGTAGAACGTCAAGCCAGGATTTCCGGCCAACTGCCTCCCAGACCCAGCGAGTTTACTCTGTGCTCGTCCTGCGGACACTTAGAGGTCTAACTGGCGGGAGCCAGGAGGTAATTACCCAGCAGGAGGCCAGCCAGGAAGCTGAGGTCGATGTTGACGGGGTCACCTCACGAACTTTACAAGGAAGCAAAGAAAGCTGGACAGGGCATGGAGTGGGCTGGGCTTGGTTATAACATTTTCATCCAAAGACTTGCTCGTCTGGTCCAAACCTCTAGTTTTATAGACATGAAGATGAGAACCTGGAAAGGCAAAGGGACCCACCCAGAGTCACACGGCTACCTACAAACAGCCAGGAGCAACCCCCGACCCCCACACCCCACCCCATGCAGCATCTGCACTGTGTCTGTGGTTGTAGGTGCTGGTGATTATTAGTCTGGGCGCTGAGCCAGGCACATTTAAGACTTCCGTCACTTTCCTCCTCCCAGCAGCCCGTCGTAGGTGGATATTATGACCTTGTTTTATAGATGAGAAAACCAGGCTCTGTAGCTTGCCAGGGTCCCACAGGCAGATCACAGCAGTTTGTTGTCATTCAGTCGCTCAGTCGTTTGCAACTCTTTGCAACCCCATGGACTGCAGCACGCCAGGCTCCCCTGTCCTCCGCTGTCTCCCAGAGCTTGCTCAACCCTGTTCACTGAGTCCGTGATGCTGTCTAACCATCTCATCTGCTGCTGCCCCTCCTCCTCCCGCCTTCAGTCTTTCCCAGCATCAGGGTCTTTTCCAGTGAGTCAGCTCGTCACATCAGGTGGCCAGAGTATTGGAGCTTCAGCATCAGTCCTTCCAGTGAATATTCAGAGTTGATTTCCTTTTCGATTGACTGGTTTGATCTCCTTGCAGTCCAAGGGACCCTCAAGAGTCTTCTCCAACACCACAGCTCAAAAGTATCGATTCTTTGGTACTCAGCTTTCTTTATAGTCCAACTTTCACATCCATACGTGACTATTGGAAAAAACCATAGCTTTGACTAGATGGACCTTTGTCGGCAAAGTGATGTCTCTGCTTTTTAGTACACTGTCTAGATTTAACATAGCTTTCCTTCCAGAGAGCAAACGTCTTTAGTGTGGCAGGACTGAGACTTAAGCATAGATCTGCCTGATGCTGAAGCCCGTACGTGAGATTCACGTTTCAGTTTTCCTCTTGGAAGCAGATAATAACACTGGACCAGCCTTCAGGGGCCAGTGTTGCCCCCTCTGTCCTCTAACTACAGTACTTTTCCTTATAAATTCCCTTCACTCGGGGGTTCTGACCCTCAGAAACACAGTCTCCTTTGGATTTTACACCCCTGAGTCAGCTTTCTGAAAGGAAGAGACAAGAGCTGCCATTTACCAAACACTTAGTATGGCTTCCTTAGTGGCTCAGACAGTAAAGAATCTGCCTACGTTGCAAGAGACCCGGGTTCAATCCCCGGGTGGAGAAGATCCCCTGGAGGAGGAAATGGCAGTCCAATACCAGTATTCTTGCCTGGAGACTCCCGTGGACAGAGGAGCCTGGTGGGCTACCGTCTGTGGGGTCGCACAGAGAGTCAGACACGACTGAGCGACTGACACTTTCACTCCCACTTATATGTTCCAGCTCCTCTCCTGGGCCCCTGATACACACTGGTGTAATCCTCCCAGTTCTAAAGGTGGGCATTTTCTGTCAGGAAATGGACGTTCAAAGCATTTAGTTCTTAGCAAAGGTCTCACTGATTCCTGGCCTTGAGGAATGCAAAAATCATTCATGTCTGAGATTTCTCTGGCTTCTCGTAGAATGAGCCCCTGAAATCTGAGAGAGAGGGAGAGAGCAGGAGATCCAACCTAAAGGAGATCCATCCTAAAGGAGATCAGTCCTGAATATTCACTGGAAGGACTGACGTTGAAGCTGAAGCTCCAATACTTTGGCCACCTGATGTGAAGAACTGACTCATTTGAAAAGACCCTGATGCTGGGAAAGATTGAAGGCAGGAGGAGAAGGGAACGACAGAGGATGAGATGGTTGGATGACATCACCGACTCAATGGACATAAGTTTGAATAAACTCTGGGAGTTGGAGATGGACAGGGAAGCCTGGTGTGCTGCGGTCCATGGGGTTGCAAAGAGTTGGACATGACTGAGCGACTGAACTGAACTGAACTGAAAGGGCTCGGGTGGGGGGAGGCAGCAAGTCTTTTAAGACGTTGTCTCAGAAGGTTCACACTTCGATTATGTCTTTTCCTGTTCATTAGGTACCTAAACACAATGGGTGAAAATTTAGCCTCCACCTTGTAAAGGGCTTCCCTGGTGGCTCAGACAGTAAAAATCTGCCTGCAATGCAGAAGACCCGCATTCAATCCCTGGGTCAGGAAGATCCCCTGGAGAAGGGAAGGGCAAGTACTCTTGCCTGGAGAATCCCATGGATGGAGGAGCCTGGCGGGCCACAGTCCATGGGGTCGAAAAGAGTTGGACACTTTTAAAGGAAAGAGTGCCCGACATTTGTGGACATATTGTAGAGTTTCCCGACCACCTGAGCACGCAGGTGACCTGTGAGCCATGTTTTCCTGGCTCCCAAGGCTGAGATCTTTCAGAGCCGAGACCATGTGTTGGTCACCGTGGTCGCCTTAGAACCGAGCACGGTACCTGGCATGTAGTAGTTTCTCAAATATTTGATACATAAAGAGCTTAACTGAAAGCCTGAGGCAGAGCAACTGTGTTAATTATGGGATTCATGAGTCTAATGATATTCAGGCAGACTGCAGCCGATCCAGGGTCGCCCACTAAGCAGCTGAGCAATCTCAGGCAAGTTGTGTTGACTGGAAGGCCTCTGGGTTTAGAAGGAGGGTCTCTCCAGCCCTTCTGGCTCTGACGGGTTCGGATAAGGGGAAAGAAGCCAGGGCAGGCTGTGAAGCCTCTGCCACACACCGCCTGCAATGGGGCTGCCTGCAGTGGGCCCGGCACCGTCTCCTGACCCAGGTCCCTCTTCTCTTTGCAGGTTGCCCTGCTCCCCAACAGCGCTGCCGACCTGGGCAAGTACATCACTGGTCACAAGGCACTGGCCTCAAACGCCTACCTTCCAGGTCCTCCTGGCCTGCCTGGGGGCCAGGGCCCCCCTGGTGAGTATGAACATGAATGTGAGCGTCAGGCAGCCACGTCCGACTCTTTGCAAGTCCATGGATAGTCCATGGGATTCTCCAGGCAAGAATACGGGAGTGGGGAGCCTTTCCCTTCTCCAGAAGGTCTTCCCAACCCAGGAATCGAAGCCAGGTCTCCCGCATCGCAGGCGGATTCTTTACCAGCTGAGCAGTGAAGAGGAGCATGAAAGGGCTGTAGGTTCACCAGCCAGAGCCTACCAGGAGCTCACCTTTAGTGGGATGGGACGGAGTTCTTTAGCTTCCATGGGTGGGAGGGGAAGCCAGGGTCCAGGGAACCCCACGCCAGTGTGCAAGAAATGGACAAACAAATGACCAACAGTCATCAGGGGAAAAGTCATCGTCCTGGACTGGCCCGGGGTCGTAACGGTCATTGTTAGGTTACAGGGAAACAAATGAAAACTCTTTAACACTAGCATGTGTGAACGTCGGATGGTGTGCTGAACCCCTCTGGGCTCATCACCTGCTCTCACGATTCATGGCCAGCCTCGTCCCACTGTTTTCCAGTCCTCTCTCCTCCTCCTCCTATTATTTGTCAACACACTTACATTGATATTTATTTTTATATCTGTCTCTACATTTCAGTTCATTAAGTCACCCTCACTGAGATACAATTGTATACGATAAAATGTACACACTCAAGTTACAGTTGGACGAGTTTTCACATATGCCTGCACTCTATGCGTGCTCAGTCACTTCAGTCGTGTCCGACTCTGCAATCCTTTGAACTGTAGCTGTCCAGACTCCTCGGTCCATGGATTCTCCAGGCAAGAACACTGGAGTGCATTGCCATGCCCTCCTCCAGGGGATCTTCCCGACCCAGGGATCGACTCCGCGTCTCCTGCGTCGTCTTTGTCTCAGGCTGCTTCTTTACTGCTGAGCCAGTGGGGAAGCCCTGTGTGCACCCTGTATCAAGCCCTTACTAAGCACCACCTTATATGGTCTACATCCAGATATAGAAACTCTCCATCACCCCCAGAAAGTGCCCTTGTGCCCCTGGCAGTCTACATCCTCAGCTCCAGGTAACCACCAACCTGCTTTCTGTCGCTGCAGTTTTGTCTATTCTAGAACTTCATGAAAAGGAATCTATTATTTTGTCTGGCTTCTTCAGCATACCGTTTTGGAGATTCCCCCCTGCACTCTGAACAAAATCCCAAACATCCTGTCTTTACATCGGGAAATACGCAACAAGAACTCAAAACAGTGACGGGACGTTTTCTCTTTTATTATGAGTCTCTCCACAGATAGATCAGTATTTTTTTTTCCATACTAGTGAAGGAAATATTATTAGGGTTAGCAAATGTTCTGAGACCTGGACATCTTATCCCCACTGCTCATCGTCCAGCAGTGAGCTGGGTGTTGTGACTCCTGACATTTTAATGGGGACAGCAAAGCACTCGGAATGAAAGCAAGTGGAGTGAGACAGTACCTGTCTCCCCCAACTAAAGAATTCAGGTGCTCCCAGCTGTGGAAGCTTAAAGAAGGGAGAGATCAGTGTAGCCTGCGGTGACTAGGGGACTTGGGGCTCAAGCTGGACATGGACAGACATGAAAGGTAGGACCAGTCCAAGCTGCAAGGACATCGGCAGGTTTTACGATGGAAGGTCAGCAACAACAAAGGCTCAAAACGCTTTCTAAACTATATGTTTTCTTCTCCACTAACATCTTCATCTCCCAGTTTCCATCAAAACCCAGATTCCTGGGTCTCAGTCTGTAGAGAGACCAAGACCAAAAGCTGGTCCAAGACTTTGGTTTCTCCCCTCGTGCATTCCCTTGACTTCTTTTCTCCAGCAGACACCACACACAGGCAGCCTCTCGCTGCTTCTGAGTAAGCTTGGGTCCCTTCTTATGCATTGATTCTTAGCACAGTGTTCTCCATCCTTCTCTAAGAAAATGTTCTTGCTCTGCTTCCCTGGAGAAAATTCATCCTCAGGCCAGTCTGCATATCACTCCAATAAGGACATTCGAGGAACAGGGGAGCCATTGGCCTCTTTCTGAATGAATGACCTGCAGGCTTTCCATGCCAGTCTCGCCATCTGGTTTCCAGCGTAGTGTGAGCTGCCCAGGGGCCTTGCTGGGGCAAAGTCACCAAGGACGAGCTCCAGCAGTGCCCTTGCTTTCTCCTCCAGTCCTGTTTCTTGCCCCCCTCCTGGCTTCTAGCATCGTGGTGTGTGATGCTCTCCACCGAGGTGTGTTAGGGCAGCTAGAGGGAGATACTGGATTCTCTTCCCCTTAACTCCCATTCCAGTCCTGAAGGCTGGTGAGTCACAGCCTGGGGCAGCAAGCCAGGAGCTCTGCTAGGTAGGAGTCCTTTGGCTGCTCTCTGCCCCTCACTGTCAGATGGAAGGTGCTGACATTTGCTCATCAAAGCCCCGCAGTTTAAAGGCACTTGACACGCGATCTCTAAAGCTCGTTGCCTAAATGAAGGTAAGATATGATCTCCGGCCTGTCCTTATGTTTTAGAGGTAAAGTATTTTGTTATGAGAGGGAGCTGGTCCCCTTCCCAGGTAAACGCTTTCAAGGATGTTCCTGGAACCAGCATTAGAGGAGGGGGAGTGACACATACTTGGATGGAATAATTAAGCCTTTAATGTTGGCTTAACTATTTTGTGAGCTAGAAAAGACTTCCCCAAATATGATAAGTCTAAAGTCTTTGGGGGTTTTTTTGTTTTGTTTTCCAGTGCCTGAAAGTCATTCCATTCTATCACTGTGTTCTGCCAATTGTAGGAGCCATGTACCACCAAAAAGGAACTCCTGTGTGTGTTTGAAAGAGAGGAATCTGTATAGCAGTAAGAAATACATCGCTGAGAAATAGGGACAGCACAGCAATCAGCCCAGCCTCTTCGTTAAAGTCATTTGACATGAAACATCTACTGAACAGCCTTTCCTGTACCTGGGCTTCTCTGAGAGCGTGCTCACAATTAAAATACAACCATGCCCACATAAAGCTGACGGTCTAAAAAGGGTTAGAACACAGCATCCTTCCCTATGCTAAGGAATGAAGTTGAACCCTTGCTTTCTACCACATACAAAGTGGATTAAAAACCTAAATGTAAGACCTGAGACTGTAAAACTCCTAGGAGAAAACATAGGTGAGAACTTTCACGACGTCGGCAATGATTTCGTGCTTATGATACCAGGAGCACAGACGACAAAAGCGAAACTAGAGCTGAAACTCTCTCGTCTGTTCGGGCAAACTGCCTTCCTCTAGCATCTTTAGCATGTGTTGTTATCGTTAAGTCCCTGTATGATAACCCTAACATCTGGTTGCCTCTGAGTCTGTTTCTGTTGATTGCTGAATTTCTTGAATGGGAGTTGTTTAATTTTGAGGAGAGTAGTTTTGTCTGGGTGTTGGTTTGAGTTTTTTACAATGTGCCTTAAAATTTTGATTTGAATGCCAGATACTGTTTGCAGAGGAACAGTGGAGACTGGGTACATAGTAACTGCTCCCAGGGACGGGTACACAGGCTGCTGGCCAGAAGAACCGGGTCAGTTTAATGAGTAACTGAGCCAGGTTTGGGTGTGTTGGCACTGACTCTGCCTCTCGTGTTCCATGGTCTCCAAGTTTTCAGATTCCTTTGATGGGAGGATTCTGTTACTTTGGTGGGGGGCGGGGGGCGGGCCGCGAGCAGTGGGTATATATTTGTTTTACGGGCTTCCCTGGTGGCTCAGACAGTGAAGAATCTGCCTGCAATGCTGGAGACGCAGGTTCAATTCCTGGGGTGGGAAGATCCCCTGGAGAAAGAAATGGCAACCCACTCCAGTATTCTCGCCTGGGAAATCCCATGGACTAAGGAGCCTTGCTGGCTACTCAAGATTTAGACACGACTTAGCGACTAAACAACAGCCAAACTGCTCTGTAAGGCAGATTCTTATTAGCCCTGCTTTACGGATGAGGAACGAAGGTTCACAGAGGTCAGGAAGCTTGTCCACGATTCAGAGGCAGGTCCCCCTGCTGTTGAAACCTGTACCCCAGCTGCTCCCCAGCTCCATTGACCACTGCCCTGCAGTGATGGGGGATGGTGAGAGCAGATGGTCTCAAGACTGGTGAAATTAAAGAGCTTAAAGGAGGTGAAAGATGTGGAAGAGGTGAAATGGTCACTGATTGGATGAGGAGCTTATGGAAATAGAGGTATTTATAGGAAGACTCCCAAGTTTCTGGCTTGAATGAGTGGGGATGGGAGTTCCATGAAAGAAGTGTGAAGTCTGAATCAATTCGCTGAACGCCTGAGACTAACACATTGTCAGTCAACAGTATTTCAATACAAGAAATGTTTTAGAATGGGGACGGACAGCAATTTTTGGTCATGATCAAAATGCCTATGGGACATGTCAGTGGAGAGGTCAGAAGGCAAAGGTCAGAGTGCAAAGAGAAACAGCTGCAAGGGGCGCCTGGACTGTCAGCCAGCCAGAGTCCTCGTCCTCCTCCCGGGCTGTGGACTAACGAGATGCTCTTTGATTGCAGGCTCACCAGGACCAAAGGGGAGCCCCGGCTTCCCAGGGATCCCAGGCCCCCCAGGGCAGCCTGGCCCGCGGGGCTCGATGGGACCCGTGGGACCATCTCCCGACCTGTCCCACATTAAGCAAGGCCGGAGGGGCCCTGTGGTCAGTATTTCACCAGCGCTTCCATCCGTGGTTGGGGAACGCGTGTGCCTTCTGCTAAACGAGGTCCCTTTGCCTTGTAGGGTCCGCCAGGCGCCCCAGGAAGAGATGGCTCTAAGGTGAGTCTTCCGAGTGGCCCTTACACGCCTCGGTTCCTCAGTCTCCACCTGCTTGCAGCATCACCTGGAGCTGAAGCACGATTCACTGACCCGCTTTGCATGTGGCCGAATTGAGACACAGATATACTTTTTGTCCCCAAAGCTGGGAGGAAAATCTAAAAAGCCATTTTCTTAAGATCTAGAACAACCATAATAACAAAAACAGCCGCAAAAACCACTTGGAAGAAAAAACAACCCCTATAAACATTAAGCCTCCTGGTTGTCATGGTAGCATGTTTTTCTATTTAGCCAGGCTTCTCTGTGGGGCTGTTTTACGTGTGTTCCTAATTTCTTTGCTGTGTTTAAGTCAAGAACAGGAGAAGTCCCAGCCTGTGCAAGTGGGTGGTTTCGCTCTGGGGGGGCTGCCTGCCCCACTGGCCTCATAAAAAAGTCAGTGTGAGTTACTTTAGAAGCTTCTAAGCCATTCCACACGCTGTCTGGAAACACCAGCTTCCTTCCTTTAGGATCTGCTTGGAAAACACACAGCCCCTGGGGAAATGGAAATGCGAGGCTTAACTCAAGCCTTTAGGTTCAGAGCAGCGGCCCCAAGAGTGCAGCGGGAAGCTGGCATTTGCTTCCCGTAGGAGATACTGGCTGCCTTGAGTGGGGAGATGGTAGTGGTGGGGTCTGAATGGAGGCGGGGGTGCTGGCACCCATGTGGCCCAGACGCTAACCCCGACCCTTCTGTTTTCAGGGGGAAAGAGGCGCACCGGGCCCCAGAGGGTCTCCAGTAAGTAGCCCCACCTGTCTTGCTTCCCCAGGGCAGCGCGCTTGGGGCTCCCTCTCGGGGGAGCCTTCCTAGTTGGTTTGTTAACAATAGCCGGCCCCTTGCAGCTGTGGCTCAGCCTGGCCACAGGTAGCTTCGTGGTTACAGGAAGAGTCACAAGAGCCTTTTGCACCTGGTTGGGTTTTAAAAATCCACTTCCTGGTTTTGTTTGTTTTTGTCATGGCTAATCTTTATTTGAGCTTCCCTGGTGGCTCATCGGTAAAGAATCCACCTGCCAATGCAGGAGACGTGGGTTTGATCCCTTGGTTTGGAAGACCCCCTGGAGAAAGGGAATGGCTCCTGTGTTCTTGCCTGGAGAATTCCATGGACAGCGGAACCTAGCAGGCTACAGTCCATGGGATCACCAAAGACTTGGACATGACTTAGCGACTAAACAGCAATGATGACAATCTTTATTTGGAATGTCTTCTCTTAAGATTCCAAACCCTTGCATGTCCTAAGTCTGTTTCCAGGTGTATCTTACAACATCCGAAGTGGCAGAGCTGAGGTTCAAATCCAAAAGAAGCCCAGCCTCTTAACCACTGCTCTGCGCCTCCTAGGGTTCTTTGGAAGGTAACCTAGGAGGGGCATTCTCAGATTTCGTCATTCTACCAGATTTGACGGAGTCTGAGAGCTAGGAGAGGTCCGTGTGCCACCACAGCACATCTGGGAGGTAAAGGGGCACAGGGCGGCATCCGCCAGCTGTTGTTTATGGGCCTGATGTTTCCCCCGTTTGAGACACAGAGTTGGCGAGGTGGTCACCAGCACATGGCAGGGCGGCCGGCCACGGCACCTCCGGGAGCCCTGGGTCAGCCATGGGGCAGGTCTCTGGTCGTCTGGTTTGACTCTTCTCTCCTGTGCAGGGACCCCCCGGTTCTTTCGATTTCCTGCTGATCGTGCTGGCGGAAATCCGTAATGACATCACCGAACTGCAGGAACAGGTGTTCGGGCACCGGACTCACTCTTCAGTAGAGGAGTCCCCGCCACTGCAGGAACTTCCCAGCTATCCAGAGACCCTGGACATGGGCTCTGGAGATGACGCCCCCGGAAGAACTGAGACAAGAGCCTCCGGAGCCGCCAGAGACTTCTATCCTTAGCGCATCCCACATCGTCATGCCAAAGGAAGAGTGTTTTCCCCTGCAGTGAAATCCTCCAAAGAACAAAAACAAAACATCACTGGAGACCTAAAAAGAGATACGTTTTTATTTTCTTTACTCTTTCCCTTTCTTCTTCCTACTTCTCCTCTTCCAGACACTGTTTACAGAGTCTCCTGCTAGACATCCTAAAGACACCAGGAACGAAATGATTGATTTCAGTGCTTCCCCCAGAGAATCTACAGGGCAGCTTTTCTTTGAATTCCTTATTTTCCAGGGACTTATAATTTCTGAATTAGGTACTCACATTATCTTAAAATTTGGCAGACTATCAAAAAGGGGGAAAGAGTTCTAAGAAAATGTGAGTTTCAGTTCAGTTCACTCACTCAGTTGTGTCCAACTCTTTGTGACCTCTGGACTGCAGCACGCCAGGCCTCCCTGTCCATCACCAACTCCCAGAGCTTACTCAAACTCATGTCCATTGAGTTGGTGATGCCATCCAGCCATCTCATCCTCTGTCATCCCCTTCTCCTCCTGCCCTCAATCTTTTCAATCACGGTCTTTTCCAATGAGTCAGTTCTTCGCATCAGGTGGCCAAAGTATTGGCATTTCAGCTTCAGCATCAGTCCTTCTAATGAATATTCAGAACTGATTTCCTTTAGGATGGACTGGTTGGATCTCTTTGCAGTCCAAGTGACTCTCAAGAGTCTTCTCCAACAGCACAGTTCAATTCTTCGGTGCTCAGATTTATTTATAGTCCAACTCTCACATCCATACATGACTACTGGAAAAACCATAGCCTTGACTAGATGGACCTTTGTTGGCAAAGTGATGTCTCTGCTTTTGAATATGCTGTCTAGGTTGGTGATAACTTTTTTTCCAAGGAGCAAACATCTTTTATTTACATGGCTGCAGTCACCATCTACAGAGATTTTGGAGCTCAAAAAAATAGTCTTTCACTGTTTCCACTGTTTCCCCATCTATTTACCATGAAGTGATGGGACCAGATGCCATGATCTTAGTTTTCTAAATGTTGAGTTTTAAGCCAACTTTTGCACTCTTCTCTTTCACTTTCATCAAGAGGCTTTTTAGTTCTTCTTCACTTTCTGCCATAAATGTGGTGTCACCTGCACATCTGAGGTGATTGCTATTTCTCCCGGCAATCTTGATTCCAGCTTGTGCTTCTTCCAGTCCAGCATTTCTCTTGATGTACTCTGCATATAAGTTAAATAAGCAGGGTGACAATATACAGCCTTGACGTACTCCTTTCCCAAATTGGAACCAGTCTGTTGTTCTATGTCCAGTTCTAACTGTTGCTTCTTGACCCACATACAGATTTCTCAGGAGGCATGTAAGGTGGTCTGGTATTCCCATCTCATTAAGAATTTTCCACAGTTTATTGTGATCTACACAGTCAAAGGCTTTGGCATAGTCAATAAAGCAGAAGTAGATGTTTTTCTGGAACTCTCTTGCTTTTTCGATGATCCAGCGGATGTTGGCAATTTGATCTCTGGTTCCTCTGCCTTTTCTAAAACCAGCTTGAACGTCTGGAAGTTCACGGTTCACGTATTGCTGAAGCCTGGCTTGGAGAATTTTGAGCATTACTTTACTAGCGTGTGAGATGAGTGCAATTGTGCGGTAGTTTGAGCATTCTTTGGTTTGCCTTTCTTTGGGATTGGAATGAAAACTGACCTTTTCCAGTCCTGTGGCCACTGCTGAGTTTTCCAAATTTGCTGGCATGTTGAGTGCAGCACTTTCACAGCATCACCTTTCAGGATTTGAAATAGCTCAACTGGAGTTTCATGACCTCCACTAACTTTGTTTGTGGTGACGTTTCCTAAGGCCCACTTGACTTCGCATTACAGAATGTCTGGCTCTAGGTGAGTGATGACACCATCATGGTTATCTGGGTTGTAAAGATCTTTTTTGTATAGTTCTTCTGTGTATTCCTGCCATCTCTTCTTAATATCTTCTGCATCTGTTAGGTCCATACCATTTCTGTCCTTTATTGAGCCCATCTTTGCATGAAAAGTTCCCTTAGTATCTCTAATTTTCTTGAAGAGATCTCTAGTCTTTCCCATTCTATTGTTTTCCTCTATTTCTTTGCACGGATTACTGAGGAAGGCTTTCTTATCTCTCCTTGCTATTCTTTGGAACTCTGCATTCAAATGGGTATATCTTTCCTTTTCTCCTTTGCCCTTTAACTTCTTTTAGTAGCTATTTGTAAGGCCTTCTCAGACAACCATTTTGCCTTTTTGCATTTCTTTTTCTTGGGGATGGTCTTGATCACTGCCTCCTATACAGTGTCACGAACCTCTGTGCATAGTTCTTCAGGCACTCTATCAGATCTAATCCCTTGAGTCTATTTCTCACTTCCATTGTATAATCATAAGGGATTTGATTTAGGTCATACCTGAAGAGCTAGTGGTTTTCCCTACTTTCTTCAATTTAAGTTTGAATTTGGCAATAAGGAGTTCATGATCTGAGCCACAGTCAGCTCCAGGTGTTGTTTTTGCTGACTGTATAGAGCTTCTCCATCTTTGGCTGCAAAGAATATAATCAATCTGATTTCGGTGTTGACCATCTGGTGATGTCCATATGTAGAGTCTTCTCTTGTGTTGTTGGGAGAGAGTGTTTGCTATGACCAGTGAGTTCTCTTGGCAAAACTCTGTTAGCCTTTGCCCTGCTTCATTCTGTACTCCAAGGCCAAATTTGCCTGTTACTCCAGGTGTTTCTTGACTTCCTACTTTTGTATTCCAGTCCCCTATAATGAAAAGGACATCTTTTTTGGGTGTTAGTTCTAGAAGGACTGGTAGGTCTTTATAGAACCGTTCAACTTCAGCTTCTTCAGCATTACTGGTTGGGGCATAGATTTTGATTACTGTGATACTGAATGGTTTGCCTTGGAAATGAACAGAGATCATGCTGTCATTTTTGAGATTGCATTCAGGTACTGCATTTCAGACTCTTGTTGACTATGAGGGCTACTCCATTTCTTCTAAGGGATTCTTGCCCACAGTAGTAGATATAATGATCTCTGAGTTAAATTCACCCATTCCAGTCCATTTTAGTTCACTGATTCCTAAAAATGTCTTTCCAACTCCTGTTTGACCACTTCTAACTTGCTTTGATTCATGGTCCTAACATCCAAGGTTCCTATGCATATGGCTCTTTACAGCATTGGACTTTACTTCCATCACCAGTCACATCCACAACTGGGTGTTGTATTTTCTTTGGCTCCATCCCTTCATTCTTTCTGGAGTTATTTCTCCACCAATCTCCAGTAGCATATTGGGCACCTACCGACCTGGGGAGTTCATCTTCAGAGTCCTGTCTTTTTGCCTTTTCATCCTGTTCATCGGGTTCTCAAGGCAAGAACACTGAAGTGGTTTGCCATTCCCTCCTCCAGTGGGCCACGTTTTGTCAGAACTCTCCACCATGACCCATCCGTCGTGGGTGGCCCTACATGGCATGGCTCATAGATTCACTGAGTTAGACAGGGCTGTGGTGCATGAGATCAGATTGGCTGGTTTTCTGTGATTGTGGTTTTCAGTCTGTCTGCACTCTGATGGAGAAGGATAAGAGGCTCATGGAAAAGTCCTGATGAGAGAGACTGACTGAGGGGGAAACTGGGTCTTGCTCTGATGGGTGGGGCCATGCTCAGTAAATCTTTAGTCCTATTTTCTGTTGACGGGTGGGGCTGTGTTCCCTCCCTGTTATTTGACTGGGGCCAAACTAAGGTGGAGGTAATGAAGATAATAGCGACCTCCTTCAAAAGGTCCCATGCAGGCACCGCTACACTCAGTGCCCCCAGCCCTGCAGCAGGCCACCACCGACCACGCCTCTGCCAGAGACTCCTGGAGACTCCTGGGCAAGTCTGGGTCAGTCCCGTGTGGGGTCACTGCTCCTTTCTCCTGGGTCCTGGTGCACAAGGTTCTGTTGTGCCCTCCAAGAGTCTGTTTCCCAGTCCTGTGCAAGTTCTGGCGGCTCTACGATGGGTTAATGGCGACCTCCTCCAAGAGGGCTTGTGCCAGGCCCAGGTCTGCTGCACCCAGAGCCCTGCCCCTGCGGGAGCCCACTGCCGACCCGGACCTCCGCAGGAGACGCTCGCACACAGCTCTGGCTCAGTCTCTGTGGGTCCCTGGGTCCTGGTGCCCTTGTTTGGGCGCTCTGAGCGTCTCTGGCGGGAATGGGGATTGATTCTAAACGCGAATTCACCCCCCTACCATCTTGCTGGGGTTTCTCCTTTGCCCTTCGACATGGGGTATCTCCTCACAGTCACTCCAGAATTAGTTTATTTATTTAAAAAATATATAGATACATGTCCCAAAATAGACTGCTACACCTCCATATCAAAATTACCCGTTTTTAGTGAAAAGGGGGAAACGGCAATCTGTATTTGCCTCGGTGGGTAATTCTTTTTCCTTGTCAATCTGACAGATTTAAAATATTCTATCCTCCTACCCAACCTTGTTTACCCATGTTCCATCCCTGGGTCAGGAAGATCCCCTGGAGAAGAGAATGGCAACCCACTCCAGTATTCTTGCCTGGAGAAGCCCATGGACAGAGGAACTTGGCAGGCTACAGTCCATGGGATTGCAAAGAGTTGCACATAACTGAGCAACTAATACTTTAGTAATTTTGATTAAAGACAGAAGAGGAGTGGAGATTAGAATAGATGGAGAAAACTCACAGTCCCATACAGACTGCCTGTAAGTGGCCACATAGTGACACTCAGATACGACTGTTGAGGGCTTCCCAGGGGGTGCCAGTGGTGAAGAACCCGCCTGCCAGCGCAGGAGACGTAAGCAGCGCAGGTTCCATCCCTGGGTTGGGAAGACCCCCTGGAGATGGGCAAGGTGACCCACTCAGTATTCTCGCCTGGAAAATCCCATGGACAGAGGAGCCTGGTGGGCTACTGTCCTTGGGGTCGCACAGAGTCAGACATGACTGAAGCAGTTTATCACCCACGCACGTGATTGTTAAGGGTTCATGCCACACTTATCTATAAGTATCCGATTCAAAGAAGAAAATTACTCTCGCTGTAGGAATAAATGCTGTTTTCAAGACAAAAAGTGAGTGAGTGCAGTGCCCTGGCTCTCATAAGAACAGTGAGCTGCTGGTTTGCCAGGACATTTAAAAGCTGTTAGGCTGGCCAAAACGTTCCCGAATGTTGGAGCAATTTCTGGCCAACCCGGTATTTGATTGAATGAGTGGGCTTGCTTAGTAAACCACAAGATTATTTGTTAAATAAAGGTACCTGACCCTTGGGGAGAGGTGCAGAGTTTCCTGGCTGTGACCAGATGCCCACCAGATGCCTTTAGGCTGTGATCCAGGTTGACTCAATGGACAGCAGAGGTCAGGCCTGGAAGGAGGTTGCTTGGCTTCAGTTGTTGGCAGGGGAGTGGGGTGATGGTGAGGGGTAAACAGGAGATCCTTGGGCAGGGGCACCTCTGCATCACAGAAGCAGGTAAACTGAGGGCTTCCCTGGTGGCTCAGCTGGTAAAGAATCCGCCTGCAATGCAGGAGACCCCAGTTCAATTCCTGGGTCAGAAAGTGCCCCTGGAGAAGGGATAGGCTACCCACTCCACTTTTCCTGGGTTTCCCTGGTAGCTCAGATGGTAAAGAATCTGCCTGCATGCAGGAGACCCAGGTTTGACCCCTGGGTTGGGAAGATCCCCTGGAGGAGGGTATGGCAACCCGCTGCAGCATTCTTGCCTGGAGAATCCCCATGGACAGAGGGGGCTGGCAGGCTACAGTCCATGGGGTCACAAAGAGTCAGACACAACTGAGCCACGGAGCCCAGGCATGAGAAGCGCTTGTCTGGGGCCAGCCAAGCTTGCCAGCATATTGAAAATAATACATAATTGAAAGATCTCTTGAATGGGGAGTGGAAAAACAATAGTCTTCCTCATTTGCCAAAAATTTCCTTCCCACCCTTCCCATTTTTCCTTAATTTTCCATAATTTAGTCCAAGTTCCAGTTCTTGTAGGTCTTCTTGATTTCCCTTCCCCAGCAAACACAGGAAGCAGTTGGAAACTATATTCCCAAACTTCCCCTGGAGTCGTGTTTGCTCTTACACCTCTGGGTCCTACAGGGACCCACATTCCAGAAAAAGGCTTTCTCTGGATCCCCAGGAGCAAGTGCTCAAGGGACCCCTAGGAGCATCTGTTCCTTTGGAATGTTGTTGGGGGAGCTCGTGATCTTAACGGGCAGCTCACAGGTTCTTCATGTCTGCTTTGTCATTCGACACGCAGGATGGTGTTTCATGGACCCATTCAGGAGACCTCTGCCCGTGTGTTGAGCATCACACAAGACCACTGTTACAGCTTCTCTTTGCTCGTGTTCCCCTCTCTTACCTTGCAGTGTCCCCCTGAATTTCCTGGTGGTTTGTGTTTACTTCTCTTTCTCCATCTCCTTTAATGCCGCTATCATTTCACTCTCCTGGGAGAGCTTGTTTAAAGACAATCACGGTGGCTATTCTCTGGCCACCTCTCAGTCTTCTTTCAGAACAGCAGGAAGGGCTACGTGTGCAAATCTGAAGTGACACCAGCCTTTCTCCCCTCGTCCCCATCCTATTAGAAACAGGGCTCCATCAGCCAGCTGGTGGCCGAGTTTTTCACCAGCACTTGACTGCACTGTTTCTTTCCTGCACCAAGTCCCTGGCTGCTGTCCACCCCAACGCTACAGCTGAACGCAGACGCCTCCTCAGAGCTCCTTTCCTGGGATCCCTCCTGCCCCCTTCAGTCTCTCCGGAACCTAACCTTCACCGCAGGAGCCCTCACCCACCGGGGTTCCCAGAGATGAATCCAGCAGATGTTGGTTCCCATCTGGAATGTATTTAATGTTTGCCTGCTTGTGGGATGCAGTATTTAAAGTGTGTGGATGGATGAATGCTAAAAAAAAAAAAAATTATGCATAGGCTCTATGAGAAATGAGCTTCATCTTTGATTTTTTTAATGAGGAATTTTATTACCTTTTAAACAGTGAACTGTATGTAGAAATATCGGGGATTTTCTTCTATATTATTGAGTAGTCGTAAAATGCAACTAAACTGTGTGTTTGGCCAGAAGCTAGGTGACGGGATGAATGGAAGCCGGTAATATCTGGGATTTATGAGACGATTCTGGATAGGATTTTCTAGCAAAATATACAGTAACCTGTATGTTATCATCTCAAGCTGCTGGATTGGACAACTTGTAAAATAGTTATTTATCCTCATATTTCCAAAACTTGGACTACTACCATAGGATAAAATATATACTCTGTATACCCAAATTATATTTTTCAAAGATAAGATATAATAATGCATTGTTATTCCTAATATATCTTTTAGCTATGGATGGAAAACCCAAGCTTCACTGTCTAAACAGGACTTCTGCTTAGAACCTAATAGACTAGGCTTTCGGGGAGAAGGGGGCATAAAATTCGTTAGTCTGAGTGATCTGCTTCGTGTTTCATAGAGGGAAAGGTGTTTCCCAGAAATGTTGATTTCCGTGTTTTGCACTCTGATAACTAGAACTTAGAATAGGACTTTATAGATTGGCTCTGTTTCAGAAAGCAATGGACATAAAATTCTCCTTTCCAAAATAGGAGGGGATACATTTTAGTTAAAGAAAATCCTCCTCCCTTTCCAATTGCAAAGGGAGACATTACAAGCTTTACAATGCCAAAGCCTGGGGGCAGTGCTAAAGGAAGGCTGTCATCTCTCCTCCTCTGTTTTCTGACACCTGCCATGGAATGAACACCAACTAAAGTCATTTCTAGTATAAACTCAGACAAGTGTGTTTCACAGCCAAGCAGGTAAAGAAAAAGTGCACGCTGGCGTTTGGTATGGGCAGGGGGCGTGTCCTCCCCCAGGTGCCAACCTCCCTGTCTGGGGTTCGTGCAGCTGTCGGCTCCTGAAGCCTGCCCCCAGGCACGTGGGGGACGGTATCCTTGGTGACCAGGCATCTCCCTGGGTTGACAGAAGACCCCTCCTCATTTCCCCCCTCCCCCGACTCCAGCCTGTCACAGAGCAGCCTCAGTATGTAACCTTAACATCTTTCAGATAACCTTCCCTGAATAGGAAATTTATCCACAGGAATCCAGGCCAAACAACTAGTAGAATAGAGCCATCTAAAGTTTTTAATAATGAGTTCAGGGAAACAGATGAAAATTTTCCTGGCACAGTTAGCATGTATGTTTCGCAAGAAATCAAAAAATAATTTTCCATTTGAGAAAAAAAAATGACTGTAATTGTTAAAGCATAAAACTCTGGACTTCACATGCTCCTGCAACAAACACCGCCTTAGAGATATCCTAGAAAAGAAAGACCCGTTTACATATTCCCCAGGGACCTCACAGTCTTTATGTGAGATCCTCGAAGCAAGCACGCTGGGGAATTCCGCGTGTGTTGGGACTCTATTTTTATCTCCAGTGCCTAGCCACATACTTCAGCAGCTGTGTTCATTGTTTATAACAGGTCCATATGACAACTGAGCTAGTATTCAGTTATGGATGTGATACTATGAAGTGCTTTTGATAAGATGAAAAATGCCTAATAACAAAGTTATTTTTCTTACATGGTTGTGCTGTGTTTTGTCCTGACACCCAGTCCTAAAGAAGTCTGTATACAAGGTGATGGACAAAGAAGTTTCTCTTAGGAGCCAGAACCCGCATTCTGGGTAGGCTACCCCCTGGGGGGCTGGCTGTAGTCCCAGCATTTGAGTCTGAGCCAAGGTCTTAGGACCCAGCTTCCACTGAATCTGAGGCTCAGAGGCTCACCTCCCCAGTTGGGGTAATCCCCCAGGACCCCCATGGTGGGCTTTTCAACCCAGAACTCTCTGAAGACCTTTGGAGATGCTTTAGGAGAAACTTGTGAGGGCCCCCCACCCCCCCACCCCCGCAACCCCGGCCCCTGCAACTCCCACTGCACCATGACCAAGTCAGCCTTCAATTGGTTTGGGATTAGAATTCCATGTAAAGTTTCCATTGGAGGGGAAAAAAGGCTGACTACCTAAAAAAGAGGTTAAAATAGAGTTTGGGGAAAAGCTGCATGCATGGTAGCTGAAATTCCCTTGTGTGAAGATAAGAAAGGGATTCTCATCAGTTGGGCCACGTGGGAGGTGGAGTCACATAATGAAAGGCTGTTTCTAAGCAACACGCAGCACTCTATCAGCGTGCCTTAAACGCCCCCCAAATTATGTTCATACATCTCACTTTTCTTTAGCAAATATTTATCAAATGCTTGTTGTCTGCCGCACACTGCCCTGTGCAACCAGACACGGGGGAGCAAAGAGTCATAATCCCCATCCTCCTAGAGATTTTTGGCAAAACAGACACAGATCCTTCCAGGCAAAATGAATTAATTACAGAAGTATGCAGTTACAAGCTGTGATAAGTGCTATGAATGAAAAGCGCTGGGTAAGAGCTCGTGCCCACGGGCCCGCCTCTCCGTCCCCGTGCACGCGGAGCGTCTCACACACACACCACTCAACAGCGTCCACGCCAGGGCCACACGAGACCGCCAGCCCTCGCAGAGAAAAGCTTCATGGACCCTCCGAATGGAACAGCAGCCAATGCAAATCTCCAAGACCCCTTCCCTGTAGGATGTTTCCAGCCTTCCTGGTGGAACAATCAGCTTAGTGAACCGAAAGCTGGGTGATTGCCTGTGGATATTCCATGCGTGCGGGTTGGCTGGTAACCTCAGGTGCCCCGTCCTGGTTCCCAGCAGAGTCCGCTTCATTTCCTCCCGGCCAGGCCACTACAGCTGTGAAAAGGCTGCCTGTGCTTTTGCACCGCCCCCCAGCTTGGGTGCGGATTCTCACCACCTGCCCACATCTGGATAACGCGGTTACCCGCTGGGCTAAGTGGGAGCTTGCGCTCAGTTGCTGGGCGCTCCACACACAACGGTCGACTCGGCCAGGGCAGGGGGGGCAGTTGCTGGTTCTGGGGAACTAACAGAGACGCGTGTTTGTTTCCTGGGGCTGCTGGAACAAAGTCCCACGACCGGGGGATTAAACAACAGAAATATGTTTTCTTACAGTTCCGGGAGCTGGAAGTGCAGTGGGGGTCAGCGGGGCGGGAGGCTTCTGGAGGCCCTGCGGGAGAGGCTGTCACACGTGTCTCGCCAGTTCCTGGGGGTTGCGGCAGTCCCAGGCCCTGCGTGTGTCTGACGTCATGTGTCGTTCTGACGTCACGTGTCGTTCTACCTCCGTGTCTGTGTGTCCTGGGCCTTCACGGGGCATTCTGTGTCTCTATCTTCCCTTCTTTTAAAGACACTACTAATTGGATAAGGACCTGCCCTAATCCATGATGACCTCATCTCAGTTATACATGCAAAGACTATTTCCACATAAGGTCACATCGAGAGGTTCTAGGTGGACGTGAATTTTGAGGGGGACCCTATTCAACCCGGTACAAGAAGAAACTGTTCTCCCTACCCATTGCCCCCTGTCACCCTGCTTATTTCCTTTAACAGCTTTTTTTTTTTTTTTCCAATCTGAAATTCTTAACTGTCTCCCTTCATGCAAAACAAAACAAGTTTACTGAGGGCCAAAGATAGAACAGGGGTGGCACAAAGACCTGGTGTTACAGAGGCTGCCTTGTGGTCCAGGAAGACAGATAGGTTTCAGGGTTCTACAGGGAAACATAGCCAACAGGATGCACACATGTGGGTGGATGGGTAGGTAAATATAGATGTGTGTATGTATGTACACACACAGAGATTTAATGAATTGCCTTGTAGTGATTGTAGAAGCTGGCAAATCTTAAAACTGTAGGGTAGGCTGGCATCATGGGGACCCAGGGAAGAGCAGATATTGCAGTTTGATTCCAAAGATAGATCCTGGCAGAATTCCTTCTTCAGGGTCAGTGTTTTTCTGTTAAGGTCTTTGAGTCAATGAGGCCCATCCACATTACAGAAGCTTTACACAAAATCTGATTTAAATGCTCATCTCATCTTTAAAAAGTGCCTTCCCAGAAACATCTAGAATTATGTTTGCTCACATATCTAGATGCTGGTACCAAATACTAGGCCTAGCCAAGTTGACACATGAAATAGGCCATCACAGTATGTATAAGGTATTAAGAAGAGCTATGGGGGGGATTAAGTAGGGTAGACGAGTATGGCAGCCCACTCCAGTGTTCTTGCCTGGAGAATCCCAGGGACGGGGGAGCCTGGTGGGCTGCCGTCTATGGGGTCGCATAGAGTCAGACACGACTGAAGCGACTTAGCAGCAGCAGCAGCAGCAGCAGACGAGTATAGCAGTGGAGGGTGGGAGTGTGTATCTTAGGTGGGGCCTTCTGGGAAGACCGTCCAACAAACGGGTTGTGAGCAGAGGCTTTCGTGGAGAAGAGAGCCACAGCGATGCCGGCCGGGAACCACCCGCGGAGATGCACCTTGAGGAGACCTATTCGGTGTGCTCAAACACAGGCGCGGGCTCAGTGTGGCCGGGACAGAGTAAACCCGTAGGAGATGCCCTGGGAGGCGGCTGGGGCCCACGGAGAGCCTCCGGGGCCTCTGTTAGGACTGCACGTTTCCTTCTGGCCCTGAGGAAAGTCTTGAAGGGGCAAGGGCGGAAGCAGGGAAACCCACTGGGACTGTTGAAGGAAGTTCCTTGTTTCCTGTCTCCCTCTGCGAGCAGTTGCTGCTTGTCTGGTGTCTGCTTCCTCGTTAGACTAGAGACTCGGGGGAAGGAACTTTCTGTTTTTCTCTGCTGTGTTCCCAGCATCTGCTCTCATGCTCAGGACACAGTAGGATTCTGATCAATGTTTTATAGTGAATTTGACAGAATTACGCATTTAGTCTTCCCCAAACCCTATAAGGCAGATACTTTTACCATCTCTAATGTAGTCATACACTCAGAGGTAAAGTAACTTGCCCAAGGTCACACAGCTGAAACATTTGTAACGGGTATATTTCAAAGCACGTTAATTTACCATCATGTTCATCCTATAGAATACATACAATCAGCCCACATTCTCCCCGCACGTTGGACCAAACATGACTTCAGAGAATGGGCCTCCATGATACAGAAGGCCAAGGTCACCCACTTGCTTCCACCATGTAATTTCCTAATGTATATGGAATTGACTTTTCTGACCTTCTGATACAAGGTGACCAGCAAATGTACACAGACTACCAACATATATTCTCAAGGAAATGAAAGAATCACAAAACCCTTACAGTTACTATTACATGGTATTGGGTATGGCCCAAAGATAACTGGGAATCAAGACTCAAAGAGAAATACAATAGATTAAATAACACATTCTCTAATAGAAGGAAACATGTTATCCTTCAGGGAAGGCTTCTTTTTTTTCTAATAGGAATATATCAAATGATTATTAGTCACTGACCAACATACAAAACCATTTCTTAGGAAGCCTCATGGAGAAAGTGAGCAGAAGAAAGCATGTTTTCACTCACCTGTCTCTGCAGGGGGTTACTTTCCTGAGCTTCGGGTGTGTGTCTGATGGCTGAACTTAAGGAAAGGATAAAGCCTTGAGTAAACAGCCAACCAGATCATTAAGATCAGCAGCTTTCAAACATTTTTGACATTGACTCAGTGGAAAAACACACACATTCTACACACTAACCCAACACTTGTAATAACTGAAACAGATTTCATAAGATTTACCCTTCGTGTTGGAGAAGACTCTTGAGAGTCCCTTGGACTGCAAGGAGATCCAACCAGTCCATTCTAAAGGAGATCAGCCCTGGGTGTTCTTTGGAAGGAATGATGCTAAAGCTGAAATTCCAGTACTCTGGCCACCTCATGCAAAGAGTTGACTCATTGGAAAAGATTCTGATGCTGGGAGGGATTGGGGGCAGGAGGAGAAGCGGACGACAGAGGATGAGATGGCTGGATGGCATCACAGACTCGATGGACGTGAGTCTGAGTGAACTCCGGGAGTTGGTGATGGACAGGGAGGCCTGGCGTGCTGCGATTCATGGGATCACAAAGAGTCGGACACGACTGAGCGACTGAACTGAACTGACCCTCACTATGTAACGATGCAGTCATGTGTTCTCTGTATGACTGCATTTTTTAAAAGACAAAATCCTCACAAACACTAAACTGATTTTATGACTTAGAAGGAGTGGTAGCCCATAGTTAGAAAACCACGTGCTTAGGCCACCTGCTTCTCACACTTTATTGTGTCCCTGAATCAGAATCACAGAGCGGGGGCTGAGGGGGAGAGGAGGCTCTACGACAGTGAGGATTCTGGTTCCACAGCTGTGGGCAGGGTGCAGTCTTAGACTTGCGTTCTAACACGCTCCAGGCAAGGTCACCACCGCTGCTCTGTGGCCACACTGAGCAGGAGGGACCCATCTGTTGTGCAGGAGTGTTACTCTGGGCTGTAGATAGGATCAGGAGAGGATGCGATTAATTTAGGATTCTGACAGGAGTCAGGGATGCACATGTGGCTATTATATTCCAATTACGCAATCCCTTGTGCCTACTACTTGCTCAAGAAAATATGGTTTCCTTGGGAAATGGCACATCTGAAGACACCTTCAAATAAAACTTATCTCACCATTAGCATTCGATGAGGAATCAAGTTGAAAGCCAGCAAAAGGGGAAAGAAGTGTCTAGAGGGAGAATGGAGACCCCGCTGGGGACGTGGGAGGATGGCGAATGCCAGCTTTGTGCAGGTTGCTGATACTGGGGAGGCCTGGCTCCCAGAGACGGGACAGAGAGGAAGTCCCGGCAGCCGGTCGGCTCAGCCGGCGCTGCCTCCTGCCGCCCGCGGGGCACCGTTTTCACCAGCGTCCCCACCCCGGCGAGTCAGGGGCTCGGGATTCTTGGCCGTCTCTGGCGGGATGACAACTTGGGTTTTGAATTCTAACTTCTCCAGTCTCTCTTCTGTGGCTTCTTATCCCCTCTGTCTCTGACCTGCCAGCCACACCGGGAGTAGAAGCTGGGTGGAGGAATGATTAAGCCAGAAGGAAAGTTGTATCTATGGAGTCCTGTTTTGTTGTATAAATAGTTTTTATGATATGTGAGAGTGGAACTGTTTCCAAAGTCAAGTTTTGTTGGGTTTTCTCTTTTTTTCTTTAGCTGTAACCCATGGGCGTTTGGGGCGCTTTCTGCTTTGCCTCCCCCCTCCACCCACAAACACGGTAATATCCTGGATCAGCCCTGAGTTGGCTCGGAGATGGCCGTTGACCTTCCTCCCCCAGAATCCTAGAGATAACGCACAGCGTCTCGTTAGTCTGCCATCATGCCATGTGATTGAAAGCCTGTGTCATGCAGAATACTTCTCTTCTGTACCAACGGGATCATTCATTTACAATTCAGTTAAAAGTCTCAGCCAAGACCGTTTATACAGATTGTAGAGAGCCACGTACGGGTAATTTGCCTTTGGAAAAAAAAATCTGGAGAGGAGAAAGGTGCCACAAATTGAATTAGGCTCAGATAGTTCAGAAAGGAAGTAACAGCTGGAAAACATTTCCGAGATCCCTCGGAGGCGCTTCCAAGGTCAGCCGCCAAATACGCATTTCGTTCCAGGCTCATTCTACGTGCTGTCGGCTGCTGCGGTCCTTGCCACCAGCCAGCTTGACACACACTGAGCATATAAATATTCACACGGCGTGGGGTGAGAGCCTTTAAACTGACAGGATGTGATTTGGGTGTTCCAAATAAGCGAAAGCAGCCCCAGGGGACAGGCTCTCCCAGCTCACGGGGCATCCTTCCACCGAGGATCAAATCCGCGCCTGGCACAGGGCAGCACCTTCTCAGAGCCAGCACCTTCTCACTCCATTCATTGCACCCGAGTCTTCCTCTGGGGCCTGATTACTGGATTTGAAGTTCCACTCGGCGGCCTGTCCGTGGTCAGATGGGACTGCAAGGCTGCGGCCACCAGCACCCACGTGGGCACCCTTTCCTCGGGCAGGTCAGTCTCTCTCCCACCTTTCGCTTGATTCCAGAGGTCCCCAGTGAGACCAGGGATCTGGTTACTGTTCTCACGGTAGAGTTGCCTTGGGGTCCCTCAGGGCTAGGGGGTGCTGGTAGGGATCCTGGGTGCATGGAGGGGCCTCAGAGGAGTGAAGGACCGCCCTCTGAAGGATAGGGAAACCGCAACCGACATCCCAAAATACCAGGCCTCCCCACCCCCACCCCTCGCCGTGAGTCTGCCCAGGTCTGAAATCCTCACCAAAAACTTCCCCTCTTAGGGGCCACCCACTCCGGTTACTGCTCTCAAAAGCTGGTTCATCCACTAGCCAGCAGGTACATGGAAAACTTAGTCATCTGACTCTATGTTGAGACCCAACTTCAGTTCAGTTCAGTCACTCAGTCGTGTCCAACTCTTTGCGACCCCACGAACCACAGCACGCCAGGCCTCCCTGTCCATCACCAACTCCCAGAGTCCACCCAAACCCATGTCCATCGAGTTGGTGATGCCATCCAACCATCTCATTCTCTGTCATCCCCTTCTCCTCCTGCCCTTAATCCTTCCCAGCATCAAGGTCTTTTCAAATGAGTCAGCTCTTTGCATCAGGTGGCCAAAGTATTGGAGTTTCAGCTTCAACATCAGTCCTTCCAATGAACACCCAGGGCTGATCTGCTTTAGGATGGACTGATCTCCTTATAGTCAAAGGGACTCCCAAGAGTCTTCTCCAACACCACAGTTCAAAAGCATCAATTGTTCGGCGCTCAGCCTTCTTCACAGTCCAACTCTCACATCCATACATGACCACTGGAAAAACCATAGCCTTGACTAAACGGACCTTTGTAGACAAAGTAATTGAGACCCAAAGAGAAAGCAATTTGGAGGGAGTTTGTGATCTATAATCAGGAGGGAAAAACAGAACTAATCTCAAAGCTAAACTCCAGCAGGGCTAGTGTGAGGAAAGGAAGGTAGATTATAAGAGAATCCAAGATAGCAACCCATGGGCTCTGTCATCTCAAAGCACCTCTCCTCTATTTCAGTGAATATTCTCTCATCACCATCAGTGGGAACTGGGAGGCTTCTGAGATGCTCCCATTGCTAGCTAGGTGCTACCGCCCCCGCCCCCGCCCATGTCATACTAGGGGAACGTGAAGGAATGAGTTCAGCCTCACTGGCAACAATTTGGATCAGGGCTGTGTCTGGGTCAGAGTTGTGCCAGGGGCTTCTCCACCTCCCACTCTTGCTACCTTCAGAGACCGCCTCCTTTCTTTCTCCCAGATGGAAGCTGGAAGCGGTGATGGTAGTTGTTCCAATCTGCCTCCTACCCTTCATCATAAACTGCTTGATGACAGGCATTAACATCTTCATCACTTCTGGGGAACCTAGAAGAGTTTGATGCACACACATTAACAGTTCAGAAAATGTTTGCAGGGAGCAGCCAGTTGCTAAGGATACAAACAAGTGGCCCCCAGTTACTTCCATTCACTCAGCTATTCAGCAAAGGATGCATCGGCTGACCGCTCTGTGACACATGCTGTGTGAGCACTGGATGTGTGATAAATATCAAGGCCAGCTCTGGCCCCCGTCTTCATGGGCTTGTGAATGGAATCACAGGCCTATGAGGACACATACTGAAGCCCCATCACCTTTTAAATTTTTGTGCAAAAATTTTCACAGGGATCTTTCATTTTACAGTTCAAAACTGGATGCTTCGTTCTGGGCAACACCCCCAGACAACACTGGCCAACAGGACAGAGCCTGTCACAAAGCCTGCGTCTCTTTCTGCGGCCTCTTCTGCACTGTGTGTCTACGCTTGGGTTTAGCAAGCTGCAAAAGCCTGCTCAGGACATAGAATTTTCCTATTGAAGCAAAAGTGTGCCTTAAGCCGGAGCTGAGGTAAAAATCCACTAGGAACGCCCACAATGTAAAGTGAGCACCTTCAAACAGGCGGCACCCACTTCCCCACAGGACTTGCAGCTCCTATGCAGGATTGTGCTCCCCGCCAGCCCTCACTCAAGACAGGAGGGCTGGCAGAGGGAGATAGAGACCGGCTGGGACAGAAGACGGTGTTCTTGGGGCTGAGTTAGTCCCTACCCCCGGGGGTCGGGGCAGGGCGTTTCCCATCCCTGACTTCAAGTGAGATGCTGCTCCGAGAGGAGGACCCAGAGCAACTCGGTGCCTCTGGGAAGGTTCGAGGGCAGCTTGCTCTCCAGCTGGCTGTGTGCTGAACTGCTGAGCTTACCAGCCTGTGTGGCTCTTGCCGCAAAGCAAAGCCCAGCGCAGGCATCCCTGAGAAGATGCTCTTGGAGGCAAGGAGCCACGTTTGCTTTCCTCTTCATTATCTCAATTACGGGCCGAGATCTGTGAATCATTGCAGGCAAATCTGCACCTGTGTGTGTCTCTCCCTCCCACTCCGAAACCAAATGACCTCAGCGCTGGGTTTGCCACACATGTCTTCCAATTTTTACTTCCTCCTGGCATTCAGAAGAAATCTCTGGATTTCCTCACAGGCATCCCCCAGACACTGGGGCTTCCCCAGTGGCTCGGTGGTGAAGAATCTGCCTGCAAGGCAGGAGCCACAGGAGACATGGGTTCAATCCCTGGGTGGGGAAGATCGCCTGGAAGAGGGCATAGCAACCCACTCCAGTGTTCTTCCCTGGAGAATCCCATGGGCAGAGGAGCCTGGCGGGCTAGAGTCCATGGGGTTGCAACGAGTCAGACAGGACTGAAACGACTTGAACATATCTCCCCCGAACATTAGCTATGAAATACCAGGATGGTCACAGCTCAGACTTCTCTCTTCTATACCTCCAACTACCAAGGGGAAAAAGAGAGGGGTGCTTGGGCATGGGTGCCCTGAAGAGAGAGGATGTAGTAACACTTACACACAGGGAGGACTCACCTGCTCTGGTGAAGTCGGAGGCCTGGCACGAGTAGCGTCTCCCTTGGAGCCTGAAGGCACCTGGTTTCTCGTCCCTGGGAAGAAGACAGGGATGCCCCCTCCCCAGGCTGTGTGCAAGGGGTTCCCGCTTGCATGTGAAAGAGCGAGGAGGTGAGAAGACCGGAGGGAGCCCAGCCCAGGGCCCCTCCCCGCTTTGACCCCAACAGTGACCAGCGACCGCCTCACACGTCCTGCCTGGCTCCCACCCTCCAGGAGCGTGAATTAGCAAAGAAGGGGGTGGAAGCATCTCAGAATAGACCCCTGCTCCCTTCCAAATGGACAGGCCCACAGCCCTGGCCTCTGCTGGCGGTGGGGAGCAGGGAAGAGCCAAGCTTGAGGTCAAGTTCAAATTTAAAGGGTTTTTTTTAAATTGGTTATAACCCTGTAATTCGGCCATCAGATCACCTTAGGGGAATAAATGTTGACTTGAATTTTTTTTAACTCTTTATTTTATATTGGAGAATAGCCGACTAACAATGTTGTGATAATTTCAGGTGGACACCAAACGGACTCAGCCGTACATAAACATGTGTCCATTCTCCCCCAAACTCCCTTCCCATCCAGGCTGCCGTGTAACAGTGAGCAGAGTTCCCTGTGCTCTACAGTGGGTCCTTGTTCGTTATCCATTGTAATACAGCAGTGTTTAAACGTCTGTCCAAACTCTCTAATCATTCCTTCCCCCTGTCCTTTACCCCAAGTTTAAAGTGTTTTAAATGAACAGACTTTAGTCTTAGATCCCAAAGGTGAATAGAGAGTTAGAATTTGGTCATGATTTTGTGAAAAGAGCCACAACCAAAAAAGGGGCAGGGGAGATCAAACAGAAGTTTTAAAAACATTTTGTATCCCTAATAAACTTAGACTTTTCAATAAACCCGTTACAGATGTGATGCATTTTTTAATTAGTACTTTCAAGTTCACTTTATAGTTACTTCCTTGGGGATCTATTCAGATATAGTTATGCACAGGAATCGTCTGTTTTTTAAGTCTACATGGGTCCAATCACCATCTAAAGCAAGTGCCTAAGGAACTGTGAATCTGAAAAAAATAGACATGCTCCTTTATCTTCATGAGATACAGCATCCCACTGCTGTCAGCACCATCCATCAGAACTCTGGGCTCTGTTTGCAGAAGAGAGAAGTCTTTGCTGTAACCATCCTGGTATTTCACAACTCACGTTGCTGGGGGATGCATGTGAGGAAATCGAGACACAGCAGGGACCTCTTTTGAATGCCAAGGGGAGCAAAGAATGGAAGACGTGTATGTCAAACCCAACGTTGAGGTCATTTGATTTCAAAACGGGTGGGAGAAACTCATGCTAGTGTGGACTGGCCTGCAAAGATTCATGATTCTTGGATCTCAGGCCCATAGTTGAGATTACGCTGTTGACATTGAGGATGTCCACATACATCTCTCTGTAATTATTCTTAATTGAGATTGACTGATTCTGGGGGAAGGGTGATGGTGGGATGGGAAAGAAAACAATTATTTTCTGGCCAGGTTTATCTAATTCTAACTTGTGGATTTGTGGAGGTCAGTCAGTAACACTGTTAAAATATTTAATATGTGTTTCATGATTTTTTAAATCTTTTTTTAAAAAAATACTTAAAAATATTACGATGTCTATTATATGTCTGTAAATAATCTCATGGGGTAGAAAAAAATATAGATTAAAGAAGATTGTCCAGGAATTTCTCCGGTGGCCCAATGACTAAGACTCTGCCCTCCCAATTCGAGGGGCCCAGGTTCAATTCCTGGTCGGGGAACTAGATCCCACATGCTTTAACTAAAGATCTCACATGTAGCTATTAAGACCCAGTGCACAAATAAATACATATTAAAAAAAAAAAAAAGATCGTCCATGAGCTGATAATTGTGAAAGCTGAGTGTGGGTACATTGGTGTTCATTGTAATAGTCCCTCTACTTTTGTATGTTTAAAACTAAAACTGTCTATAATGAAAAGTCTTTCAAACCCGCATGAAGATTCAGTGGCTTAAAAATATCATTTGCTGGTTGTGCAACGGAAGTAGAGTGGAGGACAGGAAGCCTGGCGTGCTGCAGTCCCCGGGGTCACAGAGTCAGACGAGACTGAGCGGCTGAATAACAACGTTGAATGGACGAATCGTCTGGCTTAAGGCAAAGATCACAGTCCAGTGGCCACCTGGGAGTCAGCCTGTGGTTTGAGGGGACGCTCTGAGCCTCGTTTCTAGAAGGTCCTCACTTTACAGAGTCGCATCTGTCCTGGAGAAGTCAGAGGCATATGCTCTGGGTGAAATGAAATCCCATCTCTGTGGTTTTTATTCTGTTTTTCGTTTTGCTTCCTTGCATAATGGGTTCAGTGTCTGTGGAAAAGGCAGACACTACTGGGCAAGGTTTTTCCTCTAAACACTTCCAGTGGACTCATCTGTCTATTTGGGGATTTGTCACAAGCATTTCCTGACCCTTTCATTCCCATGGCCAGAGGCAAAAAAGGCCAGGACTAGATTCAGTCCCCAGTGAAAAGAATCTCAAGCCCCAGCAAGCTAGGGACCTTTACAGGGAATTTGCTTCAGGCCTCTTTCCGCACCTCCAGGCCCCACGGGTTTGTCTCAGCTTCTCTCTACTCCCTTTGGTCTCAAACGAGAGACAAGGGTAGAGAGGGATTCTGAGTCTCGTGCGGAAAGAGACTAAGGATTTTTCTTTTTTCCCAAGTCCCATTGGCCAACTTAGCAAATTCTAATTCTAAATGAAATCGAAACTTTGGTTTTCTGTAAAATAAATAAATACAGCACCTGCCATGGTGGAAACATCTCTGCTATTTATGAGAACCCAGCCATTCCTCCTCTTTCCGGTAGTAATGTCTGTCTTTCCTCTGGAGAACACACTTGATATAGCTGGAGTATGGTAGACCCCGCTGTTACCACAGAGGTGTACGCATATATAATCCCTGCTTTTCCAGTCGTCATGTACAGATTCCTTACTGTTCTGAGCCACCAGGGGGAGTCGGACCTAAAGAAGGCTGAGCACCAAAGAACTGATGCTTTTGAACTGTGGTGTTCGAGAAGACTCCTGAGAGTCCCTTGGACTGCAAGGAGATCCAACCAGTCCATCCTAAAGGAGATCAGTCCTGGGTGTTCATTGGAAGGACTGATGTTGAAGCTGAAGCTCCAATACTTTGGCCACCTGATGTGAAGAGCTGACTCATTGGAAAAGACCCTGATGCTGGGAAAGATTGAAGGCAGGAGGAGAAGGGGACGACGGAGAATGAGATGGTTGGGTGGCATCACTGACTCAATGGACATGAGTTTGGGCAAACTCCAGGAGATGGTGAAGGACAGGGAAGTCCATGAAGTCGCAAAGAGTCATACAGGACTTAGTGACTGAACAACCACAGTTAAGCAGTGTTAGAACCCATAGGTAATATGTATGAGACGCAATGGTCTAGTGCTGTGCTCTGCTTAGTGGCTCAATCCTGTTTGACTCTTGGCCACCCCATGGACTGTAGTCCACCAGGCTCCTCTGTCCATGGGGCTACTCCAGGCAAGAATACTGCAGTGGGCTGCCATGCCCTCCCCAGGGGATCTTCCCAACCCAGGGATCGAACCAAGGTCTCCCACATTGCAGGTGGATTCTTTACTCTCTGAGCCACCAGGAAGCCCAATGGTCCAGGGCAATTGCTCTAATAGTGGTTAGAATATACCTTCATGGTGTTTAATGATGCACAGGCTTGGGGACAGAGTGAGGCTGCTCATCCATGTGGACATCCACGAGGCCTCAACATCAAGAGTTGTTTAGGGACTTAAAAGCCCAAAGATGGGAGCTTTTGAGCAGCTCAGGACCAATTTCCTAGAATGCCCCTGATGGTGGCTGGAACCCATGCCAAATTCATGACCACATCTGTGACCCAGCAAAGACTGCTTCGCTTCCATGTTGACAGAGCCATGACAGAGTACTCTCTCCCAGAGAATCAGAAAATGACTCTTGCAACCTCAGAGAAGTCTCCAGAGTGAGTTGCATGGTTTAATGTAAAGAATTAGGAAGCCAATTTTGAACCTCTTCACCACCTGAAAAGACCCATGTGATTTCTTGCAGTTGGTGAATCTAGTTAGCAGTGAGAAAGACAGAGAGGTAGGTCTATTGGCGGAACTGGCCCAAAAAACTCAGGTAAGAGACTCTGGGATAGACCCGGGAAGCCAGGAGTGATGTAGGTGTGACCTGTAGCCCTTAAAATTAGACCTGTGAGGCAGAGACTGCTGTCCTTAACCTTCTCCCTTAGTAATAAAACTGGGTTTTAGCTGGGACTTGTGATCATACAAAATCAAGACTACATTTCCCAGCCTCCCTGGCAACTAAAGATGTTGTGTGACAAGGTACCAGTCAAAGAATGTGAGCAGAATTTTATGTTTAACTTCCAGAATATGTCCTTAAAGGAAGAATACATTCTCTTTTCCTCTTTCTTGCTGGCTGGGATTTCTTGCTGGCTGAGATGTAATGTTGAGAAGTTAAGCAGCCATGCTTACACCATGAACTGGACTATTGTTGTTCTTTGGTAGCTACATCATGTCCAACTCTTTGCAATCCCATGGACTGCAGCTCACCAAGATTCCCTGCCCTTCACTACATGCCAGAGTCTGCTCAAACTCATGTCCATTGATTCAGTGATGCCATCCAACCATCCCATCCTCTGTCGCCCCCTTCTCCTCCTGCCCTCAATCCCTCCCTGCATCATAGTCTTTTCCAAAGAGTCGGCTCTTTGCATCAAGTGGCCAAAGTATTGGAGCTTCAGCATCGGTCCTTCCAGTGAATAGTCAGGACTGATCTCCTTTAGGACTGACTGGTTGGACCTCCTTGAAGTCCAAGGGACTCTCAAGAGTCTTCTCCAGCACCTCAGTTTGGAAGCATCAGTTCTTCGGTGCTCAGTCTTCTTTATGGTGAACACCCACATTCGTACATGGATTGTACTATAAAGGAGGGTAAAGTAGAAAGAAAATGGAGCCAGGGTCCCTGGTGATCATGAAGCCATTAAGCTAAACCTTGGCACCCCAACTCTGGACTTGTATGCAAGGGAAAAATGAACTGCCATCTCCTGTAACCACTGGAATTACTGACATTTATTAGTTTTTTTGTAATAATGCAGTCAAACAGTCTGAGACAATTAAAAACCCTCAACAGACAAATTCTCTGCCAGTGAACATTAGCGAAAACAGCCAATTAGAAGACCCTCCAAAACTGTGCTCGTTGACAACAGCCCTCCAGCACCTCACCCCAGGATGGGTGAGATGGATTCTGAAAGGACGGGAGTTATCTGACTTTCTCTGGCCATGGCACTGGACAGCTTTGAATGGCTGCTTGCTCTCGTTCTTGCTTTTCTTCCCATTCCAAGGCTCTAATCTTAGGGACTTCCCTGGGGTCCAGCAGTTATGACTCGGAGCTTCCAATGCAGCAGTCATGGGTTTGATCCCTGGTCAGGGAATGAAAATACCACATGCCGCGTGTTGCAGTCAAATAGAAAAAAGAAAAAGAAAGGAAAAAGTCTTTAAGAAAAATGGGCTCTAATCTTAGAAGGGAAGTGGTTAGATGCTACAACTTATGTGTTTGCCCACTTGCTCTTAGGGAAACTGCCTTCCCCTCCCCATGTATGTAAGAGGCTCCAACACTTGTCAGCACCCAGAGAGGGACTGAACGCCCACCCAGGAGGAGAAAACAGGTAGGAGAGGGAGATGTTAGCCCTGTGACTGTTAGACTTGAGTGGGGATCAGATTCACCCGAGGGCTTGTTAAACCAGACCAGCAGACTGACCCCACACCCAGAGCTTGTGATTCAGTATGGCCGGGGAAGGGCCAAAAAATTTGCATTTCTAACAAGTTCTCTGAGCCAGGTTTTCAGAATCCCTCCTGTCGACTAGAAATAGAAATAATGCTTAGGTGTCTTATTTCCATATTGGTCTTCTCTTTAACCAAAGGAAGTGTAACCAGGCAAAAATAATGAACATGTGTCAAAGTGGTCTTCACCAACGCAGAACTGAAAGAGAGGGCTGAATGGCAAGCGAAAAAAAATCCTTCAGAATGCATCCCATTTTTACAAGCGATGAGAGTGGGAGGAAAGGGGTCCTTTCAAGGAATCTGTGCAGAGACGTGTCCCCAGGGACCAAGGCAATCCTGGTGAAGGCGAAGCCTTAACCTTGGGAGGGAAGGTTTGTAGAAAGAAGCTGAGGTTTAGCTATGCTATTGAGAAAGAGGTGGGTGGAAATGAAATCAATTAAAAAAAAAAAAAAAAACAGTTACTGTGAAAGTATGTGCTGGCAGGAACAAGCACAAATCTTCTGTAGAATATACACCACTCAGAAAATTAGCACATGCAACAAGACTTTATAAGTACCAAACTACTTTAAAAAGTTTCTGGTTATAGTCGGATCTGAAGTGTGGTTACATGGTCTTTATTCTGGAGCAGTGAAGTTTGCTAATGGGATAAAAAGTTAGTGAAGGATGACTTCAAACTTTCAAAAAATGTGTCAGAGCAAAGAAAACTAACTTGAACAGTTCCAAATTTATATCAGCATTCTACCAGTTCAGGCAGAAGAGACCCCACGCTAAATATTTTCCTTTTTCTAAACAAAGAATTCCTGCCAGAATTATATTTGTTTGGTTTTCATGTCTTTCCTATCTTGAGCTATTTTAGGATGAGGAGTTATTGGGAGATGTATTCAAAAATGTTGATTACATTAAGCCAATCATTTGAAAATGTTACTTCTTTCCAAGAGGAAGTCATGTAGAACTTCTGAATTCATTTTGCACCAAAAGGAATTCCTACTTCCAGGGATATTTTGGAGTAGATATTGTGACAAAATACTCCTTTTGTGAACCTTAAGATGATGGATAAAAATGTTAAAAAAAAAAAAAAAGTTTTTAAATGCCTTGACCTGGTGGGAAACTAAGAATTATTTGGAAGTCAAAAATGACAAATCCAGCGAGGCAAGTGGGAGTTTGGGTTGGCATTTACCTGGGGTATCTGCTAGTCCCCAGGCACCTGCAAAGTCCTTTTCCATGGGCCATGCACGTGTGCACTGGAAATAAAGCCTGGAGCAAAGAGGGAGATTATCATTTTGTGTCCCCCTGCAAAATTCATACATTGCAGTCCTAACCCCTGGTATACCAGAATGTAACCTTTTCAGACACAGGGTCACTGCAGAGGTAATTAGGGTTTGTTTGTTTGTTTGGTTTTTTGAACTTTATTAAGTGTTTAATGCTAACGTCGAGAAGATTTCTGTTCTTTTTTAATGAATATTCATCTTTTAATTTATTTTTTATTGTAGTATAGTTAATCCACAATGTTGTGTCGTTAAGTTTTGAAATGGGGTCCCTCGGGTGAGCCCTACTTAGATATGACTGGTGTGAAGAAAAAGGAGAAGGGAACCTGGACACAGGCGCGCAGGGAGAGCGCCGCACGATGGGCGGAGGCAGAGGCCAGGGTGACGCGCCTACAAGCCAAGGAGGCCGAAGACTGCCAGCAAGTCCCCAGAAGTTCGGGAAGAGGGGTGGGATAGTTTCTCCATTGCAGCCTTTGGAAAGAGTCAACCCTGGGGGGCCTTCATTTCAGTCCTCTGGCCTCCAGAATTACGGGAGACTAAACTGCTGCCATTTAAGCCACCCGGTCTATGGTGCTGGGCTTCCCTGGTGGCTCAGCTGGTAAAGAATCCACCTGCAATGCGGGAGACCCAGGTTCGATCCCTGGGTTGGGAAGATCCCCTGGCAAAGGGAAAGGCTACCCACTCCAGGTCCGTGGTATTAGTTCTGGCAGCCGGAGCAGGCCAATCCCAGGGAACGGGGGTGGGCGAGGGTGACTGGATCAGGGGCCCCCACCCAAAGGCTGGACACAGTGTGACTCGCTCAGCAGGTGAATGAAGGAGGAGGAAACACCCGCAGAGGAACCAGTCACGATGCGGGCAGCACAAGCCTGATTTCAGACTACCACTGTGAGGAGAAATACTCTGAGATGAAAATTTTGTTTAAAATGGCCCCAGGTGCGGACTTCCAGTGGTTAAGTCTCTGCGTTCTCAACGCAGGGGGTACGGGTTCCATACCTGGGTGGGAGCTCAGATCCTGCAGCCACTGGGTGTAGCCAAAACAGAGCCCAGGTGGACAGTGTTCCCAGGCAAACAGAGATCCCTCCAGACTGAACATAGTCTTAACTCCGTTCTCAAAGAAAAATCCCACGGGTAGCTTTCCAAGAAATATGAAACCATGGTCAAAAATCATTAAACACACATGAGGGAACAAGAGTGAGGGTTGATGGAAACAATGAAGTGCTGAAAGAGAGCCTCAGGGATCACAGGTATGGAGACTTTAGAAGCAAGATGCGATTTTAGGAAAAAGGCATTGAAATTATGAAGAGGAACATGAGATTATCAAATGCGATCAGGGAAGTTTGGGGAAGAACCACAAAAGTTCTATAATTGAAAAATATAACCATTATTTTAAAGAATAAAATGGATCGTCTAATCCAAAGGTGAGATATAGGAGAACTGATTAACTAGAAGAGAGATCTGAAGAAATTATGCAGACTACAGCAAAGAGAAAAAAAACGAAAAATGTGAAGGAAAAGACGTATGGGGCAACATGACTAAAATGAGCTGATCAGAATTCTAGATGGAAGTATTAGAAAGAAAATGACAAGGCAATAACCAAAGAGAAAATGGCTGGGAAGTTTCCTGAATTGTTGAAGACAGCATTTCTCAGATTCAGGAAGCCAAAAAAAAATTCTTTTTAATGCAGTTAAATGGAAAACCCGCCCACATATACACCATAGTAAAACTGAGGAAAACCAGGAGATCCAAAGACACAGATACAGGAATGACTAGAGAAAACTTTCATTATTGGCAGAATATATAATCTATTTTTTAAGAAATCATAACAAACAAGACTAACCAGGGGTTTCAGGGAAGTGAGCAGACACAAGATCAAAATACAGACATCAGTGGCTTTGCTCTGTGCCAGGCAGAAACAATTAGAACATCATTTTTAAAAGGTTCAGTTCACCATGGCAACATACACTGTAAAGAATCCAGAAATAAACCTAACAGGAAAGGTATGTGATCTTTTCATAGAAACTATAAAACTTTCCTAACAAATGTTTAAAAACAAACTGGACAAATGGTGGTAAATACCATGCTCTTGGATAGAAAGACCCAGGATTGTAAAGTTTTCTATTTCCCCAAAATTAATATAGACATTCCGAACAATCCCAAACAACATCCCAACAGGATTTTCTTTGACAAGCTCATCCAAAAATTTTAAAAGAAAAGTAAAAGCTCAAAACGAGCCATGCCGATTTTGAAAACAAAACAAAAGAGAAAGATTTGCCCAGTGAAATACTAAAACATATCATAAAGCCAGCATAATTAAAAGGGCAAGTATTTTCATATTAATACGGGAATAAATAGAAAATAAATCAAGGATAAACTAAGTATCAGAGACGGACTTGGGTATATATATATCAAAATTTATTACATAATAAAATTGGCACTTCGAATCATTGACTAGATCATCGATACATGTTAGAATGTAAGCTTTCCATTTGGAAAACTAAGCCTGGGCCTTCACATCACAGTTGTTCAGTTCAGTTCAGTTCAGTCGCTCAGTCGTGTCCGACTCTTTGCGACCCCATGAATCGCAGCACATCAGGCCTCCCTGTCCATCACCAACTCCCGGAGTTCACCCAAACTCATGTGCATTGAGTCAGTGATGCCATCCAGCCATCTCATCCTCTGTCATCCCCTTCTCCTCCTGCCCCCAATCCCTCCCAGCATCAGGGTCTTTTTCAATGAGTCAGCTCTTCGCATGAGGTGGCCAAAGCATTGGAGTTTCAGCTTTAGCGTCAGTCCTTCCAATGAACACCCAGGGCTGATCTCCTTCAGAATGGACTGGTTGGATCTCCTTGCATTCCAAGGGACTCCGAAGAGTCTTCCCCAACACCACAGTTCAAAAGCATCAATTCTTCGGTGCTCAGCTTTCTTCACAGTCCAACTCTCACATCCATACATGACCACTGGAAAAACCATAGCCTTGACTAGATGGACATCACAAGTTAAATCCAATTAGATTAAATATAAATACAAAAACCTCATAGGATTTTTTTTAATGTACATAAGAACCTATACGAATGCCCTTAGTATATGTGAAACGTTTTTAATCAACCCCTAAAAAATTTTAAAGCATAAAGGAAAAAATGTAAATTTGACAACATCAAAATGTAATACTTTTATTTAAATGAAAAGATTCATATACAACAACAAAAAAGAAGACAAACGCTTTTATAGAAAATAAGTCATAATGGGAAATTCAGGGCAGGATGATGGATAAACATGAGAAGCTCAGATTCAGTAAAAATCCAAGAAATGCAAATGTTTTTAAAAATTGAGATAATCTCACCCAAAAGAATGCCAAAGTTTAAAAATGATTATAACAAGAGTTGGCAAAGATAATGGGAAAGGCAGTATATCCATTTTGGAAGGGCTGCTGCTGCTAAGTCGCTTCAGTTGTATCCAACTCTGTGCGACCCCATAGACGGCAGCCCACCAGGCTCTCCCGCCCCTGGGATTCTCCAGGCAAGAACACTGGAGTGGGTTGCCATTTCCTTGGCTGTATTAGTACGTCTGATATACACCCCCTACCACCTGGCAATCTGATGTCCTAGTATCTACCCTCAAGATCCTACACGAGTGCACTAAGAGGTGTGTACAAGGATTTTCAGAGCAGCATTGTTTATAACAGGAAAAAAACCCAAACCTGAAAGCAAACCAAATATCCATCAGTAGGGAAAAAGCTGTATAAACTGTGAATATATCCATTCCATAAAGTACTTTTAAAACACTAGGATGGGTGTTGGTAGCTGAGCTTTATACTACGTTGGGAAAGCCTGTACATTGTTGACTGTTCTTGGCCCGTTGTCTCATGTCCCTTGAGAGATGTTCCAAAGTTCTGTGGGACACGTGTGTTCAGCTCTGTGTCTTCAAGGCCTCTGGCCTCTTACACCTCCAGTGTAGAGTGTTTCAAAATGAGAAAGCAACTCTTGGAGCAGACTGTCATCATCTGTCAGGCATCAGTACTGTAGTCTTCTTTGTTTTAATGTCGATAACTGGAAGAAAACCTAACGCATTTCAATCAGTTGAAAACAAACTGTCAGCTAGTTAGTCCATCTTTCAGGGCAAAATTGCCTTACAGTCATTCCTTGCACGACAAGTCTGAGGCAGAAGTGCTTGCAGCAAAGATGTCTAAGGCAAAGAAGCCTCTGGAGAAAATCCACACATCCGGTCCAGCAACATTCGCTCCCCTACTTTACTCAGTGGAAGACCTCAAAAAGGCAAGCGCACCGCTCCACTGTCTGATTTTAAGCCAAGAATTCAAACTCCCCGAGTCTCAGTTTCCTCACCTGCAAAACGGGTATCACAGTGTCTTCCGTGTTTGGGTTCTCTGTCTCACACATGTGATTCACAGTGGGTTCTCTGTCTCACGCATGTGATGAACAACTCGGTATGGACCATTGCTGTTAGCACGTCCAGCTGTGTTTCCCTTCCTTCCGTTCTCCCCCTTCTCTTGAGCGCTTTTTGCGTTTCCTAGTTGACTCGGCAGATGGAGCAATTGAATCGCACAGGGAGCCTCTGGGCAGCTGGCCTGAGTCGCTTCCCGCCAAGCTGCTGCCTCTGGGCTGCTTTCACGGGGGACAAACCTACATTCCTGCTGGAAAGTTTGCCAGATCGCGGCAGCGGTGCCGGCAGGAGGCAGCGACAAGCAGGCTGGAGATACAGTCCATTTCACTTAAGCACCAAGCCCCCTGGAGGCCCCACAGAGTCGTTGTTCATGTCTTTTGCAGTTAAACCAAATATTTCTTTTTTTTTTAAGATTTTTTGATGTGGGCCATTTTTAATGTCCTTATTGAATTTGTTACAACATTGCTTCTGTTTTTTTTTTATGTTTTGGTCTTTTGGCCACTAGGCATGTGGGATCCTAGGCAATGGCACCCCACTCAAGTACTCTTGCCTGGAAAATCCCATGGACGGAGGAGCCTGGTAGGCTACAGTCCATGGGGCCGCTAAGAGTTGACACGACTGAGCGACTTCACTTTCACTTTTCACTTTCATGTATTGGAGAAGGAAATGGCAACCCACTCCAGTGTTCTTGCCTGGAGAATCCCAGGGACCGGAGAGCCTGGTGGGCTGCATAGTCCAGTCCATGGGGTCGCACAGAGTCGGACACGACTGAAGCGACTTAGCAGTCCTGCAGCAGAAATCGAACCCGCCCCTGCCCCCTGCATTGGAAGGCAAAGTCTTAACCACTGGACCGCCAAGGAAGTCCCTAAACCAAGTATCCATTGCTCCATTTTTCCATCTGCTTGGGTAAAGAGACGTTGCTATCCTAGGCGGGATTCAAGACTGGAATAGGATCTTCAGAGGCAGCTTCCCCAATAAAACCACCTTCCCTAATGCCAGACCTCAGAACTGTGTGAGCTTGAATCCATAAACTACCTTTCCAGCATCCAACAAGCATCACCTGGTGTGTCCTGCTTCAAGAGGCTGGGTGAGCCCCAGACCAACACGGAGAATGGTGGGTTTCAGTGGGGGCTCTGTGTTACACCCGCGGAGGGCCAGCCCCAGAGCGGTCTCCAGCGGGTGCCAGGGCAGAGCCCACAGCAGGGAGAGCCCCGAGAACAAGCCGGTTCCAAGTGACTCCCCCACAACTTAATTGCCAGGGGCTGCAAGTTCAGTTTGAACAGCATTTCTCAACTCGATCAGACCTAAAGTCCCCTTTTGCTAACAAATAGCATATAAATCTCCCCAAAACAAAATCAAATGTTCAGATACAACTTACCTACACAGATAATATTTTCATCACTCTAATGTCCTAACAGTAATATGAAGATTCAGTCGCTCAGTGGTGCTTGACTCTTTGGGACCCCCTGGACTGCACACGCCAAGTTTCTTTGTCCCTAATATTTTATATGTGACTGAAGTCAGGGAGCAGATCCCACAGGATACTGTGGTACTTAGAGGCTGTCACAGGCTTGGATGTATGTAGAATCTCATCTGTAAGTAGCCATAAGATGTTATTAACAATCAATCTTAATCAATTTATACATTAGTAAAAATCGCAGCTCAAGCATCGGTTCCTCTGAGAAAGTTTCCCTCTTTGCTTCACTTCAGTTCAGTTCAGTTCAGTTGCTCAGTCCTGTCCGACTCTTTGCGACCCCATGAATCACAGCACGCCAGGCTTCCCTGTCCTTCACCATCTCCCGTTTACCCAAACTCATGTCCATCGAGTTGGTGATGCCATCCAACCATCTCATCCTCTGTCATCCCCTTCTCCTCCTGCCCTCAATCTTTCCCAGCATCAGGATCTTTTCCAATGAGTCGGCTCTTCCATGAAGAATAAATAAAAGCAAAGTCATTAAAATAAATTAACATGTATCAAATATGTAAACGATACAGTCACAGCTACAAGACAGAGGGAAGTAGTTCGATGTTTGTGCCTGTATACTCCAGTACTCTTGCCTGGAAAATCCCATGGACCGAGGAGCCTGGTGGGCTGCAGTCCATGGGGTCACTATGAGTCGGACACGATTGAGCGACTTCACTTTCACTTTTCACTTTCATTCATTGGAGAAGGAAATGGCAACCCACTCCAGTACTCTTGCCTGGAAAATCCCATGGATGGAGGAGCCTGGTAGGCTGCAGTCCATGGGGTCGCTGAGGGTCAGACACAACTGAGCAGCTTCCCTTTCACTTTTCACTTTCATGCATTGGAGAAGGAAATGACAACCCACTCCAGTGTTCTTGTCTGGAGAATCCCAGGGATGGGGGAGCCTGGTGGACTGCCGTCTATGGGGTCGCACAGAGTCAGACACAACTGAAGCGACTTAGCAGCAGCAGCACACATACTTACCCGAATGTGACAACCACAGAGTAAGTGCCAGTGACTCAAATACCATAAACTGTGCTGTACTGGTTAGTAACTCTCAGCAAAATTCCACCCAAATGTAAGTAGAATCTTTCCTGAATTCACACAGAATTGTTGTAAAGTCATAAGAGACCAATTGTGTTTATATGTAAAACAGGGTCAGGTTCCGGTGTCTTCATTAGTTGTGGCACAATCCCTCTCATTCTCTCTCTCTCACACACACACACACATATATACACACACACACACACACACACACACACCACTCACAAGTTCCTAAACAACCTCTAGGAGGCGGTATTGCCACTGCTGCTGCTGCTAAGTTGCTTCAGTCGTGTCTGACTCTGTGCAACCCCATAGACGGCAGCCCACCAGGCTCCCCCGTCCCTGGGATTCTCCAGGCAAGAACACTGCAGTGGGTTGCCATTTCCTTCTCCAATGCATGAAAGTGAAAAGTGAAAGGGAAGTTGCTCAGTCGTGTCAACTCTTAGCGACCCCATGGACTGCAGCCTTCCAGGCTCCTCCGTCCATGGGATTTTCCAGGCAAGAGTACTGGAGTGGGGTGCCACTGAAGCCCAAAAAGTGAAAGTCACTCAGTGATGTCTGACTCTTTGTGACTCCATAGACTATACAGTCCATGGAACTCTCCAGGCCAGAATACTGGAGTTGGTAGCCGTTCCCTTCTCCAGGGGATCTTCCTAACCCAGGGATCGGACCAGAATCTCCTGCATTGCAGGTGGATTCTTTATCAACTGAGCCACTGGGGAAGCCCCAGGAGTGCCCCAAAGCATGGGGAATGCCCTTAGCTGCCTTCCAGAACTCCTAGAAAGCAGGAGGTTCTCCAAGTAATTACTTAACACCTGTCCAAACTGCAGAATTCATGACTTCTGCACACCAGTTCTGGATTCAACTGTAGCTCAGAGTATAGACCTGTCGTGGTGGCTCTGGGCTAGATTCCTGTGAGATGACGAAGCTATTATCTTAGACCTGGGTGGAACAGCCCTGCAGCCCGTGCAATCGGCCTGAGAAACGCAGACGAAAAAGGACACCTGCTTCAAGTCCCTGGGCCACCTTCCGCCCCGCCTGCCCTTTCCAGGCTACCGAGGACAGGCCTGGAAGCCAGGCCCACAGCATATGCTAAGTGGCTTCAGTCGTGTCCTAGTCTTTGCGACCCCATGGACTGTAGTCCACCAGGCTCCTCACTCCGTGGGATTCTCCAGGCAAGAATCCTGGAGCGGGTTGCCATGCCCTCCTGTCGGGGAACTTCCCGACCCATGGATCACACCCAAGTCTCTTACGTCTCCTGCACTGGCATCGGGTTCTTTACCACTAGCGCCGCCTGGCCCACAGGTGACCCCCACAGAGCAGGGCTGGCCATGCCCTGCACTAGCCTCTGCGGTTATCTGACCATCTGGGACTCAAGAAGCTCCTGGCTTGGGTTCTAGTTAACTGAACAGTCTGGTGACTAGACTGTTAATTAACAATCCTATGTGCTCCCATCCTTGTAAAACTTTTCTAAAATTCATGAGCTCACTCTTCACCAAAGCAACGATGGTAGGCAAGATTCTTTTTTCATTCCTCTCTTTTCTAATTTCCCGTAGTGAGGTTATATGTCTATATGAATAGAAACGCATTTAGTAAACACACATGTCTAGTTTCCTGGCTTAACAAACTGTGCCCACTAGAGAAGTGAACCTTTGTCATCATTCAGAACACTGCAGATTCCAGGCGTCTCTTCCTGAATAGTTCTCACCACTGGAAGTGCCCATGTAGATTGTGTTTAATGTAGATTCAACTTAAAGAGATGTCCTGAAAGCGTCACTGACTTTTTTTTCTTTCAGTTATTACGCATTTTTCTACTACAGGCATTTCTTTTTCCCACAATAAATGCAGCGTGCACCGCATCAGCTGGGGGTCTGCTGAGAAGCAGGTGCAGAGATGGAATTCGATGGCCCGGCTTCCATTAGAGGAAAGGCTGTGAGGCGGGGTGGGGCAGGAGCCGGGACCAGCCGAAAGCGGTCAGGTGGGGCAGCAAGGGTGACCCCAAGTACCTGCTGGTGTAGCCATGCAGCTGATTAAATATTGACTAAATCTACAAACAAAGGAGCGTGCCAAACCCTAATGGGACTCCATCACCAGGGAGCGTCCTCCAAACAAATGAATACACGAAAAAGACAACAAACGTAAAAACTTTAAGACACCTGGTAAAAACAAGTAGTTGCTAAAACATTTTTGATCAAATCAGATATGGATAAGATTGCTAGGAAAGTTTAGGGGAAATTTATTAATATTTAGTATCAGATCAGATCAGATCAGTCGCTCAGTCGTGTCCGACTCTTTGCAACCCCATGAATCACAGCACGCCAGGCCTCCCTGTCCATCACCAACTCCCGGAGTTCACTGAGACTCACATCCATCGAGTCAGTGATATGCTTTTATTATGTTTGCAATGTCTCTGCATTTTAAAGAAACCAAAACTAGCCGTCATCATCCATGCGTTAAGGATGTGACTTAAACAACACAAGTGATGAAGAGCTCTAATCACTGGAGCCTTTGCAAAGAAAAGACAACAGGCTTACATCGTAAGATTGATGTGAATATATGCGCCTCTTCTTTAAGCTAAATGAAAACATTCGCTTTTTTAAAAGTCTGTGATTTGATGGACTTTCTCAATGAACCAACCAAGTACTCCTGACCAGGAAAGGCTTCTACATTTGTTCCATACAGTACAACTGCACTTGCCACGAATTTTTACATGTGGGGTAATAATGGAAAAAAGATGTTCCTGGGATGGAGAGAGTATGTGAAGGTCCATTTAGGGTCATGGTTAGGTCTTTTCATTCCAAAAATAGGTTTTGGTTTATGCCAAAATCATAGATGGCCTACATTGATTTCACATCTATATTTTCCAAAGTTGTGTGTGTGTGTGTGTGTGTGTGTGTGTGTGTGTGTATGGAGACGGCAATGGCAACCCACTCCAGTGTTCTTGCCTGGAAACTCCCATGGATGGAGGAGCCTGGTGGGCTGCCATCCATGGGGTCGCTTAGAGTCGGACAGGACTGAGTGACTTCACTTTCACTTTTCACTTTCATGCATTGGAAAAGGAAATGGCAACCCACACCAGTGTTCTTGCCTGGAGAATCCCAGGGACAGGGGAGCCTGGTGGGCTGCCGTCTATGGGGTCACACAGAGTTGGACACGACTGAAGTGACTTAGCAGCAGCAGCAGCATGTGTGTGTGTGTGTGTGTGTGTGTGTGTGTGTGTGTCTCAGATGGTAAAGAATCTGCCTGCAGTGCAGGAGATCTGGGTTTGATCTCTGGGTTGGGAAGATCCACTGAGGAGGGCATGGCAACCCACTGCAGTCTTCTTGCCTGGAGAATCCCATGGACACAGGAGCCTGATGGGCTGCAGTCTATGGGGTCGCAAAGAGCTGGACACAACTGAGCGACTAAGCACAGCACATATGTATATATAGGCATAAACTTCTAGACCCCAAAGACAGAGATCAACCAAAGAGTTTCTCTACTATCTCATTCTCTGGCCAAGACATGGCTAGGGAATATACAGCTACATGGATTCCAGCTCTCTGCTGAATGAAGGAAGCATTGGCTTTAAAATCGAACCTGCCCAGGCCTCCCCCAATCCCCTTCCACGTGGCTCACTCCTTCACGCAGGATGGCCGGCCTACCATAACACGCCCTGAACACGCCCCCAGGTGTTATGGGAAAGCGCCAGGCTCCGCAGCCACACAGATCCAAGCTCCACCTCTCCTGCCACCACAGGCGGGTGTGATCTGGGCAGCCTCTCCTCCCTGCAGGACAGCGCCCCCTTTTTCTCAGGGCTGTCTGCAGGGCTGCAGGCTGGAGGCAGGTGGATCCTGGATGTCGGAGTCTCTCCACCACCCCATTTCAGTCAAGCTCTGAGTGCTGGGGGCAAACGCTGTTGTCCCATCTTCCCGCTGGCCCCTGCAGTTTCACGGGCAGGGTAACCAACCAGTGGGAATGGCAGAGAGCTCTTTGCCTAATCACCGCTCCCTGGAGGTTTTCAAGGACGAGCTTGGGGAGTGTCAGGCTGGACTTCAGAGGAGTCTGGAGGGAGATGCGAAGAAAGCTGAGTACTCTGGAGAAGCTGGAGACTGGAGTCTCTGACCCTTTTAGGAGGAAGGGGGTATGGCTGAGTGTGGCACTGGGGCATATTAATGCCCACATGCAGAGGGGACATTTGAGAATTAAACCACCCATAAAGCAAGGCATTATACGTGGGCCGTGAGTGTGGCAAACATTTACTTTGGGCCACAGAGGTCTGGATTGCCGAGCGTCACGGGTGAGTGGACGATGAGGGTTGGAGCCAAGGAGGTGACCAGGGGCGCCTCCGTGCTCTGGAGGGTTTTCAAGTTAAGAAAACCTACCCAAGTGCGATCTGATGGCTGAATAGGACAATATAAAAAAAACCCCAAAGCGACTCCAGTCTAATTCTCTTAATAAAGTTCTGTGGACTCGGGCAGTGGGAGTGGGGTTCCTATTAGAAAGCTTCATAGTACTTTCATAGAAAATTATGAATTCCACTTTAGGACCAAACAAAGCTGTTTGAACATACCGCTTTCTGAAACTAGAAGAACAGGCTGTCGGTGCTGGCTTTGCTAACCCCCTGAGCCAAGCCACCCACCAAACTGCAGAGAGAAATCGCCCCTGTGGTCCTGTTGCCCTGGCTCACCCCTTAAGGACCTCCTTTTTCTCTTTCCTTTTCTTCTTTCTTTTATGCACATTTAGTTCCCACAGTCTTCCTTTATCAATATTTCAATTGGTTGCTGCTGACCTATACTTGAATCCAAATATTTGCCCTATTCAATGTGAATTGTGCATTCAGCCAAATGCTTGATTATGCCTGTGCCCTTTTGAGCAAACTGAATGCGCTACTTGACTAGGTAATGCCGATATAGCCCGGTCATTAGGAATGTCTGTTAGAACTGACCAGATGCAACAAGACGGGCAGGGAGGGCAACGGAGCAGGGGTCTGTGTTCACTGTTCCTTCCAGGACGGCCGTGGTGCAGAGGCTGAGATGGTGTGCTTTCCAGGGCATAATTATAAGCTGTCTGCGTGTTCTTCAAAACAGACCTTTGGTCTAGGATGAATCAAACGAGCCCGTTTCAATCAGAGAAAATGGATACCTACCCCTGAAGGCTCACAGTTTCGTTTACTCCCTGGAAAATTATTCTCTGTAAAATAAATACAGTATTTTCCATGGTGGCTAACATTTTTATTTCCAACGTTTAGATGAGGACAGAAGAAATATATACCGTATATACGGTATATAAAGCCGTATATACCACTTGCCCTCAATTCCTCTCAGTCTCTACTCAGTCTTACAACCACGGCAGTGTTCTGCATTATACAAACTGGCCTTTTATGAAAATCAGACGTCACAGGACTGCACAACGTACAGCTCTAACATGCTAAACCATAATTCACACACTCACGTACTGGTCTAAAACACGCCCAGTGCTGTGTTATGTTGTGGAAACACTTCACGTGCAATAAAATCATGAAGTTAGCATCCCTGGCCCTGACCCAAGGGGGGATGTCAGCACAGGTCCAGATGGAGCATTTGAGGAGCAATGATTTATACACAGGACCATGTGCAAAACAGACAGCTAGTGGGAAGCCGCTGTGTAACACAGGGAGCTCAGCCCCGTGCTCTGATGACCTCGAGGGGTGGGGCAGGGAGGGGGGCCCAAAAGAGAAGGGATGTGTGCATACTTACAGCTGATTCAGGCTGCGGTACAGCAGAAACCAACACAACCTTGTAAGGAAATTCAACTCCAATAATAATAATAAAAACAAAAGTGGCTTTGAAATGGATATAAATTTGGCCAGCACCGCAGAGCAGAAAGAACTGATGCTTTTGAACTGTGGTGTTGGAGAAGACTCTTGAGAGTCCCTTGGACAGCAAAGAGATACAACCAGTCCATCCTAAAGGAAATCAGTCCTGAATATTCATTGGAAGGACTGATGTTGAAGCTGAAACTCCAATACTTTGGCCACCTGATGTGAAGAACTGACTCATTGGGAAAGACCTTTATGCTGGGAAAGATTGAAGGCGAAAGGAGAAGGGGACAGCACATGAGGTGGTTGGATGGCATCACCGACTCGATGGACATAAGTCTGAGTAAACTCTGGGAGTTGGTGGTGGACAGGGAGGCCTGGCGTGCTGCAGTCCATGGGGTCGCAAAGAGTTGGACACGACTGAGCAACTGAACTAACTGCAGAGCAGGAGGTAGTAATAAAAAGGATAAAAAGGCACCTGTGTGTTTACGGCTGCCCTTCATGGAGAAGGTAGTCATATAAACTGTGTAGAAGAGGGAGGCGTGAGAGTACTTGGGGCACAATACACAGTGAGGTCGTTGCAGCCCCAAAACAAAATCTGAATAAAATGACTCTTCCCCTCTGGGAGCTTACAGTCTGTTAGAGGAGACTGTTCCCAGACATAAATGAGCAGTAAACAAGGCAGACTGTGTTTAAAGGAACGACATGGTGACATGGTATTCAGAACTGGAGGCGGCCACGTCCTAACGCACTGGGTATGTCTAACCTATGTTTTGAAAAGTCTTGCTTGAAGTTCATGGCTCTGATGTACTCACAGGCTCACACCACCGGAACTTTAAATCTGTCTAAAGAATTTACAAAAACGTGTGAGCACCTCCTACATAGCTCTTTGGGTGGCTCGGTGGTAAAGGATCTGCCTGCCCATGCAGGAGACCCACCTTCGATCCCTGGGTTGGGACGATCCCCTGGAGGAGGAAATGGCAACTCAGTCCAGTATTCTTGCCTGGGAAATTCCATGGACAGAGGAACCTGGTGGGCTACAGTCTATGGAGTCCCAGGAGGCGGACACGACTTAGCAACCAAACAACAGCAACACAGCTCTTTGATTCCAAGCAGAGGTGCTGCCTGGCTTCTGTTCCTCCTGTATTGATCACGGTGCCCCCTTGTATAAAAGAGGAGAAGGACGGCCACTCTGCTGATACTTTTCTCTTAATTATTATTGGATGTAGTTGGTCTACAAGGTCATGTCAGTTTTAGGAGCACAGCAAAGTGAACCAGCTTACATACACGTGTCCACTCTTTTTTAGATCGTGAGTTCCCTGTGCTACACAGTAGGTTATTAGTTGTCTATTTTATATATACAGCTCTGCCAATTTAAGTGGAAAAAAAAAAAAAAAACTCAGCAGTTAACATGGACGAAACTTGCCCTGAGAAGTTAGCCTAAAAGATCTGCTGTTTGTTTCCTAGCTATTCCGAACGTGAGTGTTTCATATTTGCGAATCAAGACAATAGGGTCTTAGGAATTCCCTGGTTGTCCAGTGGTTAGGACGCCATGCTCTCACTGCTAAGGGCCTGGGTTTAATCCCAGGTCAGGGAACTAAGATCCTTCAAGCCATATGGCATGGCCAAAATAAAGAAAAGGGGTATTAATTAAGAACACACAGAGGCTGTTTCAACAATGACTAAGCCCAGTGAATTATAACTGAAGGCCAGAAAAATATCGGTTCTCACATTGCTATGATGGATTATTCCATTAAAACAACAAATATTATATTAATTCCAGGAAATATTTATTTCACTTTGCTGATGAAAAGAATTTTTTTTTTTTTACAAATAATATGCTTGGCTATGACAGCAAAGAAGGGGTTAACTATGTGCAAATTATTCTGAGAGGGTTTCATAGACTTGATGTACAAAATAAATTTTTCCCCATCCTTGGTATTTATTTTCTACAAGATCAGAACAACTCGCATTCGATGTTTATTGCCCCCAAACTGTATAATCTGAAAAGTTCAGAAAAGTGCAAAGTGTTATAATGGCATACTTCATATTTGATGGTTTTAAAATGAAAGTAAAGTGAAAAGTGTTAGTCACTCAGTTGTGTCCAACTCTCTGCAACCCCATGGACTACAGCCGGCCAGGCTACTCTGTCCATGGAATTCTTCAGCAAGAATACTGGAATGGGTTGCCATTTCCTGTTCCAGGGGATCTTCCTGACCCAGGGATCAAACCCTGGTCTCCTGCATTGCCTCTTTACTGTCTGAGCCACCAGGGAAGGCACCAAGAAGTTTTAAAATAGTTGTCACTTAAAATATCTTATAAAACATAAATGAATTAATGCAAAAATATATGCATTGATGCATCTTGGGGCTATTCCAAGGTATGGAAGGCATTTAGCTTGGTTCAGTAAACAGTTATTATCAATCCACCATCTTTTCCTTATTAAAGAGTCCAAAATAAACCACTACGGCATAAAAATTATTTTGAACTGAAAGCATTCAACTTTCTGAAACTCCTTATCTACCTAAAAGCACTTGATGGTCATAAATTCTCTCCCCTGAAGGAAATCTAATGTCTTCTTGGAGAAGAGAAGGCACCACACCCAAACAAAAATCGCCACAAAACTGTCACGCTGTTGTTCTGCGCCTACTTGTGTGCGACTCTCTGCAACCCCGTGGACTGTGGCCTGCCAGGCGTCCCTGTCCTTCTCCATCTCCCAGAGTTTGCCCAAGCTCATGGACATTGAGTCTGCGATGCCATCCAACCAAAACTATCATTTTTCCTATCTATTCTCCCAAGGGCCCATTGATCTTTCTAAAACGCCATTTGCTTTTCTTAACTTCCCTTTCTCCCTCTCCCTCTGCCCTATTTCTAAGCAGTCATTTGTTTTCCCTGAAGTTCCCCCTCCCACCCCTTACTAAAATGGATATAAGCCCCATGGCTTTCCCTCCTAGCTCAGTCAGTAAAGAATCCTCCTGCAATGCAGAAGACCAGGGTTCAATTCCTGGATCAGGAAGATCCCCTGGAGAAGGAAATGGCAACCCACTCCAGTCTTCTTGCCTGGAGAATCCCATGGACAGAGGAGCCTGGCGGGCTACAGTCCACGGTGTCACAACAGTCAGACACCACTTAGTGACTAAGCTAGCACCAACCATAAGGCCAGATTCCTCCTCGAGTCGCATTTTCCTGTGAACAGAAATCTGCCTTGTCTCTTGTTGATCCAGAATTTGTCACTTTTGTTTGCAGGCCTCAAGCACAGAATCTAGGAGGGTAGAGGGAAAGATTTTCCTCCTGAACAGTTACTCTCTGAAACTTGCAAGCCACGTATATTAAAGTTTACTCTTTTGTGGGTTTCCTTATCTCCACAAATGAGTTTCATTATCATCACTGAACAAATGAGTTAATTCAGATTGAGAAAATAGAAGTAGCCTGTTCATGGAAGAGGTGGGATTTTTTAAGCAAACCCAAGTCCCACACTCTTTCCATTGATCCTCTATATATTGTTTTGATGGTTGTGTCACATAATTTGAGGGTTTGAAAGAATAAGATACATGGTCTTGTTTGAGCGAAAGCAAAAACAACAGCCAGTTGTGGATGTAACTGGTGATGGAAGTAAAGTCCAATGCTGTAAAGAACAATATTGCATAGGAACCTGGAATGTTAGGTCCATGAATCAAGGCAAACTGGAAGTCATCAAACAGGAGATGGAAAGAGTGAACATCAACATTTCAGGAATCAGTGAACTAAAATGGACTGGAATGGGTGAATTTAACTCAGATGACCATTATATCTACTACTGTGGGCAGGAATCCCTTAGAAGAAATGGAGTAGCCATCCTGGTCAACAAAAGAATCTGAAATGCACTACCTGGATGCAATCTCAAAAACGACAGAATGATCTCTGTCCATTTCCAAGGCAAATCATTCAATGTCACAGTAATCCAAGTCTATGCCCCAACCAGTAATGCTGAAGAAGCTGAAGCTGAATGGTTCTATGAAGACCTACAAGACCTTCGAGAAATAACAAACACCCAAAAAAGATGTCATTTTTTATTATAGGGGACTGGAATGCAAAAGTAGGAAGTCAAGAAATACCTGGAGTAACAGGCAAATTTGTCCTTGGAGTACAGAATGAAGTAGGGCAAAGGCTAACAGCATTTTGCCAAGAGAACTCACTAGTCATAGCAAACACTCTCTCCCAACAACACAAGAGAAGACTCTACACATGGACGTCACCAGATGGTCAACACCGAAATCAGATTGATTATATTCTTTGCAGCCAAAGATGGAGAAGTCTCTATACAGTCAGCAAAAACAAGACTGGGAGCTGACTGTGGCTCAGATCATGACCTCCTTATTGCCAAATTCAGACTTAAATTGAAGAAAGTAGGGAAAACCACTAGACCATTCAGGTATGCCCTAAATCAAATCCCTTATGATTATACAATGGAAGTAACAAACAGATTTAAGGGACTAGATCTGATAGACAGAGTGCCTGAAAAAGTATGGACGAAGGTTCGTGACATTGTACAGGAGGCAGTGATCAAGACCATCCCCAAGAAAAAGAAATGCAAAAAGACAAAATGGTTGTCTGAGGAGGCCTTACAAATAGCTATGAAAAGAAGAGAAGTGAAAGGCAAAGGAGAAAAGGAAAGATATATGCATGTGAATGCAGAGTTCCAAAGAATAGCAAG